>NC_089259.1:52957248-53268485 GCF_963930625.1 Muntiacus reevesi | reverse complement strand
ATGTCAATTGCATAACTGGCACAATAAGAAAAAATTAAGGATGTGGAAGAAAAGAGGGTTATTTGTAATCTTAACATATTAAGGAGTTTGCAACTAATTTTGATTTAACTCAGATATGCAACTAAAATTGTTCAAGGGGCAGCTGCACAAAGGCTACAGTGCTATTTATTCAGTAGTTATTATTGGATTTAATACAGTTTTCAACCTCTGTATTTCTTAAACCATACTTATATCTTCTCTACACCTGTTGCTTCAGTTCAGTTCAGTTTAGTCATTTAGTCATGTTTGATTCTTTGCCACCCCATGGACAGGAGCAGGCCAGGCTTCCCTGTCCATCACCAACTCCCAGAGCTTGCTCAAACTCATGTCCATTGAGTTGGTGATGCCATCCAACCATCTCATCCTCTGTCGTCTCCTTCTCCTCCTGCCTTCAATCTTTCACAGCATTAGGACCTTTTCCAAGGAGTCAGTTCTTCACATTAGATGGCCAAAGTATTAGAGTTTCAGCTTCAGTATCAGTCCTTCCAATGAATATTCAGGACCGATTTCCTTTAGGATGGACTGGTTCGATCTCCTTGCACTCAAAGGGACTCTCAAGTCTTCTCCAACACCACAGGTGAAAAGCATAAATTCTTTGGCACTCAATTTTCTTTACAGGTCAATCTCACATCCATACATGACTACTGGAAAAACCATAGCTTTGACTAGATGGATCTATTTTGGCAAAGTAATGTCTCTGCTTTTTAATATGCTATTTAGATTGGTCATAGCTTTTCTTCTGAGGGGCAAGTGTCTTTTAATTTCATGGCTGCAGTCACCATCTGCATTGATTTTGGAGCCCCCAAAAGTAAAGCTTTTGATATTCCCTAACAATTTTAAAGCAAGATGACCATCCAAGGAACAGTTTGTAACACAAAGAATCTAGCATGTGGCCTTGCATTTAGCAGTTAGTTAATATCTTAGAAATAATACATTCATAGAGAACTCTAAAATAGTCTACCAAGATCTTTCAATAAAGCCAGCACTAATTAAACATCTGTGTCAATGGCAGTTCTGAAGATATTTTTGATTTTCATAACAGGAGATTTGCTTGTGGTTTCTAGTGAGTAGAAATCAGAAATGTTGCTAGAAATTTCACAATGTGTGGGACAGCTCTCACAACAAAGAAGTATACTGTCCAAAATTTTGCTAGCGTTAGAATTTATAAACTTGGATATATACTGATTTAGAAAAGACATTGTGGAAGAAAAGGAAGAAGGAGGCAGAAAAGAAGGAAGTGGTGGAAGTGAGGTGAAAGTCACTCAGCTGTGTCTGACCTTTTGCAATCTCATGACTGCAGCCCTCCAGGCTGCTCTGCCTATGGAGATTTCCCAGGCAAGAATACTGAAGTGGGTAACCATGCCCTTCTCCAGGGGAATCTTCTCAACCCAGGGATCAAACGTGGATCTCTGCATTACAGATGGATTCTTTAT
Organism: Muntiacus reevesi; assembly: GCF_963930625.1. NCBI lineage: Eukaryota > Metazoa > Chordata > Mammalia > Artiodactyla > Cervidae > Muntiacus > Muntiacus reevesi. Next base: position 53,267,013 of record NC_089259.1, on the reverse strand, counting down.
TGCTGAACCACCAGGGAAGCTTGGGAGGTTGTGGGGAAGTAGGAAAATGAAGATGAAGACGAGGGGGTGGGGGGAAAAGGAGGTGGAGAGAGAGAGAGAGGAAGACCAGAAGAAAGAAGAGAATGGAGAAAAAGGAGGAATAGAAGGAAGAGAGAGAAGTAAGTTACTTTATTGAAATAGTAAGGAAGTAATCAAAGGCATCCTCCATTTGATTTCCAGGTTTCTTTCTTATCAATCTCTGTGTCTGAAAATATTCCAATCCAATCATGATCTAGCAGAAGTACATTATGTGATTATGTTTAAGTCGTTGCAAATTAAGAAGAAAGGATGCATGTTTTCTTAGGCTATCAAAATCTATGAGCATGAGTTAAATACACCATAAAGCCAGTTATAATTATAATTACAGGTGGGTAAGGAAAAAAAATTCCAATCCCAAAAAAGGCAATGCCAAAGAATGTTCAAACTACTGCAGAATTTCACTCATCTGACATACTAGCAAAGTAATGCTCAAAATTCTCCAAGCCCAGGCTTCAACAGTATGTGAACCAAGAACTTCCAGATGTTCAAGCTGGATTTAGAAAAGGCAAATGAACCAGAGATCAAATTGCCAACATCTGTTGGGTCATCGAAAAAGCAAGAGAGTTCCAGAGAAACATATATTTCTGCTTTATTGGCTATGCCAGAGCCTTTGTATGGATCCCAACAAACTGTGGAAAATTCTTCAAGAGATGGGAATACCAGAACATCTGACCTGCCTCCTGAGAAATGTGTATGCAGGTCAAGAAGCAACAGCTAGAACTGGGCATGGAACAAGAGACTGGTTCCAAGTAAGGAAAGGAGTACGTCAAGGCTGCCTATTGTCATCCTACTTATTTAACTTATAGGCAGAGTACATCATGCTAAATGTCGGACTGTATGAAGTACAAGCTGAAATCAAGATTGCCAGGAGAAATATCAATAACCTCAGATATGCAGATGACACCAGCATTATGGCAGAAAGTGAAGAGGACGTAAAGAGCCTCTTGATGAAAGTGAAAGAGGAGAGTGAACAAGCTGGTTTAAAATTCAGTATTCAAAAATTGAAGATCATGGCATTTGGTCCCATCACTTCATGGCAAATAGATTGGGAAACAGTGGAAACAGTGACAGACTTTATTTTGGGGGGCTCCAAAATCATTGCAGATGGTGAGTGCAGCCATGAAATTAAAAGATTCTTGCTCCTTGGAGGGAAAGCTATGATAAAATTAGACTGCATATTAAAAAGCAAAGACATTACTTTGCCAACAAAGGTCTGTCTAGTCAAGGCTGTGGTTTTTCCAGTAGTCATGTATGGATGTGAGTTGGACTATAAAGAAGGCTAAGCACCAAAGAATTGATGCTTTTGAATTGTGGTGTTGGAGAAGACTTTGAGAGTTCCTTGGACTGCAAGGAGATCCAACCAGTCAATCCTAAAGGAAATCAGTCCTGAATATTCATTGGAAGGACTGATGCTGAAGCTGAACCTCCAATACTTTGGCTACCTAATTTGAAGAACTGACTCACTAGAAAAGACCCTGATGCTGTGAAAAATTGAAGGCAGAAGGAGAAGGGGATGATGGAGGATGAGATTGTTGGATGGCATCACCGACTCGATGGACATGAGTTTGAGTAAGCTCTGGAAGTTGGTGATGGACAGGGAGGACTGGCATGTTGTAGTCTATGGGATCATAAAGAGTCAGACACGAATGAGTGACTGAACTGAACTGAAGGAAAAAATTTTCCACTGATTATAAGGCAGTGTTGGATTTATGGATAAATAATAAGAAAGTGCTCATATTTGGGCATATTTGGAATTTCTTGAGTTCTGAATATTCTTTCCCATGAAATTAATGTGACTGATAATCTTACTGAATGAATTAAACTTTGGTGATGAATCAGTAATATATGTCATACAGCATTAATTGTTTATATTGTGACAGTTTCCTGTAAAAGAAAAATGAAAATAGAAGTTCTGTTTTTGTCTGAGAGCAACTGTTAGTAGCACCAGTCCCTGGTGGCTCAGTGTCAAAGAATCTGCCTGCCAATGCAGGAGATGTGGGTTCAATCCCTGAATCAGGAAGATTCCCCTGGAGAAGGAAATGGCAACCCTCTCCAGTATTCTTGGCTGAGAAATTCCATGGATAGAGGAGCCCAGTGGGAGGGTAGAGAAGTACAGGTGGATACCTTCCCAGGTGCAGAGAGGATAGAGGAATACAGGTGGTCACAAAGAGTTGGACATGGCTTAAAGATTAACCAACAACAACAAAAACAGCTGCTACTTGGTTAACGTATTATTTTGAAACAACAGAAACAATTGTATGAGAGTTTGTCTGAGATAATATAGGGTTTTCATAGAAAAACTATCATTTTCATATTAATTCTATTTTATAGCAATAACACTGTTCTAAGCAATTTGAATAAATTTAAAATCTAAATTCAAGATATCCTATGATCATTATATTAATGTTATGGAGAATAAATTGAGCAATTCAAATTATTGGATACAATGAATTTTATTAAGTTACTGAGGTTTATATAAGGCCAAATTGAGTTTTTGTTTATTATCTTAATTTTATTCTATGTACATTTTTATAAAATATATTTAAAGATATTTAAGTTAATTTCATCTTTAGAAAGAAGCTTTTAACAAGATTGGCTTCAAAATAAAAATGATTATATATTTGCAGACTTAGAATTTTTTTAAGCTACTGTGACTTTTTTTTTTTTTCATTTATTTTTATTAGTTGGAGGCTAATTGCTTTACAATATTATAGTGATTTTTGCCATACATTGACATGAATCAGTCATGGATTTACATGTGTTCCCCATCCCCATCCCCCCTCCTACCTCCCTCTCCATCCCATCCTTCTGGGTCCTCCCAGTGCACCAGCCCTGAGCACTTGTCTCATGCATCCCACCTGGGCTGGTGATCTGTTTCACCCTTGATAGTATACTTGTTTCAATGCTGTTCTCTCAATACATCCCACCCTCGCCTTCTCCCACAGAGTCTAAAAGTCTGTTCTGTACATCTGTATCTCTTTTTCTATTTTGCATATAGGGTTATCGTTAGAATTTTTTAAAAAAATTATAGTATAATTCTTTTTCATATAATTATAATTTAAGATCTCTATAATTACAAAGTATGAATGTATCATCATATTCAAAGTACATATGAAGATTATGCAATATTCTCTTCCTCAGTACATATACCATCACCTATCTTTACAAATACAGTGAAGTAGCATACAGAAGCATATTATTTTTTCTTTTTTTTTAGACAGGCAAAACTCCTGTTTGCCTGATAACATTAATTTGTTCTGTTAAATACACTCTTATCTAATTATTATGCAGAAAATTGATAAATAAAAACTGAGAATTTCTGATAATTAGAGGCAAATAAATATTATATATATATATATTTTTTTTAATTAGTTGGAGGCTAATTACTTCACAACATTTCAGTGGGTTTTGTCATACATTGACATGAATCAGCCATGGATTTACATGTGCTCCCCATCCCGATCCCCCCTCCCACCTCCCTCTCCACCCGATTCCTCTGGGTCTTCCCAGTGCACCAGACACGAGCACTTGTCTCATGCATTCAACCTAGGCTGGTGATCTGTTTCACCATAGATAATATACATGCTGTTCTCTCGAAACATCCCACCCTCACCTTCTCCCTCAGAGTCCAAAAGTCTGTTCTGTACATCTGTGTCTCTTTTTCTGTTTTGCATATAGGGTTATCATTACCATCTTTCTAAATTCCATATATATGTGTTAGTATGCTGTAATGTTCTTTATCTTTCTGGCTTACTTCACTGTGTATAATGGGCTCCAGTTTCATCCATCTCATTAGAACTGATTCAAATGAATTCTTTTTAATGGCTGAGTAATATTCCATGGTGTGTATGTACCACAGCTTCCTTATCCATTTGTCTGCTGATGGGCATCTAGGTTGCTTCCATGTCCTGGCTATTATAAACAGTGCTGCGATGAACATTGAGGTGCATGTGTCTCTTTCAGATCTGGTTTCCTCGGTGTGTATGCCCAGAAGTGGGATTGCTGGGTCATATGGCAGTTCTATTTCCAGTTTTTAAAGAAATCTCCACTCTGATTTCCATACCGGCTGTACTAGTTTGCGTTCCCACCAGCAGTGTAAGAGGGTTCCCTTATAAGCTTAAAATTGTTGTTGAATTGCTTAGTCGTGTCTGACTCTTTTGTGACCCCCATGGACTGTAACCCAACAGGCTTCTCTGTGCATGGGATTTCCCAGGCAAGAATACTGGAATAGGTAACCATTTCCTTTTCCAGGGGATCTTCCCAACCCAGGGATCAAACCCATATCTCCTGCTTGGCAGGTGTCTCCTTTACCACTGAACCACCTGGGAAGCCCCAAACTTAACATAGAAAAAAATGCTACTACCTTTTTAGCTATAAAAAATACATAAATATATCATTTTTTTTAAATCTTGGAAGAGAATGACCAGGGCTAGTGAAGTCAGTAAAACTAAAAAGTTACTGGTGCCAACATTTGCAATCTAAAAAAAGAAGCCATGAATCAATGTCTAGATAACCCTTTACTGTTTTTTGTTTTGTTTTCTCTTTCTATCCTTTTTACAGAAATTAAAACACTGTGTCTGCCTTCAATGATTAAGTCTAGCATTAGTTAGGGTCATGACTTAAGGTCATAGAATGATTTGGTATTTACCCCCTGTATAATATACATCTTAATTGCTGGCAAAAAGGAATAATCCAAACTATCTATTTTGTGCCAATCTGCCTACCAAATAACATCGTTATTTTTTGAAACTGGTTGATAAATATCAACGGGCAGCAAGAATTAACAATGAAAAGTTAGAAAAGGAAAGTAAAAAATAACTATCCTTAAATTGGTAGGGAAGCACAGTGAATCCTTTCAACCTCTCTGGTAGTTTTTCTGTCTTTCTCTATCCAACTGCTCTATGATGGGAGTGTGATTATGACATATCAGTGGAGCTAAAAAGTACAGAATTATGTAGTACCACACCAGGGTAGAATTTCTTGTGGCCTATGTGGGTTTCACAGCTATTTAGATTTTGAAGTTGTATTTAATTACTATACAATGTCCAACTTCAATGTAATCTTTGGATTCTCAGAAATATGAGTTCTCAATTTATTTTTAGACATATTAGTTGGTTTTTTTTTTTTTTTTGTCCTGTAAAATTAATCACTACATGAGCCTGTGCCAATCCTAATAACCTTTTCTATCTTTGTGTGGGTGTATTTGTGTCTGTGTATGAGATTTATTTTAATGCTTTTTAGTGAAAGAAATTTGAAATAACTTTACCTATTTAACATTAGCGTTTTTTCCAGTTTTAATGAGATATAACTGTTATCCAGAACTGTGTAAGTTTAAGGTGCATAGCATAATGATTTGACATACATTCATGAAGTGATTATCACAATAATTTTAGTGAACATCCATCATATCATATAGACACAAAATTAAGGAAGTAGAAATTATTGTGTATGATGAAAATTTTCTGGATATACTCTCAACAACTTTTGTATATAACATATAGCAGTGTTAACTATGCTTATCATGTTGTTCATCACATCTCTAATATCTAGTAATCATATCTCTAGTAATTATTTATCTTTTAATTGAAAGTTGGTAGTCCTTTTGTGATTGTCTTCATCCAATTCCTCTTCCCATTACCACCAGTTTAGTCTTTTTTGATGTGGTAATTTTAGTAGCTTTATATAATAAGAAAATTTATACTGATAGTGTTCAGTGCAGTTCCGTCTGACTCTTTGCGACCCCATGAACTGCATCATGCCAAGCTTCCCTGTCCATCACCAAATGCTGGAGTCTACCCAAAACCATGTCCATCGAGTCAGTGATGCCATCCAACCATCTCATCCTCTATCATCCCCTTCTCCTACTGCCCCCAATCCCTCCCAGCATCAGGGTCTTTTCAAATGAGTCAGCTCTTCGCATCAGGTGGTCAAGGTATTGGAGTTTCAGCTTCAACATCAGTCCTTTCAATGAACACCCAGGACTGATCTCTTTTAGGATGGACTGGTTGGATCTCCTTGCAGTCCAAGGGACTCTCAAGAGTCTTCTCCAACACCACAGTTCAAAAGCATCAATTCTTTGGTGCTCAGCTTTCTTCACAGTCCAACTCTCACATCCATACGTGACCACTGGAAAAACCATAGCCTTGACCAGACGTACCTTTGCTGGCAAAGTAATGTCTCTGCTTTTTAATATGCTATCTAGGTTGGTCATAACTTTCCTTCCAAGGAGTAAGCATCTTTTAATTTCAAGACTGCAGTCACCATCTGCAGTGATTTTGGAGCCCAGAAAAATAAAGTCAGCCACTGTTTCCACTGTTTCCCCATCTATTTGCCATGAAGTGATGGGACTGGATGCCATGATCTTAGTTTTCTGAATATTGAGCTTTAAACCAACTTTTTCACTCTCCTCTTTCACTTTCATCAAGGGGCTTTTTAATTCTTCTTCACTTTCTGCCATAAGGTTGGTGTCATCTGCATATATGAGGTTATTGATATTTCTCCTGGCAATCTTGATTCCAGCTTGTGCTTCCTCCAGCCCAGTGTTTCTCATGATGTACTCTGCACATAAGTTTAATAAGCAGGGTGACAATATACAGCCTTGACGTACTCCTTTTCGTATTTGGAACCAGTCTGTTGTTCCATGTCCAGTTCTAACTGTTGCTTCCTGACCTACATATAGGTTTCTCAAGAGGTCAGGTTGTCTGGTATTCCCATCTCTTTCAAAATTGTCCACAGTTTGTGTTACATTGATTTATTTCTCTCCTTCAACTCTTGTCTTGTCATAACAAAGATTTGGAAAGACAGAAAAATTACAGCTCAAGTAGGCAGGATTTCTTGGCTCTTATCTCTCCTTCTACCAAGGATTCAAAACAACAGACCAGTTACAGCTTAGTTACAGCTCAAGCCGACTGAACTTTTATTAAAAAGACAGTGGATGGAAAGTACACTCCTGAGTTGTTGGAGCAGGCAGACCTCAAAGGAATGTCCAAGTTTCCTCTTGGCTTCCCTTTTTATACTTTCTGTCTACTCCTCCTGGTTCTGCAAAATAAGGCTTGTACTTGCCACCAATCCAGAAATGGAATGCAAATGGTGTATACTTGAGGCCAATCAGAGAAGGGGGCATATCTGGGCACATGCAACATAGGACTTCTACATATTCATTGGACATTTCTGATTGACAGTTACAAGTTATGTAACAACAGGCTCTATTGCTCATGTCTTTCCCATAATTCCATCTGTTATAATCGGATGTATGTATATATAGAATATTTATGAACCATTAATGAGCTCCTGGGTGCCTAAGGTTATCTGAGGACACAGTTGTGCTGGAGAAGTCCCTGTGGTTAGTTTGTATCCACTGTGTACATAGAGTGCATGGGCAAGAGTTAAAAGAGTCTCTGTGGTTATTTTTGAAGATATCTGTGAGCTCTCCTGGGCATGTCTAGGGAGGGGTTTAAGATCAGCTTGCATCCTTTTCGGCCAGACCACCAAAAAGAATTTGTTGCTCATTCCGAACTTCCAACCTAACAATAGAAAAAAAAAATTTTAGAAAGGTATAAAGAAACAACAATTTAATACAATAAATTTAAGTACAGACATACCATGTTTTCAGGTGCTTTAATTTGTTGATTGCACTTCACAAATGCTTTGTGTTTTATATATTGAATGTTTGTTGTAACCCTTAGCAAGTCTATGGACACTATTTTACAGGAAAAGTGTTTGCTCACTTCATGTCTCTGTGTCATGTCTTGGTAGTTCTTTCAGTATTTTACACATTTTTTTTATCATTTGTTATGATCTTTGAACTTCTGTTATGATCAGACTTCCCTGGTGGCTCAGATGGTAAAGTGTCTTCCTACAATGCTGGAAACCTGGGTTCAGTCCCTGGTCGGGAAGATCTGGAGAAGGAAATGACAACCCACTCCAGTATTCTTGTCTGAAAACTCCCATGGAAGGAGGAGCCTGGTAGGCTACAGTCCATGGGGTCGCAAAGAGTCAGATACAACTGAGCGACTTCACTTTCACTTTCATTAACAGTGATCGCTAAAGGGTGTGCTGCACAGCCAAATGATACCACTTCCACTTTTGGCCTCTAAAAGTTTCTCCTAGAAAATGACTTTCTGTTGTTTTAAGTACCCATTTATGCTGGGTTTTTTATAGCACCCATAGGAAACTGATTAATCTTTCTTCTTCACCAATTTTCTTTCTGCTTTCATTTTTGTAAATGTTGTTGCTCTCTTGAAAGTTTAACTGAAACTTCACTATATAAACTTTCCAGTTTCTAATTTCCATACATAGACTTCTCAGATTAAGGTTTTCGTTAGTGTGTAGCAGCAATTTGGACCATTCTAGCTCACTTTACTCATTCTAACTTAGGAATTACTGAGGATTTTAAACTTTAAATAATTGAACTTTGGTTAGCATGTTATTAATAATTGAGAATACTTAAGTAATTTCTGTTTTGGAAATGTTTCTAACTTAAATTTTTGTCTTCATGTACAATGGATTTTAATATGTTTCTTTCTCACATGTAATAAGCATTTGTTTTTCAAGAAGAAAATAATTTTGGCACTTCCATTGATTTTCTGAATGGTGTATATCTTCTGCCAACATCTGGATACATCAAATTCTGCTCTTGCTGTTTTAATTTTTTCCAATAAATGTGTCACTTCTTTAACTGTGCTAGTGCCTATTCACTATGAATTTGTTGTCTTCTTTCTACATCCACTGAAAAGTGTAATTCCATCAGGTACCTTTATCTGCTTTTTCAACATATTCTTCACCTTGCAAAAATATCTAGTATTTATTAGGTCATAAAAAATACATTTGGGAAAATAAATAAATAAGTACATTTGGGTTTGAATTCACTTGCCTTCATAAAAGATCTTGGCTTGGCTTAAAAACTCACAAATAATTTTCACTTTAAACACATGAATGTTTCATATATTTCAACAATACCTTTTGGAAATTGCTTTGTGAAATTTTATGATTGTTCTTGATAGAGGAAACCAATTTTCCTCACCCTGATTTGAGCAATTATAGTCCATTTTACTTACTAATGTAATTCAAAAATATGTAAACCAAGGATTCTCTTAGATTTCAAAATTAATTCAGTTCAGTTCAGCTCAGTCTTTCAGTCGTGTATGACTCTTTGTGACCCCATGAACTGTGGGACCCCAGGCCTCCCTGTCCATCACCAACTCCTGGAGTCCACCCAAACCAATGTCCATTGAATTGGTGATGCCATCCAGCCATCTCCTCCTCTGTCATCCCCTTTTCCTCCTGCCCTCAATCTTTCCCAGCATCAGGGTCTTTTAAAATGATTCAGCTCTTCACATAAGGTGGCCAAAGTATTGGAGTTTCAGCTTCAACATCAGTCCTTCCAGTGAATACCCAGGACTGATCTGCTTTACGATGGACTGGTTGGATCTCCTTGCAGTCCAAGGGACTCTCAAGAGTCTTCTCCAACACCACAGTTCAAAAGCGCCAATTCTTCTGTGCTCAGCTTTCTTTATAGTCCAACTCTCACATCCATACATAACTACTGGAAATACCAGAGCCTTGACTAGATGGACCTTTGTTGGCAAAGTAATATCTCTGCTTTCTAATATGCCATCATATTAGATGGCATAAAGGTTGGTCATAACTTTCCCTCCAAGGAGTAAGCGTCTTTTAAGTTCACGGCTGCAATCAACATCTGCAGTGATTTTGGAGCCCAGAAAAATAAAGTCAGCAACTGTTTCCACTGTTTCCTCATCTATTTTCCATGAAATGATGGGACCAGATGCCATGATCTTAGTTTTCTGAATGTTGAGCCTTAAGCCAACTTTTTCACTCTCCTCTTTCACTTTCATCAAGAGGTTCTTTAGTTCTTCTTCACTTCCTGCCATAAGGGTGGTGTCATCTACATATCTGAGGTTATTGATATTTCTTCTGGCAATCTTGATTCCAGCTTGTGCTTCCTCCGGCCCAGTGTTTCTCATGATGTACTCTGCACATAAGTTAAATAAGCAGGATGACAATACACAGCCTGAATGTACTCCTTTTCCTATGTGGAACCAGTCTGTTATTCCATATCCAGTTCTAACTGTTGCTTCCTGAACTGCATACAGATTTCTCTGGAGGCAGGTCAGGTGGTCTGGTATTCCCATCTCTTTCAGAATGTTCCACAGTTTATTGTGATCCACACAGTCAAAGGCTTTGACATAGTCAATAAAGCAGAAATAGATGTTTTTCTGGAACTCTCTTGCTTTTTCAGTGATCCAGTGAATGTTGACAATTTGATTTCTGGTTCCTTTGCCTTTTCTAAAACCATCTCGAACATCTGGAAGTTCACAGTTCAGGTATTGCTGAAGCATGGTTTGGAGAATTTTGAGCATTGCCTTACTGGCGTGTGAGATGAATGCAATTGTGCGGTAATTTGGCATTATTTGGCATTGCCTTTCTTTGGGATTGGAATGAAACTTGACCTTTTCCCATCCTGTGGTCTCTGCTGAGTTTTCCAAATTTGCTGGCATATTGCATGCAGCACTTTCACAGCATCATCTTTCAGGACTTGAAATAGCTCAACTGGATTCCATCACCCCCAGTAGCTTTGTTCATAGTAATGCTTCCTAAGGCCCACTTGACTTCACATTCCATGATGTCTGGCTCTACATGAGTGATCACACCATTAGACTTTAATAAATTTTCAATCTATGAGTATATCAAATCATATCAACCAGTATTTATTAATTAAAGTTCACTTTTTCAAAATTAATAAATTTGTTATAGTGATATTGATTTTATTGTATTTTTCTTTCCGATAGATTTGTAACATTTTCACTTTTGAAGGTATATCTACTATGGAATGAGAGGGAAAGTGGGCCTTAGGAATCATCATTTTGAACAAAACTAGTGGAGGTGATGGAATTCCACTGAGCTATTTCAAACCCTAAAAGATGATGCTATGAAAGTGCTGCAATCAAAATGCCAGCAAATTTGGACGATTCAGCAGGACTGGAAGAAGTCAGTTTTCATTCCAATTGCAAAAAGGCGATGCCTAAAAATGTTCAAACTCCTGCACAATTTTACTCATCTCACATGCTAGCAAAGTAATACTCAAATTCCTTCAAGCCAGGCTTCAATAGTACATGAACCATGAACTTCCAGATGTTCAAGCTGGATTTAGAAAAGGCAAAAGAACCAGAGATCAATTTGCTAACATCCACTGAATCTTAGAAAAAGCACGGGTGTTCCAGAAAAACATCTACTTCTGCTTTGTTGACTATGCCAAAGCCTTTGACTGTGTGGACCACAACAAACTGTGGAAAATTCTTAAAGAGATGGGAATGCCAGACCACCTGACCTACCTCTTGAGAAACTTGTATGCAGGTCAAGAAACAACAGTTACAACTGGACATGGAACAACAAACTGGTTCCAAATCAGGAAAAGAGTATGTCAAGCCTGTATATTGTCACCCTACTTATTTAACTTATATGCAGAGTACATCATGCGAAATGTTGGGCTGGATGAAACACAGCCTGGAATCAAGGTCTCTGGGAGAAATATAAAAAATCTCAGATATGCAGGTGACACCACCCTTATGGCAGAAAACGAAGAAGAACTAAAGAACCTCATAATGAAAGAGAAAGAGGAGATTGAACAAGCTGGTTTAAAACTCTACATTCAAAAAATGAAGATCATGGCATCCAATCCCATCACTTCACAGCAAATGGATGGGAAAACAATGGAAAAAGTGAGAGACTTTATTTTCTTGGGCTCCAAAATCACTGCAGATGGTGATTGCAGCCATGAAATTAAGTGATGCTTGCTCCTTGTGAGGACAGCTATAACAAACCTAGACAGCATATTAAAAGCAGACAGATTACTTTGCTGACAAAGGTCCATCTAGTCAAAGATATGGTTTTTTCAGATGCTTTTGAAATGTGGTGTTGGAGAAGACTCTTGAGAGTCCATTGGACTGCAAGGAGATCCAACCTGTCCATCCTCAAGGAAATCAGTCCTAAATGTTCATTGGAAGGACTGATGCTGAAGCTGAAGCTCCAATACTTTGACCATCTGATGCAAATAACTGACTCATTGGAAAAGACCCTGATGCTGGGAATGATTGAAGCGGGGAGGAGAAGGGGACTACAGAGGATCAGATGTTTGGATGGTATCACCAACTTGATGGACATGAGTTTAAGTAAGCTCAAGTGGTTGGTGATGAACCGGGAAGCCTAGATGTTTGGATGGTATCACCAACTTGATGGACCTGAGTTTGAGTAAGCTCAGGTGGTTGGTGATGAACAGGGAAGCCTTCCCTAACAGGGAGAGTCGGATACTTCTGAGTGACTGAATTGAACTGAACTACTATGTTTTACATAATGATCACTTTTTTTTTTAATTTGTTTCATGAATTAGGACACATTTATAAATATACTTCTCAAAAATTGATTTTTTAAATTGCATTGCATTACAGGGCTCTTTGCAGCTTTTTCTTATTTTATTAATCTTCATATCATTTTGATTTTAGTTTTTTCTTTCTACCGTTTTTTTTTCTTTATGCCTAACCATATATTTCATAAACAACTTATTTTCTTGCATTTTATTGAAATTGATTTTTATTTTTCCTAAAATTTTATGTTCAATCATGAATTGAAAAGTAATTTTCAAACTAAGTAATCTTAACACCTTGGCCACCTTTCCTTTTACTTGTCATTTTCTGAAATTTTAGATTGGCATTAACATTAGATATTATTTCCTGACACTTAGATGCAGTTGTCATAAAAGTGAAATTCTTTCCAAATTAATATTTGTCAACCATAGCATGTTTGGATTGTCTTTTTCTCATCAAGTTCAACCCTCACAATAAGAAGGCTTGTCTTTCTAGAACCGCTGCACTAAGGTGAGTTTGTTTCCCAAACCAATCCCCAGTTCCAGCAAGATTTCTCCCAGGACACCTTTCATTCAGTACAACTTTATTGCATGATAATGGTGACTGACTTATTTTAACCATTTTGCTGCATTTCTGATAGTGAAATAGAGTGAATGCAGATATTTATTGGAAGCTGAAGGAGAATTTAGGCAGGGTGTCCCTTATATAATAAAAATACATTGAAGGCATATTTATTTAAGTGTATACAATATTTATGAATTAGATTCAAAATAATGTAATGACCTGTTTTACTAAGTGGAAAAAAATGACTTTGATTCAATTTGTTAAACGTTAAAAGTAGTAGCATGTTCCTCCAGTTGACAGGGATAAAAAGCCCATCCTGCAGTGAGTTTTGAAGTTTAGATTGCATAATTTGCCTTTAGATCCTAATATAGTAGCATTAATACCTCCCGCTTTTTCCAGGCTAAGACCATTGTCTCTCATTAGCTATTAGTTTCTCTCTCTTTGTGTCTGTTATTTAATTGCTAAGTCATGTCTGACTCTTTTGTGACCCCATGAACTGTAACCTGTCAGGCTTCTCTGTACATGGAATTTCTCAGACAAGAATACTGGAGTGGGTTGCCATTTCCTCCTCTGGAGGATATTCCTGGCCCAGGAGGCAAACCAATGTCTTCTGCATTGCAGGCAGATTCTTTATCACTGAGGCACTGGGGAAGGCCTATGTCTGTATCTAGATCATAATCTGTATCTGTTGGGAAGAGGAGAGAGTCAGCTTAATGAGAAAAATATGTGTGTGTGTATGATTGCTTAATCAATAAACATTTATTGATAACAAACCAAGCTATTAGAAAAGTTGATCTTTATCTAAGGTGTATGTAATTCATTTAGTGCAGTGGGGCATTTCCAAGTGGAATAATATTCCCAGGCATTAAATAATGAGTTACAGTTCTCATACTTTCTCAAGGTTTTTTTGAGGTTGATGTTATTCAAAGCACCACTAGGGATGAATACACTTTGTTCACAGAAACAGTGCGAAAGTAGTTTTCTGATATTTTTCATCATTTAACATTCCATTTATTATGTTATAATTAATAGTCAGTAACTTCAATTCTTGGAAGCATAAGAAATTCAAGTTAGAAGAGTGCTTTGAGGTCATCTGATCCAATCCATTCATTTTACCACTAAGGAAAATAAAACTCTTTCTTTCATTTAATTGCAGAACAGCTGAGAATTAAGGTCAAAGACTTTATAAGATTCCTTTAACAGCACTCCTACATAAATTGCTATGCTTTTATTCTATAATTCTTTAACTTCTCAACTTTCTTCCTCATTAGTTTTTCTTTTGTTTCCTCCTCCCACACTATTTTCAGGACTTCCCACAGTGCTGTTTTATGAGTCTAAAGTAGCCTTATGCTTAAAATTTATTCCCCAAGATCCTGCTTTTTCCTTTTTTTTCTTACCAATGCCATATCAACAGATGCAACAGAAAAAAAAAAAAAAAAATTGAAGTACATTTATTCTATAGTATTTTGACAATGGTTTGATTAAATATAAGTCACATTTCCAAATAATGTTCATGTAAAATATAGAATAACTTGATATAAACTCATCATGAAAGGAATACTCAAGTCTTTTTTGGTAACTCTATATATTATGATCTTGGGTATACTGGTCAACTGGTGTTTAAATAATTTTGTATATATTAAAAAATGACAAGTATTATTTAGAGTTAAAGGTTTATTTTTAAAATAAGAATTATATATTTTGGTGTGACATTATAATAAACCTGAGTTATCAATAAAATACATATTGAAATAAATATAATTTAAATTTCTTTGCCTATGTCATTATTAATAGGATATGTTAATTTTATGGTTATAATTTCTAAGTCTTTGTACTAATACATGTAGAATCTTGGACAGAAGTTTACATATTCCGCCTGTCAGGGATTTAGATAAATTTATCACAATACTCTAGCTTGGCCTGTAGAATATAGAGACAACCACAAGACATTAGTGGACTAAGGGTTTCTCCCTATGATTATGAATGTTCCCTCACCTGTGTGTAAGCAGAACATTTCAATTCCATCCTAACCATCTAAAGGCCAAACTCAATCCTTTTACTAATTTCTCTAAAAATCTACTAATCAAAATATAATTAAAAGATATTATTGAGCTAGTGGTTTCTTTACACATTACTGGTAAAGGCTACTATCATGAGCTAGTCTGTGGTGTCTGGCTTGTAAATGCCACTAGACTGTGCCTCCTTTCTTCTGCCTTCTCTCTGTCATTCCTCTAATGTCACTGACTAGCATTCAGGGCTTTTTATTATTAACTTTTTCCAAGTCAGTTTATAAAATAGTTTTAGCAAAAAAGCTGAATCACAGTTAACCTAATTCTGGTACCTACCAAGACTAAAATATTTCCACCATCATCTTACAGAAAAGTCTGACATGAATCCTTAAATGAATTTCAAGTGGATAGTCATAGCACAGTATTCTTCTGGGTCCTACTGGAACTTCATTTTTTCTTAGGTTTCTACTAGGTTTAGTCAGTGACTTTCTTAGTGCAGAACATTTCTCTGGACTTCTGTATGAGGCTTTGTACAATCTTCCTTTTGAAATAGCTCAGTAGATTTTTCAACAAATTATTTCTTAGCATTTTAACTTTATCATATACTTATTACAGATATCAATTACGAGTGGATCTGACTTCAGCTGTTTCTGTTTCCTTATGGTCTTCCTGATGATGTATCAGCTTTAATGTCTGCTTTTATCCTCTACATCTCCAGCATTCTCCAAGTACTATATCAGTGAGGGGTTATTTCAGAAATCCTTTTAGCAAAATGAGTCACTTTCTGGTTGAGAAATCATCTAAAAAAATCATTCTGTCATTATTCAATATTATATATCTTTCTTTTTTATAATATTAAATAGTATTGTACTTTACTAGAGAAAAGTCACATCTTAGTGCTACATAATGCATATCAAATTGTTATGCTAGTTAGAATCTAAAACATTTATATTTTCAGTGCAGTCCACTATGTTATAAAGTTTATCAAATATTTTTTCATAACTCTAATATTGGTTAACACTTTGAAAGTACATCAGTTCAGTTCAGTTGCTCAGTTGTGTCTGACTCTTGCAACCCCATGGACTGTAGCATGCCAGGATTCCCTGTCCATCACCAACTCCTGGAGTTTGCTCAAACTCATGCCCATCAAGTCGGTCATGCCATCCAACCGTCTCATCCTCTTTAATCCCCTTTTCTTCCTGCCTTCAATCTTTTCCAGCATCAGGGTCTTTTCAAATGAGTCAGTTCTTCTTGTCAGGTGGTCAAAGTATTGGAACTTCAACATCAGACCTTCCAATGAATATTCAGGACTGATTTCACTTTGGTTTGACTGGTTTGATCTTGCAGTCCAAAGGACTCTCACAAGTCTTCTCCAGCGCCACAGTTCAAAAGCATCAATTCTTCGGTGATCAGCTTTCTTATAGTCCAACTCTCATATCCATACATGACTACTGGAAAAACTATAGCTTTGACTAGATGGACTTTTGTTGCTAATGCCTCTGTTTTTTAATATGCTGTCTAGGTTGGTCATAGCTTTCCTCCCAAGGAGCTAGCATGATTTAATTTCATGGCTGCAGTCACCATCTGCAGTGATTTTGGAGCCTCCAAAAATAAAGTCTGCTACTGTTTCCCCATCTATTTGCCAAGAAGAATGGAACTGTATGCAATTATCTTACTTTTTTGAATGTTGAGTTTTTAGGCAACTTTTTCACTCTTCTTGAAAGTACATAGTACTTTATTTTTTATTTTTTAGAGTATAAAGATATTTTATTTTATTTTATTATTTTTTTTTATTAGTTGGAGGCTAATTACTTCACAACATTTCAGTGGGTTTTGTCATATATTGATATGAATCAGCCATAGAGTTACACGTATTCCCCATCCTGATCCCCCTTCCCACCTCCCTCTCCACCCGATTCCTCTGGGTCTTCCCAGTGCACCAGGCCTGAGCACTTGTCTCATGCATCCCACCTGGGCTGGTGATCTGTTTCACCATAGATAATATACATGCTGTTCTTTCTAAACATCCCACCCTCACCTTCTCCCACAGAGTTCAAAAGTCTGTTCTGTACTTCTGTGTCTCTTTTTCTGTTTTGCATATAGGGTTATCATTACCATCTTTCTAAATTCCATACATATGTGTAAGTATGCTGTAATGTTCTTTATCTTTTTGGCTTACTTCACTCTGTATAATGGGCTCCAGTTTCATCCATCTCATTAGAACTGATTCAAATGAATTCATTTTAATGGCTGAGTAATATTCCATGGTGTATATATACCACAGCTTCCTTATCCATTTGTCTGCTGATGGGCATCTAGGTTGCTTCCATGTCCTGGCTATTATAAACAGTGCTGTGATGAACATTGAGGTGCACGTGTCTCTTTCAGATCTGGTTTCCTTGGTGTGTATGCCCAGAAGTATATAGTAAAGTTGCAGGATATAAAATTAACACATAGAAATGCCTTGCATCCCTATATACTAACAATGAAAAAACAGAAAGAGAAATTAAGGAAACAATACCATTCACCATTGCAACAAAAAGAATAAAATACTTAGGAGTATATCTACCTAAAGAAACAAAAGACCTTTACATACAAAACTATAAAACACTGGTGAAAGAAATCAAAGAGGACACAAACAGATGGAGAAACATACCGTGTTCATGGATTGGAAGAATCAATATTGTCAAAATGGCTATTCTACCCAAAGCAATCTATAGATTCAATGCAATCCCTATCAAACTACCAATGGTATTTTTCACAGAACTAGAACAAATAATTTCACAGGTTATATGGAAATACAAAAAACCTCGAATAGCTAAAGTTATCTTGAAAAAGAAGAATGGAACTGGAGGAATCAACCTGCCTGACTTCAGACTCTACTACAAAGCCGCAGTCATCAAGACAGTATGGTACTGGCACAAACACAGAAATACAGATCAATGGAACAGAATAGAAAGCCCAGAGATAAATCCATGAACCTATGGATACCTTATCTTTGACAAAGGAGGCAAGGATATATAATGGAAAAAAGAAAACCTCTTTAACAAGTGGTGCTGGGAAAACTGGTCAACCACTTGTAAAAGAATGAAACACGAACACTTTCTAACACCATACACAAAAATAAACTCAAAATGGATTAAAGATCTAAATGTAAGACCAGAAACTATAAATCTCCTAGAGGAGAACATAGGCAAAACACTCTTCGACATAAATCACAGCAAGATCCTCTATGACCCACCTCCCAGAATATTGGAAATAAAAGCAAAACTAAACAAATGGGACCTAATGAAATTTAAAAGCTTTTGCACAACAAAGGAAACTATAAGCAAGGTGAAAAGACAGCCCTCGGATTGGGAGAAAATAATAGCAAATGAAGAAACAAAGGATTAATCTCAAAAATATACAAGCAACTCCTGAAGCTCAATTCCAGAAAAATAAATGACCCAATCAAAAAATGGGCCAAAGAACTAAACAGACATTTCTCCAAGGAAGACATACAGATGGCTAACAAACACATGAAAAGATGCTCAACATCACTCATTATTAGAGAAATGCAAATCAAAACCACAATGAGGTACGATTACACGCCAGTCAGGATGGCTGCTATCCAAAAGTCTACAAGCAGTAAATGCTGGAGAGGGTGTGGCGAAAAGGGAACCCTCTTACACTGTTGGTGGGAATGCAAACTAGTACAGTCACTATGGAAAACAGTGTGGAGATTTCTTAAAAAACTGGAAATAGAACTGCCATATGACCCAGCAATACCACTTCTGGGCATACACACCAAGTACATAGTACTTTAAAACAATCACTTGAAATTACATAGTATTAAATTTTTGAAACATATTTTCATATTTAAGTTGTATTTTTTCTAACCTTATGAAGCTATCTAAACAAAGTCATGAGTAACCTAAGTGTTCTTAAATCTAAAGGGCAAAATTCAATTTCTATTTTGCTTGTTTTATTTTGCTTTAATTTTTGCTTGAGCATCAGTAAAATGTTCTGATCATTCTTTCATCTATGGAATATCATTTGTCCTTGTATTCCATGGTATCTCATCTTTGTTATCTTTTCTTCCTACTATCTTGGCTAGTTTTGGTAATTCTTTGAGGTCTACATTTCCCTTGTGCTGTGCCTGGTCACTCAGTCATGTCTGATTGTGACCCCATGGACTGTAGCCCATTCCCCCAGCCTCCTCTGTCCATGGGGATTCTCCAGGCAAGAATACTGGAGTGGGTTGCCCTGCCCTCCTCCAGGGGATCTTCCTTACCCAAGGATCGAGCCTAGGTCCCCCACATTGCAGGCAGATTTTTCATCATATGAGCCAGCAGGAAAGCATAAAGAGAGGGCAGGAATTGAACCTGTGCAAGGACACCCCAGTGGATTTCTAGTCTATCACCTTAACCCCTTGGCCACCATTACAACCATTTCCCTGAGACAAGCCTTTATCATGAAAAGCAATCAAGCTTAACATGTCATCTTCATTTCTAACTCTAATGACTTTCCAGGCATATCACCTGCTTTCTTTTTCTCAATTACCATCTATATTCTTGAGTCTTCTGTTTGTCTATCTCAAAGACATTAAAGCCCAACATACTCCAAATAAAATAATTACCTCCCTGGGAATATCTGTGTCTTTTTTACTACAACATACTCTATACAAAATGCTTTCATTCATGTATGAGCCCCAAATATCCGTGAACATGGGGCTTCCTTAGTCGCTCAGACAGTATAAAATCAGCCTGCAGTGCAGGAGACCTGGATTTGATCCCTGGGTGAGGAAGATCTGGAGAAAGGAATGGCTACCCACTCCAGTATTCTTGCCTGGAGAATTCCATGAATAGAGGAGCCTGGCAGGCTGCAGAGGCCATAGGGTTGCAAATAGTCAGACACGACTGAGCGACTAACACAAACCCATCCATAAACGTAGAAGTTATTAGAATTTTTCTTTCTTTCTACACAATTAATTTACCAATTCAAGACTATTTACCTCATAATTGTATTTCATATATGTTAATTTTTTATGTTATAACCAAAATATATTTAGTAGAGTCAACTATAAATGGACACTTCTATAAATGCTCCTATTACTGTCCTCACTTTGATTCCTTCTTTCTCTGATTTCATTATTTTCTACTTTGCTCTCCTGTATTAACAACTTCTGACTGGTATAATATCACTATGTAGTTACATTTTGACCTTCAGTCAGAAACCCTTTCTGTCAAAACCCATTGTTGTCTCTATATGGTGAGAAGTTGCCTTTTTAGCTTATCTAAATATTGACTTAAATATGTATTTATGGAGATCTAAATGTTCTTCTCTTATAGCAATCAATCAAAAAGTAAATGATGTTATTGAGAGATCCTGTTCAATATATCATATCCATCATGTATTATTGAATATCTTTATGTTTCTTGAAGTTTAATACAGTTATTTCACTTATTTATGTTCAGATATTGAGATATTAGGAGATTCTTATTGGTTCAGTAGCTTTTGTGTGTTTGTGTGTGCATGAAGAAATGAAGAAGCCATCTTCTATAAATTACTATTTCTCTTAAAGAGGTCTAACTTATATCCATCTAAGCCTACAGGTATTTATTAGGTATATCGGTCACTATAAAAGCCTCTGGAATATAGAATTAAGAAACACACACATGTACACACAATAAAATTCTCTTTTCCTGGAGCTTACTGTCAAGTAAAAATGATGAGGAGATATGGAAAATAGTTAATAACAGAAAGAGAAGAGTTTCATATAGTATGTAGAATGTAATGCATGATACAATGAAAAATAAATCAAAAGCTGAAATGGAGAGTATAGAGGACACATTTTTAAAAAGATTGCCAGGAAAAACTAACCAGCTTTAACAAAAGCCTGATGGCAAAGATGCCTATCATAGGACTTTCTAGGCAAAAACACTGATGCCAGGAATAAAAGAAACAACAACAACAACAAAACAGGTACACTGGAAGTACAAGGAAACTCAGGACTACCTGAGAGTAGAACAGACTGAATGAGATAGTATGAAAAAGAGAGCATATGCGGTCCTGGGGTTGTTGTGTAATTTTTTGTTGCCTCTACTCTGAATGAGTTGAGTTGGGAAGCAGAGCAAGCATGGCCTGCCAAATTTTATAATTACATGCCTTGAAAATAGGAACCAAGAATATTATTACGAAGATTAAAATGAAGGTCATTAGGTAATATATCAGGAGGTAAACAATGGAAAGTCAGATCACAGTGGTGTTAGTGAAAGAGGGAAGAGAGAACCAGACCAGAAAAGGATTGGAATTAGGGCATTAGAACTGAGCAGAAAGTCTTGGCATCATGTTGGTGATGGCCATAAGTCGATGTCATGGGCATTTTATGATTTGTGTCACAAACCAAGCGTGGGCTTTAGGAGGGAGTGGGAAAGGAAACCAGATGGTTTCAAATGAAATTTGAAATTAATTTCTGTGCTAGTGTGCAAGCTGTTTACGATGACTCATACATGCAGTTGCCTAAAACACAACTTTGCTTATTGACAAATATCTTAGAACCTAATTTAATTCTACTTTATTTGCAGTGAAGGGAAGGAAATTGTCAAATAAAACTAAAGGAACAGTGTTGTAGTTACACAAAGGGTTAATTTGAATCCCACCTTGCCCAAGGACAGTGTGATCTGACTGGAGTTCAAGATGAGAAAAACAAGATGAGACATTCTATGAGCAAGACCTTGATGATGGGAAAGATTGAAACCAAAAGGAGAAGGAGGCCTCAGAGGGTAAGATGGTTATTGAGTCAGCAACACAATGGACATGAAGTGAAGTGTCGGTCGCTCGGTTGTGCTGAACTCTTTGTGATCCCATGAACTGTAAATCGGAGCAAACTCTGGGAGATACTAGAGGGTAGAGGAGCCTGGCATACTACAGTCCACATGGTTGCAAAGAGTCCAAGATGACTTCACAATTGAATTACAGCAAAAATGGGCCCCTTACAGGGTTAAGAGACATATCTCAGAAGAATTCCAATGACCTTAGATTCTTGCATCTTTACATAACAGAAGAGCACTCAAATCTTCAACATGAGATACTTTTTTTATGATGTGTGATTAGCAGTAATCATTTACCAGATGTGTACTTGACTATATATGTATATCACCTTGCCAAACAAATTCATATATATACTGGCTACTCTCCTACCTCTTCAGAGCAGCTTGGCTGACTCCAAGGCTTTCATCCTAGTAGATCTTGAATAAACTTTAAATTTGCAACTCTCAAGTTGTGTGTTTTTTTCTGTAGGTTCATGGTTTCTGTGGCCAGTTAGAGACCCAGAGTCGACTTTTCCCCTTCTTAGCTCCACGAAGACCTGGAGCCTTGGTGCCACTGCTGTTTAAAAGATCAAGTTTCAATTTCCTTCTGAAATGGTTTACCTCAGATTGGGATTTGAACACATATGCTGGGACTCAAATTTAGCCAAAACCCAGTCTGGGACTTGAACCCACGTGGATGGAACTCAAACCCAGTGGAAACCCATGGTACCTGGTTTCAGGACCTAATGAAGCTCTAGTTCTTGATATCTCATTGCAGAAAGAATTCAGAGACAAAGTGATAAGTAAGAAATGCATTTGTTAAGATTTAGAGAAAAGCAAACTCCGCAGACAGAGACTGGGCCATCGCAGAGAGCAAGTGCAGCTGCAAAATGATTTTATACACAGAGTCTATAAAAAGCATATTTCATATGCTAATTGCAAGAGGGATTATTCCATTTGGGGGAGTTCAGTTCAGTTGTTAAACATGTCTGACTCTTCACAACTCCATGGACAGCAGGATGCCAGGCCTCCCTGTCCATCATCAAGCTCTGGGGCTTGCACAAACTCATGTCCATCAAGTCTGTGACGCCATCCAAACAACTCCTCTGTCGTCCCCTTTTCCTCCTGTCTTCAATCTTTCCCAGCATCAGGGTCTTTTGCAGTGAGTCAGTTCTTTGCATCAAGTGGCCAAAGTATGGTACTTCAACTTCAGCATCAGTCCTTCCGATGAATATTCAGAACTGATTTACGTTTGGATTGACTGGTTGGATCTACTTGCAGTCCAAGGGATTCTTAAGAGTCTTCTCCAACATCACAGTTTAAAAGCATCAATTCTTCAGTGCTCAGCTTTCTTTATGGTTCAACTCTCACATCCATTTGTGACTACTGGAAAAACTATAGCTTTGACTAGATGGACCTTTGTCAGCAAAATAATCTGTCTGCTTTTAAGATGCTGTCTAGGTTGGTCATAGCTTTCCTCCCAAGGAACAAGCATTATTTAATTTCATGTCTGCAATCACCATATGCAGTGATTTCGGAGCTCAAGAAAAAAAAGTCTCTCACTGTTTCCATTGTTTCCCCATCTATTTGCAATGAGGTGATGGAACCGGATGCCATGATTTTCGTTTTTTGAATGTAGAGTTTTAAACCAGCTTGTTCACTCTCCTCCTCTTTCATTTTCATCAAGAGCCTCTTCAGTTCTTCACTTTCTGCCATAAGAGTGGTGTCATCTGCATATCTGAGGTTATTGATATTTCTCCTGGCAACTTTGATTCCTGGTTGTGTTTCATCCAGCCTGACATTTCACATGATGTACTCTGGTCAGATTAGAGAAATATTTAAGGCATAGCTTTAGATGGAGTGCAGGGTCCTTCCTCATGGTAATATTTATCCTTCAAATGTTGGGATCTGGGACTGTGAATGCTTTCTGATATGTGAAGTAAGCATTGGATTGAATTCTCATTGTCATATTTAATACCAGATTTCTGCTTCTTAGATCTCAAGTTTTTACAGTTGAATGAATTCAGTAGCACCTTGGTTGGTTGTCATACCTCTGGAAGATTAATGTCTTTTAACAATGACTCCAGTCTGTATCTCCTTTGAGGTAATTATGGTAATTCCTTGAGTTAATTGAGGTAATTCCTTGCCTATGGCTGTTGTATTTCTCCTTGGCTTTACAAATCATATAAATATATTAGAAGATAATGTAGATATTTACAGCTATCTATCTATCTATCTATCTATCTATCTATCTATGTTTATTTAGGGAGAGAGAAGAAAAAAGGATATCAATAATTCTAGAATATGGATTTGTGACTGTACAGGATAAACAGACTAAGCCTCGTGGAAAAAGTGGTGTCTGAGCAAAGATTGATGAAGGGGAGGGAATTTAAAAATTTGTTAAGTGGGTAAGTAGATATCTGGAAACAAAATCTTTCCAATTAAGGGACAGTTAAACTAAAAATCCAGGGCAGGAATGTTTTTCACATTTGAAGTCTAACATGTTCAGAATGGAGTAAGTATGTTCAGTAAGACCAGTATGTTCAGAATGAAGTAAGTAAGAGAAGAGTAGTAAAAAGAGATATCAGTTTCTGTAGCACCTTGCAAATCATTTTAAGTAATTAGGAATTTATTTTCAATAAAATGCAAAGTCATCAGAAGGTATTAGGTAGAGGAGACTAGATTTGTTTTTTTTTCTTGTTTAATTTTCACGTGGGAGACTGTTGCTTCTTTTTGTAAATCTTAAGCATTTTCCCATATTAGATATAATTTCTAATGTTTTGGTTCCTTTGTAAATAATTTTTTCCTTATATGAATTCTGATTAATACTGAGAAGTTGAAAATAACATAAATAAGAAATGATTGATTAAATTATGGTTGGTTGTGAAACAATATCTGGAGTGTAATGGCTCAGAGGTTAAAGCATCTGCCTGCAATGTGGGAGACCGGGGTTCGATCCCTGGGTCGGGAAGATCCTCTGAAGAAGGAAATGGCAACCCACTCCAGTATTCTTGCCTGGAGAATCCCATGGACAGAGGAGCCTGATGGGCTACAGTCCATGGGGTCACAAAGAGTCGGACACAACTGAGCGACTTAATTTCATTTCAATGTTATTTAACAAATAATAACAATAACATGTCTGAATTATAGAATGAGTTGTGCTTAATAGCAAGAAATTTGTAGGCATTATATATACTTTTAAACACTAATGTTCGCCTTTAAACACTGCTCTTTTCTCACTAACCAACTTCTAAAACCTCCTGTTCCACAGTATCTATTTATAAAATGTGTGGAACGATGGATATTAATGTATGCATAAACTCGTTAATACAGTACTTGTAATAAGAATTTAGCACTAAGAGTTTGCCCTCTCATAGAGCACTACATATACACACACACATTTATGCATGAATAAGACACTGGAGCATATTTTTAAAGATTAATAGTGGACTTGTAAAGCCATTTGTTCTAAAGGAGAATAATACTGTTTTTAGTTTATTGTTATGCATAAAATTAATATCAGATGGGTTATGTAATTTTGTTTTTATTTTGTTATTATTTTAGAAATTTTATGAAAACTATTTTACATCTTTCTATCATATAGGAACAATACCAACATCTATGAGAGAAGCAAGAAAAAACTATTAAAAGGAATTTTTATGTCCAGAATTTTTACAATTTAGCTATAGTATTGTAAGAAATAATAGTATATAGTCACAGCAAAGAAAAGAAAAAGGATGATATATTTATGATAAATTAATTTTTATTGTATTCATAATTGATAATCAGTTTTATTTGTAGTTAAATTGTTAGAATTGCACTAACAAAGGGGCTGAAGTTACATGGGATATAAAAGGAATTTATTTGATTGTTATAGCTACAAGTTCATAGAAAGCAATCAAATTTTTTCTACATCATCATTTTCTCTTTATATTCCTGACTTTTGAAGTTTGTAGGATTGTAAAAATTAACTTGCACTCAACTGCTTACAACTATTGTGCTCCAAAAGAGTTGTCCATAAATTTTATGGCTTCTCCCTTAAAAGAAAATAAGTAATAGAATTTTTATACTTTGAATCACATCACTATATCTATGTCAAGAAGAATGCTTATCTGCGTTTAATTCATTCCTTCATAAAACATTTGGTGGCAGATTATTCACTTACTTTCAGACCCAGTATTTTTCTTGAAAATCACAAAAGAATAAGACAATATCTATATTCCAGATAGCTCAGCAATAGTTACCTAATTACAGTAATATTAGCAGGAGAAGGATAGGGAGAGAAAACTCAAACTTTTTCAACACCTAATATATAATAGGCATTCTGTTCAGAGATTTGCAAACATTCTTTTATGTATTCTTCATAAGTACGTGGTGCATTACTGTTGTAAATGTGTAGATGAAGAAGCCAAAAGAATAAAGGGTAAGAACCTCCCTCAGATCACAGCACCAGTAAGTTGTGACCCTGAATTTGATAAGCATATCCACTTAAGCATATTTGATAAGCATATCCACTTAACAGTAAAATAGTCACTGAAAAACAAAGAGGACATGTTTACAATAATTTGTATTGCAAAAGTCAATTCCTAGGCAGGCTGATAAGAAATCTGGGGCCCCCGAGGAGGAGAAAGGAGTCTGGGGCTCTCAAGGAGGAGATAGCGGTCTAGAATTCCCAAGGAGGAGGAAAGGACAAACGTCTTTTTATTTCGCTACATTCCTTAGTCTTAGTCACATGAAATTTTTTTTTTACCTCAAGCCTGAAACCGATGATTACACAACAAACAACTCAGTTTAAACTCTGTACTAAGGATTATATATCATCAAAAAAGCAAGAGAGTTCCAGAAAAACACCTATTTCTGCTTTATTGACTACACCAAAGCCTTCGACTGTGTGGATCACGATAAACTGTAGAAAATTCTGAAAGAGATGGGAATACCAGACCACCTGACCTGCCTCTTGAGAAAACTGTATGCGAGTCAGGAAGCAACAGCTAGAACTGGACATGGAACAAGAGACTGGTTCCACATAGGAAAAGGTGTACGTCCAGGCTGTATATTGTCACCCTGCTGATTTAACTTATATGCAGAGTATATCATGCGAAATGCTGGACTGGAAGAAGCACAAGCCAGAATCAAGATTGCTGGGAGAAATATCAATAACCTCAGATATGCAGATGACACCACCCTTATGGCAGAAAGTGAATTTAACTCAGATGACCATTATATCTACTACTGTGGGCAGGAATCCCTTAGAAGAAATGGAGTAACCGTCATAGTCAACAGAAGAGTCCGAAATGCAGTACTTGGATGCAATCTCAAAAACGACAGAATGATCTCTGTTCATTTCCAAGGCAAATGATTCAATATCACGGTAATCCAAGCCTATGCCCCAGCCAGTAATGCTGAAGAAGCTGAAGTTGAACGGTTTTATGAAGACTTACAAGACCTTTTACAACTAAAACCCAAAAAAATGTCTTTTTCATTATAGGGGACTAGAATGCAAAAGTAGGAAGTCAAGAAACACCTGGAGTAACAGGCAAATTTGGCCTTGAAGTACAGAATGAAGCAGGGCAAAGTCTAATAGAGTTCTGCCAAGAGAATTCACTGGTCATAGCAAACACCCTCTTCCAAAAACACAAGAGAAGACTCTACACATGGACATCACCAGATGGTCAACAACGAAATCAGATTGATTATATTCTTTGCAGCCAAAAATGGAGACACTCTGTACAGTCAGCAAAAACATGACCAGGAGCTGACTGTGGCTCAGATCATGAACTCCTTATTGCCAAATTCAGACTTAAATTGAAGAAAGTATGGAAAACCACTAGACCATTCAGGTATGACCTAAATCAAATCCCTTATGACTATACAGTGGAAGTGAGAAATAGATTTAAGGGACTAGATCTGATAGACAGAGAGCCTGATGAACTATGGACATTGTTCGTGACATTGTACAGGAGACAGGGATCAAGACCATCCCCATGGAAAAGATATGCAAAAAGGCAAAATGGTTGTCTGAGGAGGCCTTACAAATAGCTGTGAAATGAAGAGACGCGAAAAGCAAAGGAGAAAAGGAAAGATATTCCCATTTGAATGCAGAGTTCCAAAGAATAGCAAGAAGAGATAAGAAAGCCTTCCTCAGCGATCAATGCAAAAAAATAGAGGAAAACAACAGAATGGGAAAGACTAGAGATCTCTTCAAGAAAATTATGGATAGCAAGGGAACATTTCATGCAAAGATGGGTTCGATAAAGGAGAGGAATGGTATGGACCGAACAGAAGCAGAAGATATTAAGAAGAAATGGCAAGAATACACAGAAGAACTGTACAAAAAAGATCTTCATGACCCAGATAATCACAATGGTGTGATCACTCACCTAGAGCCAGACATCCTAGAATGTGAACTCAAGTGGGCCTTAGAAATCATCACTATGGACAAAGCTAGTGAATGTGATGGAACTCCAGTTGAGCTATTTCAAATCCTGAAAGATGATGCTGTGAACGTGTTGCACTCAATATGCCAGCAAATTTGGGAAACTCAGCAGTGGCTACAGCACTGGAAAAGGCCCATTTTCATTCCAATCCCTAAGAAAGGCAATCCCAAAGAATGCTCAAACTACCACACAATTGCACTCATCTCACATGCTAGTAAGGCAATGCTCAAAATTCTCCAAGCCAGGCTTCAGCAATACGTGAACCGAGGACTTCCAGATGTTCAAGCTGGTTTTAGAAAAGGCAGAGGAACCAGAGATCAAATTGCCAATATCCCTGGATCATCGCAAAAGCAAGAGTTCCAGAAAAACATTTATTTCTGCTTTATTGACTACACCAAAGCCTTCGACTGTGTGGATCACAATAAACTGTGGAAAATTCTGATAGAGATGGGAATACCAGACCTCCTGACCTGCCTCTTGAGAAACCTGTATGCAGGTCAGGAAGCAACAGTTAGAACTTGACATGGAACAACAGACTGGTTCCACATAGGAAAAGGAGTACGCCAGGCTGTATATTGTCACCCTGCTTATTTAACTTCTATGCAGAGTACATCATGAGAAACACTGGGCTGGAAGAAGCACAAGCTGGAATCAAGATTGCCGGGAGAAATATCAATAACCTCAGATATGCAGATGACACCACCCTTATGGCAGAAAGTGAAGAGGAACTAAAGAGCCTCTTGATGAAAGTGAAAGAGGAGAGTGAAAAAGTTGGCTTAAAGCTCAACATTCAGAAAACTAAGATCATGGCATCTGGTCCCATCACTTCATGGAAATAGATGAGAAAACAGTGGCAGACTTTATTTTTGGGGGCTCCAAAATCACTGCAGATTGTGATTGCAGCCATGAAATTAAAAGACGCTTATTCCTTGGAAGGAAAGTTATGACCAACCTAGACAGCATATTAAAAAGCTGGACATTACTTTGCCAGTGAAGATCCGTCTAGTCAAGGCTGTGGTTTTTTTCAGTGATCATGTATGGATGTGAGAGTTAGACTGTGAAGAAAGCTGAGTGCCAAAGAATTGACACTTTTGAACTATGGTGTTGGAGAAGACTCTTGAGAATCCCTTGGACTGCAAGGAGATCCAACCAGTCCATCCTAAGGGAGATTTGTCCTGGGTTTTCATTGGACGGACTGATGCTGAAGCTGAAACTCCAGTACTTTGGCCACCTCATGTGAAGAATTGACTCATTGGAAAAGACCCTGATGCTGGGAGGTTTTGGGGGCAGAAGGAGAATGGGACAACAGAGGATGAGATGGCTGGATGGCATCACTGACCTGATGGACATGAATTTGAGTAAACTCCGAAGGTTGGTGATGAACATCTCTATCTTGTGGTGTATTAGTTTGGATTCTTCACTGACAAGCAACAGATATGCATTCTATTATCATAAAA
Source organism: Muntiacus reevesi (assembly GCF_963930625.1). Classification (NCBI taxonomy): domain Eukaryota; kingdom Metazoa; phylum Chordata; class Mammalia; order Artiodactyla; family Cervidae; genus Muntiacus; species Muntiacus reevesi. The sequence goes on along the minus strand of NC_089259.1, from coordinate 53,237,297 downwards.
AAGTGATAATTATTGAAAAGATATAATATCTCAAAGAATTTATGTATACTTTAAAGAACATTATATCAGAAATGGCAAGAACCAGGGTATCACTGGGGTCTAATTAACACACATAATTATAATTTTGAAGGATTTCTTTGCAGCATTTACAACCATTTTCTTCCTATCTTTGTGACATTACTCAAAATTCAAATTGCAGTGAAAAATCATATGAATAACGTATCTTGGGTCAAATATAAGCAGGGAAGCAGCTAATTGTTGCACTAGCAAGATTAGGTCTATGATGGAAGTCTTATTTTCCAAAGTAATTTTATTGATGCTATTTCTAGAAAGGCAAAATTGGATGTTGGGAATACAACTGTACCTGGGATTCATTTCTTGAAGCCAGGTCTTCAGCACACAGTTTGAGTAGATCTTTGGCTTTAGTTGTATGCTGTATGTAATGATTATCACCCAAAATCTTAACTTCTTGGGTTAACAAGAATGGGTTTTCCTTCCTAGATATTGGATATTTTTTTAATATAAAAAAACAATTGGCATTGACTTTTTAATATTTTTGTATCCCCCACCATCTCTATTTTATTATTGGTTAGTAATTATGCATAGAAAAAAATAAAAACATTTACTAAATACATTTTTTTCATTTACTAGTTTATTTAATAATATTTCAATATTTTCTATTAGTCAGATACCTTGTATTAGACTCTGTAGTGAAATAAATTCTAAAAAGGCCCAGAGAAGATGTTTTTCTCTAAGTTAGCTGTAAGCTTTTAAAATGCTTTTAATAATTTATAGTTATAATCAGTATGAGGTTCATGACCTGGTATAATAAAACAAAAACACCTGATAGTTTGAGACACACTCATTTCTCTAAAAGTAAAAAGTTAATTGTTTACTAATAATTTTTAAAAATCACATCATTTTGTATATATGCCACAACTTCTTTATCCTTTTATCTGTTGATGGACATCTAGGTTGCTTCCAAGTTCAAGCTATTGTAAATAGTGCTGTAATGAACAATGGGATACATGTGTCACTTTCAATTTTGGTTTCCTCAGAGTATATACTGGGTCATATGGTGTTTTTATTCCTAGTTTTTTAAGGAATCTATGGAATCTAGAAAAATGATACTGAAGAATTTATTTGCAGGGCAACAATGGGGAAACAGACATAGAAAATAGATTTATGGACATGGGGAGAGGGGAGGAGAGGGTGAGATGTATGGAAAGAGTAACTCACATTACCATACATAAAATAAATTGCCAACGGGAATTTGCTGTATGGCAAATCAGTCAAGGGCTCTGTATCAACCTAGAGGGGTGGGATGGGGAGGGAGAAGGGAGGGAGGTTCAAAAGGGAGGGGATATATGTATACCTATGGCTGATTCATGTACAGGTTTGACAGAAGACAACAAAATTCTGTAAAACAATTATCCTTCAATAAAAAATAAATAAATTTTAAAAAATCACATCTTTTTACTGTACTCAATAATGAGATCATAAGAATTTAAAATGTATACAAATTCTTATGAGGCAAATTTTACTGCAACTTCAATATTATTTCGTTGTCATTATGTGATTTATGTTTCCAAGCAGAAATATTTGAATGTGAAAAGGAGTGCAATCACTGATTGCTCTTGGATCACAGTGAAACCAGTACTAATGCAGGAAAATAGGGAAAAGAAGTACTCCTCCTCATCTTATACTATGTTTCTTTGCTCAGTAAAGACTTAAAAGAAAATTATATATACTTTATTGGCTTTAAAAGAGGATAAGTTTTTTATGTCATAAGATGAGAGTTGAAATAAAAGGGGCTGTGAAAAGCAAAATATCTGAAATTTAAAAGAATATTGGAATATTCAGAGAATAGAGAACATTCTGAAAGTGAAAGTGAAAGTCACTCAGTCTTGCCCAACTCTTTGCCACCCCATGAACTTCTCCAGGGCAGAATACTGGAGTGGGTAGCCTTTCCCTTCTCCAGGGGATCTTCCCAATAGCAAGTCTAAAAATAATGATGGTAATAGAATTAGTGTTGGAGAAGAGAGGAAACTTAATGTAAAAAGCCGGTATCTGAATTTAGCTGCCTTAAACAGTTATTATTATTATCTATTAAAAACTGTCATGGTTGGTAATATTCTTCATTTTCTCAGTCCACCAGGAAAAATTTTAAAATTCTTTTGCCATAAGCCAACTATGTGTTCTATTTGTTCTATTTAGACATTTGATGTTTACAGTTTACATCAGTTTAGTATCTGTGTTTTGGGTTTTTTTTTAAACATTATAAAATGGTCAGGAACTGAGACTGAGTGGACTTGAGTGTATTTTGGTAACAACATTTTGAGCAAACTTGGTGAAAAAATTTGGAGAGTATCCATCCTTAAGTGTTAAGCAAAGTTACTATTTGCATATGTGTCCTCCCCTATTTCTCTTCTCACAGCTTGCAATGGCAAGTTACTTGTGAAGTCAGAGGAGGAAGGGAATCAGAAAAGTGATTGAAAGGTATTTCATGGGAGGAGATAGTGTCAACCCAAATTCACTTTTTAAAACCTGTTCTGTAAATTGGTCCCTGAGATCGATTAAAGTCTCCTGATAATCTAGCAGGATTCCTAGCAAAGGAAAAAGCAAACAGGTGTCTGAGAATCAGTAACAGAGCACTTCCCAGAGCAAAAGGAACATGAATTATAGTAACAATAGTTTGGAACACATTTGAACATTTAAATTTAGGATAAGCTGTAGGAAATCTTATTCCACATTTGAAGAATTTTGAAAATGTCAGTGGATACCTGGACATCTCTGAAAGTCCTCTGATAGAATATGACAGGATGAAAATTACACTTAAAACATAACAATTTGACAGCAGTGCAATAGTAGATTGAACAGAGAAGCAGGGGGTTGAAGGCTGAGTGAAGAATTAGAGGGTCACTCATGATTGAATCATTTTAAACTAGTGTTTCAGAGAATGAAAAATGTTCAAATACTGGCACTTTCATAAGGTTAGACCTAATGGCATTCAGACATGATGCAACAAGGTACTAAAGTGATGTTAGTGAGAGAGAATAAAATAAGACAGATGCAAAAATGCTGCCAATTTCAAGAATATAATTTCAGTGAAGTAACAGTATATGACTTAAACTTCTTTTTGGAATTCCCTAGGTATGAATAGAGCATCTATGCAAATAGTTGATATTTATTAAGTGTTCAAAATAAGCCCCACACTACTCTGTGTCCTATATGGATGAACTCTTGGAATTATCACAGCAAATATAAGAGAGATATATTTTATTACTTGTTTAGTAAATTAGGAAACATAAGGAAAGGGAGTATTTCTAACTTGCCCAAGCTAACACAGCTAGTAAGAATGAGGTTAGTATTTGAATCCCAAGTGAATCTATAGTTCATACTTTGAATTGCTAAACTACACTATTTAGAATAATAAGTTAGTCTCCGAATTATCTATTCTACATACAGTACTAATTGCATGGGTTTGTTTGTTTTGGCAATTAAAAGAAATTAATGTTAATTTAAAATTAATGAAATAAAGTTAATTAAATTAACTTTAATTCATTTATAAAGTTATATTTTATATTCATAATGGTTCCTTTGTTTACTAATGGAGAATATTTGTTTTGTAACCTAGCTTTGTTGGCCTTAACCTAAAGAAGTAGCCAGTTTATAAACTTCAGAAAACATATCAGCAAGTCATTCTAGGATAAAATTCAGAAATCTTATGGTGAAGATGACTGACCTCTCCTTCATATTGGACTTTCCCAGTTGTAAAATGAATCTTTGTAAAGTATGTTTATGTTAGAATGATTATATCCCTTTAGTGGAAATTTTACTTATGCTCATTGAATTCAGTCCAGTTCAGTCACTCAGTCGTGTCCGACTCTTTGCGATCTCAGGGACTGCAGGATGCTAGGTCTCCCTGTCCATCATCAACTCCCGGAGTTTACTCAAACTCATGTCCATCGAGTCGGTGATGCCATCCAACCATCTCATCCTCTCTCGTCTCCTTTTCCTCCTGCCTTCAATATTTCCCAGCATCAGGGTCTTTTCAGAGGAGTCAGCTCTTCACATCAGGTGGCCAAAGTATTGGAGTTTCAGCTTCAACATCAGTCCTTCCAATGAACAGCCAGGACTAATCTCCCTTAGGATGGACTGGTTGGATCTCCTTGCAGTGCTTTGGACTCTCAAGAGTCTTCTCCAGCACCACAGTTCAAAAGCATCAATTCTTAGGTGCTCAGCTTTCTTCACAGTCCAACTCTCACATCCATACATGACCACTGGAAAAACCACAGCCTCGACTAGACAGACCTTTGTTGGCACAGTAGTGTCTCTGCTTTTTAATATGCTGTCTAGGTTGGTCACAACTTTCCTTCCAAAGAGTAAGCATCTTTTAATTTCATGGCTGCAGTCACAATCTGCAGTGATTTTGGAGACCCAAAAAATAAAGCCTACCACTGTTTCCACTGTTTCCCCATCTATTTGCCATGAAGTGATGGGACCAGATGCCATGATCTTAGTTTTCTGAATGTTGAGCTCATACTTATGCTTATATCCACCTATATGCTAAATTAATAACTATTTGAGAAGCATTGTCCATATAGATGAGGTTAGCTCTATCACACACCTGAGGAATCTTTGCCTGTATTCACAATAAGCATCTCAAGTAAGAAAAGGAATCAGGAAACCTAACATATGTGAATGAGTGCCTCTCAGTAAGTGTTCATCGCTCAGTCGTGCCCAACTCTTTGTGACCACATAAACTGCAGCCCACCGGGTTTCTCTGTCCATTGTACTTTCCAGACAAGGATATTAGAGTGGCTCGCCATCTCCTTCTCCAGGGGATCTTCCTGACTCAGGGATTGAACCCAGGTCTCCTGCATTTCAGGAAGATTCTGTATGAACTTAGCAACCAGGGAAGCCTGTATCTCAGTAAATTATTTCTTCATTGTTTTGTGACAGTAAATTTTCCTTTAAAATCTAAACTTTACCAACAAAAATGGCACCATATATGACAACTCACACATTTTAACTCATAAATATTATATCTTAATTGAATATTAATGATTATATTCTTGCAGTTCCAAAGATGGTTATCTTTTGTATTTTTCTTCCAATTTTGTTTCGTTGAAGATCAGTATCATCATTTGTCTAAACAATTATAATGGCATCAGATCATACATATTCTCATTTGAGTTACATAGAACCTGATCACACAGGGTCTTTAAAATTAATTTAGTTAGTAGCTAACTGAAGGTTTCAATAATTTAACCCATGTAAGTTTATCTCTGAATTGTTGATAGTAACAGAATGACTTTTTGTGTTAATAATCATATGTGCAAAAGCACTCCAGTTGTATGTTTGAATGAGATTGGAGAAAATAAGTGATTTCTTTTTGAATCTCCTTGCTAAGAGACTTTGATATGTCCAGCAAAATAAAGGGTTATGTTAATAAATAGGAAGGATGGAAACAGGTAATGGGGAAAACTCTTAGTCCCAACCAGAATTGTGGTACAACACAGAGAGAATTCATAGAGCCACAAACATATGCTTTGAACAAGATAACACCTCACCAACTCTCCTATAGTTCTCTGCCTATTATTTTCTGTCTCTGTCTTTCTCTTTCTCTCTCTGACTGTCTCTCTCTGTGTATTCATGCATGCCAAGTTGCTTGGCATGATCAACTCTGTGTGACCCTATGGACTGTAGCCTCTCAGGCTCCTCTGTCTATGGGATTCTCCAGGCAAGAATACTGGAGTGGATTGTCATGCCCTGTTCCAGGGGATCTTCCTGACCCAGCGATCGAACCTGCTTCTCTTATGTCTCCTACATTGGCAGATAGGTTCTTTACCACTAGTGTCACCTGGGAAGCCCCTATCTGTGTGTATATGTGCTGTGTGTAGTCTCTGAGTTGTGTCCAACTCTTTGTGACCCCATGGACTGTAGCCCCTGCTGCAAGCTCCTCTCTCCATGGGGATTCTTCAAGCAAGAATACTGGAGTGGGTTGCCATGCCCTCCTCCAAAGTATCTTCCCAACCCAGAGATTAAACTCGGGTCCTGCATTATAGGTGGATTCTGTACCATTTGAGCAACCAGGGAAGTCCATATATATACATGTGTATATATTCAATGTATTGTGTATATATGTGTGTGTGTGTGTGTACAATGTAACTGAACATATTAAAAGTGCAAAGAAAATTTGATAAAAATATGTTTGGTTTTACTGAAAACTTTTGGTTGTTTTCTAGTTAGAAACCATTTTGTTCATTTCTTTTTTGCTTAGAGAAAGGAAAAGAAAAATGTGGCATCAGTGTTCAGCCTGAAAGGATAAATCATAGCTTATCTGAACTTGTCACAGCAAATGAGGTTCCTTTTGTTAGATACTCAATGTCTTTATTTCTCTTCCAGTTAGAAGTGATCTAATAAGCTTATTCTCATCTTGAAAACAGAATAGAAAGTGTGCCATGGGTTTCTATTGAAAATTTTCTTGGTTTAACACAAGAAGTGATAGCTTACTGTGAATGATGTTGGATTTGTGATCTCCAAAGAAGATTTAGCTTCAGGACCAGGGATCAGCATTGATCATTCAAGAGCATTTGTGTAGCAGATTTTTATTAAAGTATAAAAAGGGACAGAGATAGCTTCCGACATAGACATCAGAAAGGGGATGGAAAGTGGCCCCCTTACTAGTCTTAGCAAAGGAGCTATATACTTTTTTTTATTGGTTATTACAATAAATCAAAAGAATGTCTCAAGGTTGTAAAGGTCTTATAAGACCCACTCCCACAATTTACATTTTAAGATGATAGGATTGGAACTAACAATAGAAAGATCTTATCAGACTCATTCCCATAATATACATTTTAAGATAACAGGATTTGTCAGAAGGTTCTCAAGGAGAAACCTCAAGGAGGATACATTGCTGTTATTAAGACAAAGCAATGTAGAAAAAATAAATTGTTCTTTTCTCCTACTTGAGAGCCTCAGGCCCCTTTCTCCTCCTCAGGAACCCCAGGTTCCTCTCTCCTCCATGGGGACCCCAGACTTCTTATCAACCTTCTTAGGAATTGACTCTCTCAGGAGTAAATTTATTTCCTCATTTGGAGCATAATATTAAATATTTTAGTGATTTGGTATAGCATTTTGAAATAAAAATTACAGTATTTTTATTTACTTTTTTTTTTTTTACTTTTTAAATACATTTGTAAGTTCTAGACTCTTTACAAATAGATCTGTGCTCTAAATTAGATGCAAAAAATATACAATGCTGGATTATTGCACTTGATTTAAAAGCTTAAGGGGACAACGTATATAGTGATAGCTTTTGGGGGAAAAGAGAAAGGATACAAATAAAAATAGAAAAACATGTAAATGGAAGTGTTTTAGTATAGAATTTAATTATTCTAATGTCTTATGAAACAAGCATGTATATCAGGTACAATTTAGAAGTAAACTTCTAGCTCTGGAAATTTACAAATATTTCTCAACTTGAAAACAGTGTTCCAAAATTAATTGAACTTTAATTAAATATGGAAACATTAGAGTCCATAAGGGTATCGACATATAATTAAAAAACAAACCATCCTCTCAGTAAGGAAAATACTTATTCTTTTCTATTTATAGATGAACAATTCTGGTTTACACAAACAATACAAACATTAAAGGAGGATATACACACACGGCGAATGACCTGCTGAGCCTCCCTAACACCATTTTACGCTCTCTTTTTCTTGTGTAACATGTTTATCTGCCCTTTAGATCTCTTTAGTTATGGCACTTTCTATTTTTCATTTATTCATGCATCTATATATAGCTGATTATGAGTTTTCTCAATTTCTTAACTGAAATTTCTATTCAATCTTCTATCCCTCCATAATTCACTTCAAATTCTAAAAATTAGCCTACAAGTGGTTATATGACCTATGTCTTTAGTTGAAGAGATAATATTTTGCAAGTCTGAATGTTAAGGAAAAAAAAGAGAGAGAGAGAAAATGAGCTACTTTTTATTCATTCAGCTCCTAGCTACAATTAAACTAAATGAGCTGGGGAAAAAGTCCCTACACATTTATTAATTAAAATCTTTCTTTAAAGTATGGAATATATAATGTAATTATAAATCTACACTGTAAAAGTCAATGTTTCTTACTGTTATAGAATTTGTAAGAAGATTTTCACATATAATCTTTTCTTATAATTTATCTTAGCAAACAAAAAATTGGGCCCAAGCCCTTTCACTTCATGTGTCCTTTATAATTTTATCTGTTTTATCCTCAAAATAAGTATCATTATCTAATGGATAGATTCTAATCTATTAACTTACTTTTTAATTTCATTTGTTAGGTCTCTCTACCCCTACTTCACCAAATTATTTAAGATTTTGAAAACAAGTGTTTGGCTTTGTTCAATGCTATGTCTCTAGAACCCAGAATACTTACTAGAACATAGCTGGAGCTCAATAAGTATTGGCTGGGTAAATGTAAAATGAACCACTCTAAACTTGATTTTACAAATGAAGAGAATAAAGTAAGGATATAGACATTTCCCAAAGAACTATTTAAACAGTCAGCACTTGAACTTGTAAAATAATGATATCCACCATCTTGCTCTATAAGAATTAAGTCAGTAACCTCTGCATAACTAACCTACATTACATCCTAAAAGAAATTCCAGAATCAGGATGAGGTACTCTGTGCTCTGGGAAAAATGGCAAAACAGGCCCTTAGAAATTTAGATAATTCAGGAGAAATTTTCTATGAACCTGAATTCTTGCATCTCCCCATACTTAGTTGTCAGGAAGCATCTAACAGGAGGCTTCCTGTGTGCTCTTTTGGCTCTATCAGGAATCCTTTGGTCCTTATTAATTCCTGAATATTCAGGAATTAAGAGGAGAGGCACACCTTTCCAGGGGCTGAGGAATCCAGGCATTTCCTTTGTTATTTTCTCATAATGGTGATAAGTACCCTCTTCTCTCTTTAAAGGGATGGCTTTGTGTTTTGTAAGTCTGGAATTTAACCTTTATCTTTGCTGAGAATAACTACCTTGTAAGACAGTATATATGCCCACACCATGTTGATTAAAACACCTTTGCTCTATCAGACCTTGGATTCCCATGTCTTTCTTTCTTTCTTTATCTTCCTCTCTTTCTCTTTATCTCTATACTTCTGGCTGATTCCATGGAACTTGAAAGCCGGCTGCGTAACCCAGGGAATATTAGCTTCTTTCCTTCTTTCACTTTCTCCTTGTCGACTCTGGACCACCAGGTTCCGATCCAGTAAAGGACCAACACTTAGTAAGGGCTATCATCTGAGTGAGTAGCAACAGCCTTCTACTGAGATGTATGCTTGAGTGCATTTACCCCTTTGCCAAAATCACATCTGCCTCTTCAGAACAGTTCCTCAAAACTACTTGAGAGGCTGTTTTCAGGGTTATAGTCCTCAGCAAGTTCCCAGAAAAAACTGAAGCTCACAGCTCTCAGGTTGCACATTTCTATTTCAGTACATAAAATTGCATCTTGTGCTTCTAAATCAAAGTTCTTTCAACAATTTTATGCCCATCTGTTGATTTTTCCATTTAAATGATTAAAATGCATTTTCCAAAAACATAAAGAGGAATCTCTAGTTAATGAAAGCATTTGAAAGAAAAAGGAAAATGAGCCTAAGTTGTTTTACTTCTACAGCAGCTTCCGTAGTTTCCGAAAACTCAAGAGTCATCTAAAGAAATCATCCTAAATTAAATTATATAGCGTTAAAATATTGAAAAAGAGAAACACTTGAAATTTGTTGAAGTGACAGATGGAGCATAATTTCCAGCAATGGGTTGTCGGTTCCCTATAAGTGCAAAGTCTTTCGGTTTTATAAGTGCTAAAGTGCTATAGAGGCTCTTGTATTAAGAAACCCAACTAAAGAAGGGTTTGAGACAATAAGCTGTGGTTCCAGGAGTGAATTTAAAGTGAATTGGATGTATTTTAAACATTTTATAAACAGTGAAGAGGGAGAATTATGTACATAGTGCAATTAGCTATGCAAAGTTTAAACAATGCGACCAGATTATATGTAAAATGAGTATATTTTGAAAGAAAACAATTCCATTCAAGTACTTTTCAATATGTAACTGCAAAGGGAGTACCCATTTAGACACTGATGGGAAATTTTTAAAAAAGCAAAACTAGTATTCATCAATCATTTTCTTTGTTAAATTTTCTACATATAATTGAAATATATTTGTGCTTATAACCACTTAGGGATATATTTTAGAAATTACCTTTAAGTTTATATCATAAGTTTCCTATAAAAATGTTTGTTTTATATTGTTTTCAGTCTTATGAATGGACAGATATTTAAGTCAGAATTCCAAATCTTGAATCATGGGGAATATCAAAATATCACGATCAAATGTATTTTTTAAAAGCAAGGTTTTATGGCTCTTTGGAACAATATTATGATATTTTCAAGTGAATTAATTATGACTTCATTAAAAATAATGACTTTTTAATTTTAATAAGAATTTTTACTCTTCTCAAGTTTAGCTGGTTTTCTTTCAGATAAAACTTCAAAATAACAACTATCATGCTATATTCAAATGAATTTGCTTTTGAGTGTACCTTCAAGGCATAACTACTTTGTTGTTCAATGTTAGCTTTTTTAAAGAGAATAATAATAATAGATAACAGTGTATTGAATTGCTACTCTGTCTCAGGTATTTTTCTAAACTCTTCACATAGTTGAAAGCATTTAAGCAACATGATAGCCATATTAAATGGAAGTGATTTATCTCCCTAGTTTTCTCATAGAGAGAGTTAATACCTTTCTCTAGATCACACTGATAGCATGGCAGAGTGAAATAAGGAATTAATATCAGAAATTTCAAAGCCAAAGGGTTAAACAACATACATGAAAATACCCCAATAACATGAAGGTAAACATTACTATACATATTGCCTTTTAGGATAGTTCTTGAATAATTTATATAAGTATGATTTTTTAAATACATTTTTCTGAGAACCTTCAACTGTTCTAATAACTCTACTTTGAAATCAGCAATTTTACCACGGCATTATATTTTGAACTATTATTATTATTTCTGGCACTTTTTTTTTTTTCAAATTCTGTTCAGTTATCTCACTTCCCAAACAATGCCAAACTATGTTCTCCATATACAAATTTAAACTTTGAAAATAAGACTAAAGTCCTCCTCGAACAAGTTCCCAGGCTCAAATGATCAGTTTTATGCATTTGATTTCAAATTATGTCTCTCTACCTATTTCTCAACTTTTATAGGCTCCATGAAAATATTTAATGGTCTTTTGTCCTTATGTATGTGTCTGATATTTAATTTGTCCTATTTATTGTTTTGCAGCATTATAATAAATCCCTTCTTTCTAGCCCATATATTCCAGTATATTGTATGATTGCTATGTTGTATTTCATTATTCGGCTTACTTCTCAATACACCTTTTATGTTTCACTTCCATCACAAACAGTGCTGCAATGATTTCTTACAGCATGGATGCTTAGCTTGCTTCAGTCATTTGAGTTACATATTAAAAAGTGTCATTGTTGTATCATGGTGTTTTTACCTGTGTGAGGCTTAATTGTACTCACAATGTTGCTATGATAATTTTTGTTCACATAAGATATCATAGTAATTTTAAAATTTTTTTAAGCTTTTCAATGCAATGCTAGGAAAGTAATGCTCAAAATTCTCCAAACTAGGCTTCAACAGCACATTAACAGAGAACTTTCAGATGTTCAAGTTGGATTTAGAAAAGGCAGAGGAACCAGAGATCAATCTGTTGGATCATAGAAAAAGCACGAGAGTTCCAGAAAAACATCTACTTCTGCTACATTGACTATGCTAAAGCCTTTGACTCAGTGGATCACAACAAACTGTGGAAAATTCTTCAAGAGGTGGGAATACCAGACCATTTAACCTACCTCCTGAGAAACCTGTATGCAGGTCAGGAAGCAACAGTTAGAATTGGACATGGAACAAAGGACTATTCCAAACTAGGAAAGGAGTACATCAAGGCTGTATATTGTCACCCTGCTTATTTAACTTATATGCAGTGTACATCATGTGAAATGCCAGGCTGGAAGAAGCACAGGCTGGAATCAGGATTTCTGGGAGAAATATCAATAACCTCAGATATCCAGATGACACCACCCTTATGGCAGAAAGCAAAGAGGAACTAAAGAACCTCTAGATGAAGGTGAAAGGAGAGTGAACAAGTTGGCTTAAAATCAGCATTCAAGAAATGAAATAATGGCATTCTGCCCCATCACTTCATGGCAAATAGATGGGGAAACAATGGGAACAGTGATGGACTTTATTTTCTTGGGCTCCAAAATCACTGCAGATGGTGACTGCAGCCATGAAATTAAAAGACACTTGCTCCTTGGAAGAAAAGCTGTGACCAACCTAGACAGCATGTTAAAAAAGCAGAGACATCACTTTGCTGACAAATGTCCATATAGTCAAAGCTATGGTTTTTCCAGTAGTCATGTATATATGTGAGAGTGGGACCATAAAGGAGGCTGAGTGCTGAAGAATTGATGCTTGTGAACTGTAGAGCTGCAGAAGACTCTGTAGATTTCTTTGGACTGCAAGTAGATCAAAACAGTCAATACTAAAGGAAATCAACCCTAAATATTCATTGAAGGACTGATGCTGAAGCTGAAGCTCCAACACTTTGGCCACATAATGCAAAAAGCTGACTCATTAGGAAAAAACTCTGATTCTGGGAAAGATTGAAGGCAGGAGGAGAAGAGGATGACAGAGGATGAGATGATTGGATGGCATCACTGACTCAATCAATGGACATGAGTTTGAGCAAGCTCCGGGAGATGATGAATTACAAGGAAGCCTGGCGTGCTGCATTCCATGGGGTCACAAAGAGTTGGACATGGCTGAGCAACTGAAGAACACAGGCAAGGGAGACTTTATCATGTCAATTAGAATACGGGTCAAGGCCATAGCAAAAGAAAGAAACTGAACCAAACTCTACTGAAACAAAAGAGATTTAAGCACTGGAGTGAGTTAGTGGAAAAGAAGTGGAGGACTTTAGAGGAACTTTTGTCAATGTTATTAGGCCAACATGTTTTCATGTTTTCTAATTGCTGCTAATTGAACTTCGGCCCCTCTCCTCCCTCAGAAACTGGGAGATATGGCTTTTTGTTGACTACTGCATTTCGAAGGGATAGCTCCTAGATCCTTGAGAGAAACATGACTGAGTTATAACATTTTCAAAAGGCTAGGAGATTTTCCCTTCAAAGAAACAGAGAAAAGATTTGATTCCAAGTTTTCCAATGTAAATACTCTGAGAAAAGGGAGGTCACGCACCTAGAGTTAAGAAGAAACCTGTCTTAAGTTTAGTCAAGCTGAGGAGAATGTTACAGCTATCGTGGTTACACAATAGGTTTAACTTATTTCTGTACTCTATCTGTCACATTAATAAAAGGATCTATTTCTGAGCCATTTCTCATTTAATTGCTTGCTAGTACTTTGCTATCTCCTGGAGAAGGAAATGGAAACCCACTCCAGTATTCTTTCCTGGAAAATTCCATGGACAGAGGAACTCGGTGGACTGCAGTCCATGGGGTCACAATGAGTCGGACATGACTGAGCGACTGAGCACTTTACTATATGGACATTTAAAACTCCTTTCTGTTGCCTTCTTTTTATTAAACTTTTCCTGGCTTTCTTTTGTTTTGTTATGGAGCAATTTTCTTGTCAATATGAGTTTAATTTCAGCTTGTTAGCTTCAATGAAAGATTATGTTGAAACACACATTGAGTATAAAAGTTACTGATACTTGCCTATACAAATTCCATTCTTCTGTTATTCCTTAACAATAAAATACACGACTTTGTTCAGTGCAATAATATATTCAGCTAAAAAAGAGACCAGAGAAACATTAGCCAGTATCAGATAAATGATGACCAATGATTATTAGTAAATAAAATCCCACTGAAGATATCTGAAGTTACTTCATTTCCTGACACAGGTCCTACTACTTCCTCATCATTACTTTTGTTTTGTTTTGTTTTGTTTCCCTTTTTGGAGAGGTGGGAGGAAAGTTGAAGTTGAAATAAACATCAGCAACAAGAGCAGAACCATCCAAAGATTCACACAATTACATCTATTCACATGTTGTTCCCGGCTGTTAACCTACAAATTATTTATGATTAAACCTTCCCATATGTACCCTAGATTCAACCCTTTTCATCTACATAAGGACATCGATCAAACAGCATTCTTGTCCTCTGCAACATGAGTTTAGTTTTTACTGAAGACTATATTTATATACATGCATGCTAAGTCACTTCATTCTTGTCCAATTCTGTGCCACGCTATGGACTGTATCCTGCCAGGTTCCTCTATCCATAGAATTTTCCAGGCACGAATACATAAGTGGGTTTCCATGCCCTCCTTCAAGGGATCGTGTCAACTCAGGGATTGAACCCATGTCTCTTATATCTCCTGCATTGGCAGGCGGGTTCTTTACTACTAGCGCCATCTGGGAAGGTCCCCACCCCGCATCCCACATACAGTGGTAAAGAATTCATTCTTTAACACACTTGTTTTCTCCTCTTCTGCATAAACTTATGTTATTGGACTGTCTCAAGACTCAGTCCTAGACCCTCTTTCTGTCTGCATTTCTTCTCTTGGAGAAGAATTCTTGTGCCATGTCTTTTAATGATGTCAATATAATCACAACCTCTAAATTTCATCTCTAGTATAGACTTTGCCAGACTTGTATATGGATGCCCTTACTCAAGTTTTTCCTGAGGGATGTTCCAAAATGAACCCCTGAACCCAGCATCCTGTCCCACTACTCCACTACCCAGCATTCTGTCCTTCTCAGTTGATGGCAAAACTGTTCTCTAAGAGGATTATGCAAAAATTTGAAGTTACTGAGATTTCTAACTTTTATTTACAGCCACACAACCTGCATTTAACTGGATTCTGTTTTTTCATCAAAATATGGTTATGCTAAGGTTAAGACAAGAGATAGACAGAGGAACCTGAGATATTGATATCTTCATGGAGCTGTTTCATCAAATCATATAGGCTATCCAAAAAGTTGAATGAGTGAAATAAACACTGATTTTGCTATTTATTTTGCTATATATATCTTATGTTATCAAATCCAATCTTAACTGAAATAGAAAATTATTTTCTGTACAATACTCAGTGCATCATTCCATGAGCTTCTTATGTCTCATTGCAACCTTCAATGATAAATTCCTGGTTTTCTCTAGTTTTTTCTACTGCAAGTCTAAAAAAAAACCATTCCTGGAAACTTTATACCTGCTGCTATGATTATGATTATGTATATTTTTCTTCTGTATTTCCTGTTTAGATTTTTAAAGAAACTGACAGTATTACTAGTAGTGTACTTAAGGTTGGTTAGCTTTGGCTTAATGCTTTGGACAAATATTCGGTACTAAATAGAGCTCGTGCTAACAATGTTTACTTCATTTGACTTTAAATATATTGTCTGTTATGATACCTTTCATATTAAAACTTTAACAGATTAAAGTCTCTTTTACTTGTTGATTATATAATAGTTTATTTTCTTTAATCAATCTGAAATATTTTATCTATTTTAAGAGAATTATAGTTTCTCTTCTTTAATCTGTTGATATGATGAATACACATTCTTTCCATTCTCTCTGAGATTCATTTGCTCCCAATTAGACCTTGAACAAAACTAACTCAGAGAGAATCTATGTATGCCTATACTATCTAGGGTTGAAGCTCTTCTTTACCCAACCATATTGTCATATAAGCCTAGTACATAAATATCCTCTATTCTTACTCATGTAAATTCTTCCCTTGCCTTAAGAGTAGAATCCTGCACAAGCACTTAAAAAATATGGTGGAAGGTGACTTGGAAATTGAACCTTGTCTTACTCTAATTTGTAAGTGGAAATACTATTGTCCATGAAGAGATCTCCTAATTGAAAATTGCCTAATAATTCAGAAAATTAACAGATTGAGGAATTCTGTCTGAATTCCTTCCTGTTTAAAAAATAGTCATATGATTATAACCACATTTGGGGGTTTGCTGATTCTCTAAAGGACTAAATTTCAACTTTAGACTGTACTTATTTTTCAGACCACATTTATGGAATTAGCCTGAACAATATCCCGTTATATGCCTCATCCTTGCTATGTCATGCTGGATCTATTCTTCCAACATTTTTCACACTAGTTACCAGACTTATCAGTCCATCTTATACAAGTCTCAATATAGAAGTAATTCTGTGTTTGTAAGTTTGTCAGAAGACTAGAAGAAACATGCTTCTGTTTTCACAGAAGATCTTAGTAGAGTTTTAATGATTTATTTTTAATACACTGAGGAATTAAGAGTGCTCTCAAGACGTTAAATAAATTAGTCTCTAACATTTATATCAGACATTGTTTTGAAAACGTTATACTTTATTCCTCTTTGACTGTAATGAACATATGTATTTGACTTTTACTTTAGTGAGAAATTCAAGCAATTCCTGCATAATCTTGCTAAATTTGTCTCTCATTGGTTCATAAAACCTTTTAAAAAATGTATTGACATATAGTTGATTTATAATGTTGTGTTAGTTTCAAGTGTACAGTAAAATGCCTTTTATAAGGTTAGTGGTTTTAAATATTTGAAGGGCATGGGGATCTTAATGAGAATAGGTCACTTAGTAATTTGCAATTCTTTCTCAGTATCTTTTGCTTAAACTAGCACTTCCTTTATTGATGACTACTTTAATACAACAGACTATTTGTTAGGAATTCAAAATACTGTGAAAAGAGAGTGAATGCTAGGGTATCTAAATACCAATTAAGTTTCTGCTGCACTTTATTCCTGCATTTGAGAAACTAAGATCAAAAAACATAGACTGAAACAGCAACTTGAAAGATACTTGACTGAAATGTTACCAAGTCCAAGCTACTCTGCTGCCTGCAGGATAGGCCAATGAATCTGAGATGCAGTGTAGAGGCAAGGAAGAGATTTTAAATAGGGAGCCAGCAGACTAGATGGCAGGCTAGCTTCTCAAAATAACCATCTTATTGGGATCTGGATGCCAGCTTTTATAGATTAGAGATGAGGGGAGGTGAGGAAGCAAAGTAAAAAGGACATTAATCTTGCAGACATCTCTTAGAATGGCAAGGCTCAGGCAAGGGATATGTTAATTTCTTTCTTCCTGACATCCACAGGTGGACAGGGCTCTGAACAAAGGCATTTTAGTTTAAGTCAGGCAGAGGGCCGGGATTCTCTGAGGGAAACCATTCTTTATGATTTTAATAGCAAAAGAAACAAAAAACAAGTCAAAGGAACAGTTCCAACATGGAGCCAGAGCTGGCTTCTTCCCTGCAACAGTTTGAGAATTATTTTTATTTTATTCTAAAACAGTTTCTATAAAAGTAAAGCATTATGGAATGAGCTAATGGGAAGAACATTGTGGACAGCCATATAATATAGTAAAGAATGGCTGACTACAAGTGTCCAGTTAGTTGTTGCCAAAAATAGAATAATTTTGGCCAGATCATTTTAGTGTTCTCAAAGTTCTGTTATTTTTTATGGATTTTTATTTTAAAGTTTTCATATTTACAATGCATCATTTTCAAGGTTTATGTATGTTCTCTCATTTTTAATATCCATTCAAATACTGTGATGGTTGAGTATATGCAAATCCTTGCTTCTCTGTGTAAAGAAAGAATGTGTACCAGCAAATGTTTCAACTGAAAAGTAATAGGCTAAATTATTTTCAAAGATAGTCACATCACAAATTAATAAAATAATGTAGGAATATGAAAAACAATTTGAGTTTTCCAAAATAGAATTTCCAAGTGTTTTTTTAGAAATATTTTGGACTAAAGACAAGAATTTGACTAATCGAATATGATTAGAATGTAGATGTTTCCAAAACTTTCAGCAGCCACTTTCACTGAAACTTTGTCATAAAAATAAACTGTGTCAAATAAGCAGCTCTTTATTTTAGCCATCTATTTCTCAGAGGATTTTTCCTTTTTTTTTTTTTTTTTGTTTTGTTTTGAATGTTTCTTAATGTGTAAAAATTGATAATTTGACAATTGGAGAGAGAGTATGGCTCTATTTGACATTATTATATTAAATATTCTATTCTACTTCTATTCTATTCTATATAAAATTAAATGTCTCATAGCATTCTATATCAACATAAAATGTCTTCCTTGCAAGTCCTAATAATTTTTAAATTTTTTTCTGACAAAACCTGAATTTGAATCCAACTCCAGCATGAGTTAATATCCATATGTGACATCCTTAGGTCACTAAACCCAATAAGCCTATTTCTTGACATGATAAAAGTGTTTTTTCTTTTTTAATTTCACTCAACTTCTGTGAAGATTAAATAAAGTAAATACAAATGATATTTTTTTCCTTCCTTGAAATCCATCATAATAAATATAAACATTCCTTTGTGTTCTATTGAAATGGGAATCTGAGTTCTTGTTCATGGAGTTGAGGAATGAACTTCACAAACACACATTCACTCACAGTAGTAAGCAAATAGTATTTATTTAAAAGAAAAGAAAGGCACAAAGCTCTCAGCATAGACAGTGAGGGGGTAAGTGTCCCCCCAAAAGTTGGGACTTACAGTAGTTCATATCCTTATTAGAATTGATATTGATCTGTACATTTTTGGTTGGCTCCTGTCCTTAAAATATATCATTTCTAACCAATCAGTTTAAAGGTCACAATATTTAACTTACCATTTTTATGGCTTTTCTTGATCCTCTGTTTAAGTTACCACTCTTTTTCATCCCCTGGCCATTTTACAGTGGACCAGATGTATGCAGTAAAAATTAATAATCACCAGTTGTTTTTCCCTCAGGCATATGGAATAGAAGTTAATTCCTGCCTTTTCTTGGATCTGAGTGCTGATAATTTATCAGACCACCGGCACATTCCAGGAATTCAGGACAAAGGGTATAGTGTTAGGTTAATGGAGTGAGGTGTTTATTGAAAACAGGACTGAGGTCTCAGTGTCATATACTGACTGCCTAGCAATTTCTACCTAACTTTTATTTCTGAGATATACACTGAGATAGACACATATATGCATTTCTTTAAATTATGATTACTGCCAAAGGACCATTCCAGTTATAAGCATCAAATAGAAAGATAACTGGATGTTGCCAGATGCAGCTAATAGGGTTCCCTTCAAAAAGTGATAGTAGCTCTTTTTTCCCCACTTATAGTAATGGTTCCTTGATGTCTCTTTCTATGTTTGAGGGTAGTGGCATGAGGGGAAAGCAGGGGAAGATTCATCTTACACATAAATGTACTTAGCATATATAATTTTATGTTTGATCGCTAAATTATTTTGCATATATATTTTGAAGCCCCACACAATATATATGTGTACACACACACACACACACACACACACACACATATAAATGTTTATATATTTTATACTCACACCTAAGTCTTTAACTTCAATGAATATTACTAGTTCTAGAGTTGCTGATTCTGGAGAGCATTTTTATTGTATTCACATGATATGAACATAGCCCTTACACTACCATGGTAAAACCCCCTCATTGAATTTAGTCCTCCATTTCAAATTCTTCCTCAAATATCAAAGATATTTGAGATAACTTCAAACTTTATTAAAAATAGAAGTTAGCTAAAATTCTTCTCTTTCAGATATTTGCTTTTACAGAATGCACATCTATCAGCCCATCCCATGCAACCTGGAAACCTATGTGACAAATGATGAAGGAAATGTCTAGGTAAAATTTACAGTGCAAGACATCCCTGATTTATGTGTTTTTGAAGAAAAATAAATTGTCACCTTTCTATTTTTTTCTTTGCTTTATTTAGAACTTCTAAACAAAAATTATAGATTCTGTTTATATCCTAATTTTTCCCTAAAGACAGATAAGTTAGAAAATAACCAATAAGATTTAAAAGATAGATTAGATATACAGTGCAATGAAGGAAAAATAAGAAAAGTCAGAGGTACTGTTAATATGCAAACACAACAGTCATAAAACATTCTACACATTTGCTCAAACTGACCACAAATTTGATTGTAAAATTCCTTACTGCCAAAGGCAAGATCCATATAAAGAGTTAGATTGTCCCTATGGGCTAACAACAAACAATTCCTCAAGAGAAGCACAGCTCTCCTGATACTAAGACTGAAATAAATGTCTCCTGTGGGCCTCATAATAGAAGGAGCTCAGAAGTGGTAGAGATATTAGTGTTCAACCAGTCCAAGAGCCTATTCCTTCTAGCCTAGCTTTTCTAAAAGACCATATGTCTATTTGAATGAGTTCATTGGCAAAAAACTCAGCACTAATAAGGCATTTCATTATTTAGCAGACAATTTCTGGCTTTTAAAAATGTATTGCTTTTGTTTAGCCTCCTTCTATGCATAACTCTTTAGTCATAATTTTAATTCTCTCGAGCAAAGTAGAACAAGATTACTCAATATTCTGTTTTTAAATAATTAAAGAATACCTGCCACTGCTCCCTTATTCTTGCATACATTCATTAAAAATTTGCATTATGCTTCTAAAATTTACTGTACAGAAAGTTTTGTGACTATAATTGTAAACAGTGAAAAGCACAGCTCTTACTTCCACTGGGTTTACTTAAGAATTTTTTTTAATCTATTTTTTTCCCCAATTATTTCCTTTTGTCAGGCAAGTGTATGCTCCTTGGTTTTTGTCTCATCACAACAAAGATTTGGAGTGACGGTCATTAAAGCCCCCCTCGGCGTGTCACAACTCTCGGGTCTTGGACAGACCGTGTTATAACTCTCAGATCTCGAATGGACCGTGTTATAGCTCTTAGATAAGTCAGTGTTACAGCTCAGTGTCACAGCTCTATTTTATTTAGATAATAGCAGGAAAATCCACCTTCAAGGAGTGAGGGCATGTCGACCCAAAGACGCTAAAAGGAGAGCACTCCAGCAAATGGGAGAGAGAGAGAGAGCGGGCTAGCTTTGGCTCCTCTTTTTATTTGTTTCTCTCTCCCTGGGCCTGTCCTATGTAAATTGGGCCAGCTAGGAGTGCTGTTTGTTTTACCTGAGGTTCTCACTCTGGTCCTCGGACTTTCCTTTGTTCTATTTTTGCAGGCTTTTCCCTTCCAGGTCTTTTAGCCACCGCCATTCTGGACTCCTTTTCCCTATTCTAACTACCTAACACTTTGATTGAATATCCTGGGTTTTGCTTTTCAGAATCACTCTTTATCCTTCACTGCCAAGCCCTGTGCCCTGATAGCCTGACTTGAATGAAATAGATCAGTGTGTCCTTTGCCTTGGGGAATTCTCAGGCAGGTGGAGTTCAGACAGGAGTGAAGAGGAAGAGAGGATTGTAGCCAGTTATTAATTCTTTTGGTCAAGTCTCTGTGAGGACACCATTAACTGACTTCCTCTGTCAAGCAAAGGTCACAGCTTCTGAAAATCAGCTTTGTTTCCAGTATTTTGTAATCCCTTTGTCCACTTCTCTACTTGCCTGGGGTCCTCCACTAGTTCAGTGGTACTCAGCTTTCCCTTGTGGTTTTTCTATGCCCTGAACTTTTTCTTTAAATCTATTTAAACTCTCCCCAAATCGCTCATTTATTTTGTTTGTTTCTTGCTAAGAAAGTGACTGGGCAATTTACGATGCCAGATAATGCCAAGAATATAGTAAAGACATCTAGTAAATGCTGAATAAAAAATTGAAAAAAAAAAAAAAAAAAAAACCCAAACCTGAAATTACAGATTTCACCATATTCTAGGTCTTTTCTTTCTCCTCATTTCCTTCCTCCTCCCTCTCACTCTCTGTCTCTCTCTCCACACACATGCACATATACACATGTGGGCATGTGTGTTACATAATGCAAATATGTAATCATAACATTTGTGATTCTTATTTAGAATCTAGGTATCTGTGATTTATGAATTAATAGAAATTTCAGTAGGCAATTATCTATGTACTTTATTCAGCAGATCTCATTTCTTATCAAATTTAATATATTATAGAGAAAATTTGAATAGTTCAAATTAAATTAACAGAAACATTCATGGCAATGTAAGCAAAAATACAATCATCTGTATATCCTAGTGCCAATTTTTCTGGGAATACTTTAATTTGCCAAGGATATGCTTAAAATGTAATGCGTAAAGCTGTATAATTATATGTACTGAAAACACAGCAGTTGTTTCACTCTCTTAGGTGACTATATTTTGTAATTAGTTGTCTAATGTGCTTATTTTTATTTACTAGCATAAATAGAGCTAAGCGTGGTAACAAAAGAACATTAGAATAGAGACCAATGATAGTATCTTTTGCTTGACTTCAACTTTCCTTTCACTTACGGGGAATAGGAGACATTTCTGATGAACATATTTCAGTTTTTCTTTCCAAATACTCAAGCTATATTTATTTGCCTAATATTCACAAATAAAATAATAATTATAGTAAATATAAAAATATCACTTTCTTGAGGGGATACCATTCTGTGTTTGAAAAAGAGACATTTGACTTCTTTTGGTGAATGAAATCATATTATAGAATACATCTAAGGAAAGACTTCCATGTTTTGTACGAGTAGAAACCTGCTCAGTCACACTGCACACTATAGGCTTAGTGCAAAGACTAGACTTTGGAACATACTAAATATTCAACAAATATTTTATAACTAATTGATTAATGACACATACATTTGTTAAATGATTGCCATGTAGTATAGAGGTTGGGCTTCCCTAGTGGCTCAGACCATAAAAATTCTGCCTCAGGGAGACCTGGGTTCCAACCCTGGGTGGAGAAGAGTCCCTGGAGGAGGGCGTGGCAACCCACTGGAGTATTCTTGCCTGGAGAATCCCCATGGACAGAGGAGCCTGGCAGGCTACATCCCATGGGGTCACAAAGAGTCGGACATGACTGAGCAACTAAGCAAAGCACAGCACATAGAGATTCTTAAAAATATGGAGTGCTCCTTATTTAAAAATATCTCTGTTCTTTAAGGTCATATTCACAAAGTAATTTGGGGTTTTCTGTGTAACTTTAAAAGCCAAATCCATGTTGACAGTAAGTCATATGTTTTAATAAATAATACTTTATTAAGATGCTCTTACTAGTATGGCCAGAATCTGACAGCAGAATCTTTAGGTTAGAAGCAGGCATGATTGTATCCCTTTGCATTTGGAATTGGTCTTGGTGCTTTAGTCATTTAGCTTCATATTTTGTTCATATTTAGCTTCATATTTTGTTCAAGTTTAATGTATCTTAGATTGTGAGGATAGAGTTATTATATAATTTATTATTTTTATTAAGATGTGTAAGTAAGCTTTTAGATGGAGAATTTTTAGTCTGAGTTGAGAACCTTGGTATGATAGGATTTTCCTGAGTCTAACCTACTAAAATTCTCACCTTCGTGTATCAGTTAACACCAGCTTCACATTTCATAATGCTTTCCTTCATCTAGATGAGCCTCATATGGCCTATCTCCACATATCAGTTGAAAAAGGTGTTAGATTCTAATAGTACATGAGTGTTTGACTTTATTTAGATAGCTCTTGAAAACCATTCATGCTCTAAAATTCACCCACGTAAATCAATATGTAACATAAGTTCCAAGAAATGTGTGAAAGAAGGAGGAGTTATTTTGGAAGCAGAAGGGCCTTTCCAAAGTGTCTTGAAATCATACTAGAAAAAAAATTTATTATGCCATCTCATAATCTCAACCCTGTTATATGGAAAACTACTCCTAAAGTGGGTGAAAATATGTTTTCCAACTTTGAGTAGGGCTAAAAGTTCAAGAAAATAGAGATAGCTACTTTATAAACAGCTATTTTATGACATAGATTTGGCTTTGAAATGAGAAGTGCATGAATACAGAGATAATTTCACAAGGAAGAGTCTTTTCTGTAGGTATTTGGATACAGGTGAGCTGCTCCTTCACTAGAGAGGATACTTTACTAAAAGACTGAAGCCAGGGGGAACCGTGGCATTTTATGATGCAAGCCAATGCACCGAGACTACTATCACCCTGTAGTTACTTTTAACATATACAAATATAAATATACTTATATAATTTAACTTTATATAATAACTAGATAATTTTACTTATTATAACACTAAATAAATATTAAAAGTCACAATCATTGTAGACAGTTATTCCCATTTTTACTGTCAAGTTTACCTGTTGCATCCCTTTTCACTCTGGGTCTTACCCAATACTTTTATGCTCTTAGCCTTCCTCCTTGTATCACGCTAACCCTAGTCCATAAAATTGCCAGAGTCTTTTGTTCTGAGATCTCTCAATAGACAGAGGATCAATATGTCTGTGCTGATTCATCTGTCCCTCAATCTGTGTGCCATCCCATGGGGAAGAGGGGAACAGAAGGAGCCAGTACTTTTTTCAGTTTTAGACTCTTGTTTGTGTGCTCTCCATAAGTGATTAGAGGTGTTACTATCATTTCTGCCTTGTGGCTTCAATCAGCTACTCTTGACACCTGATAGCTCAGCTCACTCTTTTTCAGCTCAACTGAGCTCCTGATAATATGAAAATGACCTAAAAGGAAGCTGTTAGTGCAGAACTGTGTATCACTAGCTATGATCTAAAATCAGCACATTGGTTAGCCCATATCTCATCTCTTAACACCCAGGAATACTGAGACATCCACTAATGGGCTTCCCTGGTGGCTCACAGTGAAAGCTTCTGCCCGCAATGCTGGAGACCCAGTTTCGATCCCTGGGTCAGGAAGATCCCCTGGAGAAGGAAATGGCAACCCACGCCAGTAATCTTGCCTGGAAAATTTATGGGACTGCAGAGTCGGACATGACTGAGGGACTTCACTTTCACTTTTCACTAATGTTGCTGAAACTTCCAAAAACAAGAACACTGCAGGGAAGTTTAAACAAAACTGTGCCTTGTGTTTGCTTTCCAAATCTTGTAAATGATTCTCATTGTCTGAGCCTCAAGCACACCAGAATCCTGACTCCAAAGTAGTCTTGAAAATACAGTCTTTAACCAGTCCAGGCTTTAAATTATAGGGAGAAATATTAGTAAGAGATTGGAACAAATGCTACAAAAAATTGTTCACCAAGTCTACTGTAGTCCAAGTGTTTTGCTTACAACATCCACACAAAAACATTTTTTTTCACATTTAAATTTCAAAATAATAGCATCTAACTAAAAATGGAACTTTCCAAAGTAATGAAATTGCACTTAACATTTCAACCCCGGATAATAATTATTACTCACTTCATTCGGTCAAAATACCATCCAGACATAAAATATGCTATAAATGATTTATGAAGTGAAAACATACAGTATAACATACATCACATGACATAATAAGAGAAAATTAAAGAAAAATATAGATAAATAATTCACTTCTTACTGCTGCATCTGAACATATAGCCAAATTAGGCAATATTGGTTTTTTTTTTTTTTTAATTTTTTTTTTTATTAGTTGGAGGCTAATTACTTCACAACATTTCAGTGGGTTTTGTCATATATTGACATGAATCAGCCATAGAGTTACACGTATTCCCCATCCCGATCCCCTTTCCCACCTCACTCTCCACCTGATTCCGCTATGTCTTCCCAGTGCACCAGGCCCAAGCACTTGTCTCATGCATCCCACCTGGGCTGGTGATCTGTTTCACCATAGATAATATACATGCTGATCTTTTGAAACATCCCACCCTCACCTTCTCCCACAGAGTTCAAAAGTCTGTTCTGTACTTCTGTGTCTCTTTTTCTGTTTTGCATATAGGGTTATCATTACCATCTTTCTAAATTCCATATATATGTGTTAGTATGCTGTAATGTTCTTTATCTTTCTGGCTTACTTCACTCTGTATAATGGGCTCCAGTTTCATCCATCTCATTAGAACTGATTCAAATGAATTCATTTTAATGGCTGAGTAATATTCCATGGTGTATATATACCACAGCTTCCTTATCCATTCATCTGCTGATGGGCATCTAGGTTGCTTCCATGTCCTGGCTATTATAAACAGTGCTACGATGAACACTGGGGTGCACCTGTCTCTTTCAGATCTGGTTTCCTCAGTGTGTACGCCCAGAGGTGGTATTGCTGGGTTATATGGCAGTTCTATTTCCAGTTTTTTAAGAAATCTCCACACTGTTTTCCATAGTGACTGTACTAGTTTGCATTCCCACCAACAGTGTAAGAGGGTTCCCTTTTCTCCACACCCTCTCCAGCATTTACTGCTTGTAGACTTTTGGATAGCAGCCATCCTGACTGGCATGTAATGGTACCTCATTGTGGTTTTGATTTGCATTTCTCTGATAATGAGTGATGTTGAGGATCTTTTCATGTATTTGTTAGCTATCTGTATGTCTTCTTTGAAGAAATATCTGTTTAGTTCTTTGGCCCATTTTTTGATTGGGTCATTTATTTTTCTGGAATTGAGCTTCAGGAGTTGCTTGTATATTTTTGAGATTAATCCTTTGTCTGTTTCCTCATTTGCTATTATTTTCTCCCAATCTGAGGGCTGTCTTTTCACCTTACTTATAGTTTCCTTTGTAGTGCAGAAGCTTTTAATTTTCATTAGGTCTCATTTGTTTAGTTTTTCTTTTATTTCCAATATTCTGGGAGGTGGGTCATAGAGGATCTTGCTGTGATTTATGTCAGAGAGTGTTTTGCCTATGTTCTCCTCTAGGAGTTTTATAGTTTCTGGTCTTACATTTAGATCTTTAATTCATTTTGAGTTTATTTTTGTGTATGGTGTCAGAAAGTGTTCTAGTTTCATTCTTTTACAAGTGGTTGACCAGTTTTCCCAGCACCACTTGTTAAAGAGATTGTCTTTTTTCCATTGTATATCCTTGCCTCCTTTGTCAAAGATAAGGTGTCCATAGGTTCGTGGATTTATCTCTGGGCTTTCTATTCTGTTCCATTGATCTATATTTCTGTCTTTGTGCCAGTACCATACTGTCTTGATGACTGTGGCTTTGTAGTAGAGTCTGAAGTCAGGCAGGTTGATTCCTCCAGTTCCATTCTTCTTTCTCAAGATTACTTTGGCTATTCGAGGTTTTTTGTATTTCCATACAAATTGTGAAATCATTTGTTCTAGTTCTGTGAAAAATACCATTGGTAGTTTGATAGGGATTGCATTGAATCTATAGATTGCTTTGGGTAGGATAGCCATTTTGACAATATTGATTCTTCCAATCCATGAACACGGTATGTTTCTCCATCTGTTTGTGTCCTCTTTGATTTCTTTCATCAGTGTTTTATAGTTTTCTATGTACAGGTCTTTTGTTTCTTTAGGTAGATATACTTCTAAATATTTTATTCTTTTTGTGGCAATAGTGAATGGTATTGTTTCCTTAATTTATCATTCTGTTTTTTCATTGTTAGTATATAGGGATGCAAGGGATTTCTCTGTGTTAATTTTAAATCCTGCAACTTTACTATTTCATTGATTAGCTCTAGAAATTTTCTGGAAGAGTCTTTAGGGGTCCTATGTAGAGGATCATGTCATCTGCAAACAGTGAAAGTTTCACTTCTTCTTTTCCTATCTGGATTCCTTTTACTTCTTTTTCTGCTCTGATTGCTGGGGCCAAAACTTCCAACACTATGTTGAATAGTCGTGGTGAGAATGGGCACCCTTGTCTTGTTCCTGATTTCAGGGGAGATGCTTTCAATTTTTCACCATTGATGGGCAATATTGGTTTTAATAGCTTCTTTTTCTTTTTACACTAGTTTGATGTTCTGCTTTCACTCAGACAGTAATTCAGCAGCTGGTAAGTCATATGATATGATGGCTAAGATAATTTTTACTTCTAAAATTAAATTTTGGTATTGTTCATTTCTTGACTATGGAAAAAATAGCATCTTATATTTTTCCTTAATTTAAGATGTATACTTCATCTTGTGGAACAAAACTTCAGATTCTAGGGTGTGATTTTTTTTCTTTTTTGAAGTGCTCTTATATGATTCATTGGTTCTTTTTAAAATTTGTTTTTAACTGGAGGATAATTGCTTTACAGTATTGTTTTGGCTTCTGCTGTACAACAACATGAGTCATCCATAAGTTCAAGTCCATTGTTGAATTTCTTTGACCATAAATGTATATTTTAGTAGGAGAGGATGTAATATAATGTGTAGTTGTCTCTGTGTGTGTAATAAGCAAATTTAAACAAGTTCCCTGCCACTGTATAACAAGGATTACCCTTCCTCCAGATTCTGCTGACATGTTCTTCATTTCCCTCTGAGACTTCATCAAAAGCTTGTTTAACAGCCATACTTATAGCAACATTCTGTCCATGATGATGCATGCATGCTTCAGAAGCTTTCTTTACAGTTTTCTTCTTTCTTAGTTTTCACCAAAATCTCTTTTAGCATCCATATTTCTACCAATAGTTCTTGAAGGCAAGCTAGACTTTTTATATCAAGCACCTCAAAATTCTTCAAGTCTCTACCTGTTACCCAATTCCAAAACCACATCCACATGTCTAGTTAATTGTTTCAATGGTGCCCACTTGATTTTGGTACCAAAATCTGTATTATTGGTGGGTACAGAGGGAAGACTGTAATTATTTGTAGGCTTAATATACATTTAGGCTTCACAGAGAGGGTCTGCATGTTTTCTACAAGTCTTTTTCCCCACTATGTGGGATTCTGTTGATTCACATGTCTTCAGATTGGCTATCATTAATTATCTATTTTCAAGATCAAGGAACTCTTTTTATTGCTATGAAGTAGCTAATAAATTTTAATTTCAAAATATATATATCTGAATATATATATATTTATCAGTTTTGTTTCCATTTAGTTATTTTGCAGTTTCCATATCTCATGAAATTCCCCAAAACCTTACCCATTCTTTTCATCTTCATCTGAAACATCTAAAACATATTTTTAACAATTACTTTTTATACCATAAGATATGTTTATTGGAATATAATCACTTTACAATGTTGTGTTGTTTTCTGCTTTACAACACTGTGAATCAGAGATACGTATCTTTTACGCCCTACCTCCTAAGACTCCCTCCCCACTCCTCGTTCTTCTAGTTTGGGTCATCACAGAGCACCAGGCTCAGCGCCCTGTGCCATGCAGCACTTCCTACTAGCTATCTATTTTATACATGGTAATGTTTATATGTCAGTGCTACTGTCTCAGTTTTCCCCATTCTCTCCTTCCCCTACTGTGTCCACAAGTCCATTCTCTACATCTGTGCCTCTATTCCTGCTCTGCAAATAGGTTCATCAGTACCATTTTTCTACCATTTTCTAGATTCCATCTACACGCATTAATATATGATATTTGTTTTTCTCTTTCTGACTTACTTCATTCTGTATGACAGGCTCTAGGTTTATCCACATCACTTCGTATGACTCAGTTCTGTTCCTTTCTTATGGCTGTGTAATATTCCATTGTGTATATATGTACTACACCTTCTTTATCCTTTCATCTGTCAGTGGACATGTCCTGACTTATTCCATGCCCTGGTTATTGTAAGTAGTGCTGCAATAAACACCTGGGGTACATGTGTCTTTTTGAGTTATGGTTTTCTTAGGGTGGGATTCCCTGGTGGCTCAGATGGTAAAGCATCTACCTGCAATGTGGGAGACCCGGATTCGATCCTTGGGTCGGGAAGATCCCCTGGAGAAGGAAATGGTAACCCACTCCAGTACTCTTGCCTAGAAAATTCCATGGATGGAGGAGCCTAGAGGCCTATAGTCCATGGGGTGGCAAAGAGTCGGACATGACTGAGCGACTTCACCTTCTTTTCTTTTCTATGGTATATGCCCAGTCCTGGGATTGCTGGGTCATATATTAGTTTAATTCAAAATTTAAAAAATAGATAAACAAAACAAAACAAATATAACTTTCTTAAAGGAAAACATAAGAAAAACATCTTTTACATAAATCATAGCAAAATCTCTTTTGACCCACCTCATAAAATAATGAAAATAAAAGTAAACAATTGGGACCTATATTAACATAAATGATTTTGGACAGCAAAGAAAACTATAAGCAAGATGAAAATACAGCTTTCAGGATGGGAGAAAGTATTTGCAAATGAAGCAATAGACAAAGGAGTAATCTTCAAAATATACAAACAGCTTATGGAGTTCAATATCAAAGCAACAATCCAATCAAAAACTTAATGGAAGACTTGAAAAGACAAAGAAAAAATACAGATGGCCAAGAGGGATGTAAAAAGACTCTCAAAACCACTAATTATTCAGTTCCGTTCAGTCGCTCAGTCGTGTCCAACTCCTTGCGACCCCATGAACCACAGCACGTCAGGCCTCTCTGTCCATCACCAACTCCCGGAGTCCACCCAAACTCATGGTCATCGAGTCAGTGATGCCATCCAACCATCTCCTCCTCTGTCATCCCCTTCTCCTCCTGCCTTCAATCTTTCCCAGCATCAGGGTGTTTCCTAATGAGTTAGCTCTTCACATCAGGTGGCCAAAGAATTAAGAGTTTCAGCTTCAACGTCAGTCCTTCCAATGAACACCCAGGAACTGATCTCCTTTAGGATGGGCTGGTTGGATCTCCCTGTAGTTTGAGGAACTCTCAAGAGTCTTCTCCAACACCACAGTTCAAAAGCATCAATTCTTCTGCACTCAGCTTTCTTTATAATCCAACTCTCACATCCATACATGACCACTGGAAAAACCATAGCCTTGACTAGACAGACCTTTGTTGGCAAAGTAATGTCTCTTCTTTTTAATATGCTGTCTAGGTTGGTAATAATTTTGCTTCCAAGGAGTAAGTGTCTTTTAATTTCATGGCTGCTATCACCATCTGCAGTGATTTTGGAGCCCAGAAAAATAAAGTCAGCCACTGTTTCCCCATCTATTTCCCATGAGTTGATGGGACCGGATGCCCTGATCTTAGTTTTCTGAATGTTGAGATTTAAGCCAACATTTTTACTCTCCTCTTTCACTTTCATCAAGAGGCTCTTTAGTTCTTCACTTTCTTCCATAAGGGTGGTGTCATCTGCATATCTGAGGTTATTGGTATTTCTCCTGGCAATCTTGATTCCAGCTTGTGCTTTTTCCAACCCAGCATTTCTCATGATGTACTCTGCATATAAGTTAAATCAGCAGGGTGACAATATACAGCCTGGACATACTTCTTTTCCTATTTGGAACCAGACTGTTGTTCCATGTCCAGTTCTAACTGTTGCTTCCTGACGTGAATACAGGTTTCTCAAGAGTCAGGTCAGGTAATGCAAATCAAAACTAGAATGAAATATCACCTCATATTGTTCAGAATGACAATCAGTGAAAAACATCTGCAAACAATAAATGCTGGAGAAGGTGTGAAGAAAAGGAAACCCTCTTACACTGTTGGTAGAAATGCAAAATTGTAAAAAAAAAAAAAAAAAAGTAAAATTGTAAAATTGTAAAGCCACTGGAGAAAACATTATGGAGGTTCCTTAAAAATCCAAATTTAGAGCTACCATCAGTTCAGTTCAGTCACTAAGTGCCCAACTCTGTGATTCCATGGACTGCAGCATGCCAGGCTTCCCTGTCTATCATAGCTTGCTCAAACTCATGTCCATTGAGTTGGTGATGCCATTCAACCAACTCATGCTCTGTTGTCCCCTTTCTTCTCCTGCTTTCAATCTTTCCTAGCATCAGGGTCTTTTCCAGTGAGTCAGTCCTTTGCATTTGTTGGCCAAAGTATTGGAGCTTCAGCTTCAGCATCAATCCTTCCAATATTCAGGACTGATTTTTTTTTTTTTTTTTTTTTTTAGGATTGACTGGTTTGATCTCCTTGTGGTCCAAGGGACTCACAAGAGTCTTCTCCAACACAATTCAAAAGAATAAATTCTTTGGCCCTCAGTTTTACCCTATAGTCCAACTCTCATATCCATACATAACTACGGGAAAAACCATAATTTTAACTAAATGAACCTTTGTTGGTAAAGTGATTCTCTGCTTTTTAATATGCTGTCTAGGTTTGTCATATCTTTTCTTCCAAAGAGAAAGCATCTTTTAATTTCATGGCTGTAGTCACCTTCTGCAGTGATTTTGGAGCCCAAGAAAATAAAGTCTGTCACTGTTTTCATTGTTTCCCCATCTATTTGTGACAAAGTGATGGCAAACTACAGTATGACCCAGCAATCCCAATATTGGGCTTCTGAAAGTTGCTCAGTCGTGTCTGACTCTCTGCAACCCCATGGACTATATAGTCCATGGAATTCTCCAGGCCAGAATACTGGAGTAGGTTCCCTTCTCCAGGATATCTTCCCAGCCCAGGGATTGAACCTAGGTCTCCTGCATTGCAGGCAGATTCTTTACCAACTGAGCCACCAGGAAAGCCCAAGAATACAGAAGTGGGTAGCCTATCCCTTCTCCAGAGGATCTTACCAACCCAGGAATCGAACGGGGATCTCCTGCATTGCAGACGGATTCTTTACCAACTGAGTTATCAGGGAAGCCCCCGATATTGGGCATATACCCTAAGAAAACTATAACTCAAATATTATTTTAAAGTATAATTTTGTTAATTTTAATATATTTCATTATTTTATCTACCTTTATTGACTATTTATCTGTTTATCATAGGTCATATTTTCTATTGTTTGGAAATACTTTAAAAATGTGTATATTCCTATGTGTAGTTAAAAATTTGGATTGTGTTACTTGGATGGAAAAGTGTTTGATTTGTTCAGGTAGGCTATTAAGTTTCTTGTACGTCATTTTGCTGTCGTGACGCTGTTGTGTCAGACAATGTCTAATAGTAGATACTTGAATATTTGACCTTAGCCATAGGGTGTATCTTTTAGCTCTGCAATGTATTTCTAATTTTTAAAGGTGTTTGATTTGGAGTTTCAATAATAAGCCCAAACATTCATTAAAGCCCTCTCAACTGGCAGTAATTGAAGTCCCAACTCTTTCTCAACAGCACTAGGAAAATACTGCACTTAGGCATGTCCTTTTGAGCCATCAGTGTGTGATTTCTGCGGTAATGCTTGGAGTCTTACTGTGTAAATGTATAGTTTAAAAGTTAGCCATTCATTTGAATGGAGTCTGACCCATTTTCGGGTTTGAGTGCCTTCTTCCTTTCAGAAATTTCCCCTTCAATTCCCAGCAGCTTTTTCTGCTCTGATTCCAACTTCTGAGTCCTCAGTCCAATGACACTGCATCTTTTCACTGTACTCTGTGTCCTGCATCCCACATGAGTTGGGGAGTAGTAATTTGAGATAAAGTGACAGTTAAATGCGGAGTCCACCTAGTTTTCTCTCATTTAAGTGATATCAACCCTCTAGTTTCTACTTGTTTTGTTTGCTTTCTTATATCTTCAAACATTTGTTTATATTTAACTTAGTGTTTATAAGTGTTGTCAACAGAAGAGATGATTCATTATAAACTTTTCTCTATTTCCAAAAAGAGAACAGACCTTCCAGCTTTTAATAACACTGGAAATATCTCATTGATGGTATCTGTCAGTGTTTTAGGTATTATATTATATTCATGTAAAAAGATGATAGAATGTGAATGTAGATGAAATATATGAAAATTTAGGTTAATACTTTCAATGATGAATCTTCTGATTTCTGAATGCTACATATTAGCATCATTTATCTTCTACCTTTAAAAGTAATAAATTATATTCTGATTGGTACAAAAATAGACTTTTATTTTGCTCACCTAATACATATATGTGTGTGTGAATAATTTTCTTTTACTATGATAAATGTTTTCTTTTCAAAAGGAAGCATTCTAGTATGAATAAAATACTATTATATAAAATCTAACATGATAAAAGATAAATTTAAATTTTATGAGAGGCAACAGAATAGAAAGGCAAATAGATTTGTAGTTACCACTCATTAGATATTAAAGTGAAAGTGAAAGTGAAATCGTGTCCGACTCTGCGGCCTCATGGACTAGAGTCCACCAGGCTCCAGTCAATGGAATTTTCCAGGCAAGAGTACTGGAGTGGGTTACCATTTCCTTCTCCAGGGGATCTTCCTGACCCAGGGATCAAAACTGGGTCTGTAGCATTGCAGGTAGATGCTTTTAATGTCTGAGCCACCAGGGAAGCCCTTGGATATTAAAACCTTGGCTAATTGTCATATCTAATAAATTTCATGTTTTTCTTCTGTAAAATGGAAGTTTTCTTAGGATTATCATGA
Source organism: Muntiacus reevesi (assembly GCF_963930625.1). Taxonomy (NCBI): domain Eukaryota; kingdom Metazoa; phylum Chordata; class Mammalia; order Artiodactyla; family Cervidae; genus Muntiacus; species Muntiacus reevesi. The sequence goes on along the minus strand of NC_089259.1, from coordinate 53,203,178 downwards.
GTCTGTACCAAGATATTAAGTGTTGTTTATTTTACCTGTCACAAAGTATATCCTTAATGTTTTTTGACCCCTCCTCAGTCAAGTCAGAATTAGTTTCAGGAATATACAGAATTCCATTGCATGACTAAAAATGCATATGTTTGTGTGTGCTTAGAAATCACTCTAAATATAATCTTGCTTGAATTTTTGAAAAGTGTATTTTCCATTAATTAACATGGCACTGTTCAATCCTTAGTAATTATTTGAATTTTTATTTTGTTTTCAGATAACTGCTTGTTTGTGATTAATACAGTAAACAAAATTATATCAGCCAGATTTTTAACCATTTATCACTTCAGAATTTTTACCATTATAATATTCCTTATGAAAAATATATCAGTCATTAAAATAATTGACAGTTAAGAAATAAATGGGCTCTCCATTGCTTTCATTTACCACAATGTTTTTGATCCATTTTATTATCTATAAATATTTGCATTTCTAGTGATATATTTCTTTCAATGATTCATTCTTTATGCCTTTAGAGTTGTCTATTATCTATCATTCTTAAACAAATATGCATACTTTATGAGTTAGCTGAGAGTCAGCATATACCAATCAATAATCATCATATTAGTCACTGTCAAGGAAGAGCAATATTAAATTCAAGAGCAGAATGATTTATCTGCGAGAGCCTAGAAATATAAATTAACTAGCACTGATACTGATTCTGTTTTTTTCTGTCAATTCAATTGGAGAAAAATATTGAATTTATCAAAATTTCTGCTTAAAAGATTAAAAAAAATTATAGTTAGTGAAATTAAGTGATTTGCTAACTATTTAAATGGAAGTTATGAAATCAGGATTTAAATCCAAACCTATTTGACTACAAAATCTATCTTCAAAAAAAAGGTTGATTAAAAGGTATATAATAAAACCAATGAATAAAAATAGCTTCCTTCAATCTCATGCACCATTTAGCTATTGTCCATATTTCTGAGGCAAATAATACTGAACAAGTCTAAACCTCATTCTCTCATTATATCCTCAAATTCATTTTTCAGTCCCCTACAGAAAGCTTGTAGTCTCACTTTTCCAGAATTACTGATCTCTTAAATTCTAGTTATTAATACATGTTATATTTAATTTGCTTTTATCTTTAAAAAACATAATTTACTATAGTTTACACTAATTATTATTTATTTTATTCTTTTAATTTTTTCTTTTTATTTTCTACTCCTTTTCCACACTCTTTACACCCACTTAGTAAGGAGTCTGGAGGCAGGTAACTCCTGTTATAAGTGAAGTAACAACAATTATTAGAGCTGGGCTCTGTCAGTATCTTGGCTTATTCCTCTAGACCAAATGCTGGTTGTTACAGTTATGAGTATTGTATCAATGTTTAATTCCATAAAGTATTAAAGTCTGTATATTATTCCTTTGGGGTTTCCCAGGTGACTCAGTGGTAAATAATCCACCAGCCAATTCAGGAGATTTCAGGTTCAATCTCTGGATCAGGAAGATCCCCTGGATAACAAAATGACAACCCACTCCAATATTCTTGCCTGGGAAATCCCATGGACAGAGGAGCCTGTCAGGCTGCAGTCCATGGGGTCACAAAACAGTAGGATGACTTAGTGACTAAACAACAGCAAATATTATTCCTTTATGATGCAAAACCTCTTCTGTGGAAACACCCCAAACAATTTTTCTCTTAGGTTTCACTAATAGAAGCAGGGTTATGTGGTCATCTATTGCTTCAATGGACAAGAACAGGATTCAAATTTTCCCTATATTCTCAAACTGAGATTCTCTTGGCAAAGAAAAAAGTGGGCAAATGTTGTCAGGTAGGCAAATAGCAGAACATTCACCATCATAAAATTATTTCAAGACTTATTTGACCTATCTACAGCATTTATTTTTTCTGCTCATTCAAATTCTCTGTTCTATATTCTCTGATCCCAGATACTCTTTCCTTCCAATTCCCTGGTTCTGTGACTAAGGCCCACCTACCACACACACACACACATACACACACGCACACGCCACAGAGTCAGGAGTAAATACAACAAAATATTTCTGTGGAATGCTTGTCTTAAGTCTTAGAAACAAATATTGACTGCTTAAGCATATGATGAAAAGAATTAGGGTGTGGTGCTGCCAGTATGGAAGATACTGCCTCAGAGTTCAAGAACTTAATTGGTAGAAGTAGAAAACAATTTCACTGACTTTTTCAAATCTCCCCTCCTGTACTGTCTGAATTGTATGATTCTTACATAACAAGGTATTGTACTGCAATAGTGCCAAGCATCAATTCTGTTGCTTCATCATATGTTCCACATTTTGGTTCCAGGGACATTTAATCAGCATGACACATAGCCATTGAAATTATGGCTGAAACAAACTTTGGAATATTAAATAATTAATATCAGTATAACTAATGGTTCCCTGGTGGCACAGTGGTAAAGAATCTTCCTGCCAATGCAGGAGACACAAGAGATGTAGGTTTGATCCCTGGGTTGGGAAAATCCCCTGGAGAAGGGGATGACAATCCACTCTAGTATACTTGCCTGGAGAATTCATGGACTGAGAAGGCTGTCAAGCTACACAGTCCATGGGGTTGCAGAGTTGGACATGAGTAAGCACACACACAACACAATACAGCATCAGCATAACTAGCTAGTTAACCAGACAGAGTATATGTGAAGAGTGATACCAATTATATTCTTTAACAATTGGATGATATTAAATACTAGGATTGTGAATAATTTGTATTTAACAAATATATGGTATAATAATAGTCACATATTTTCAAATAAATTGCTAGATATTCAGTGGTGTTTAGTTAAGTTATAAAGATTGTCTTTGGGCAGATAGACAAATGGCCCTGAAAAAATGAGATTTTTAAAAGCAGCTACATTTTGCAAAATGTCCAGAATAACTTTTTTTTTCACCTTGTCAGCAATAGTTTAAATTTGTCACTATGAAACATGGAATCAAAAGTATCATTACAGTTTTTAAATCATTTCAAAGATTACATAAGATATTTCCTGGAGTTATCCATACTTATGATATTTTTATGATCACATTATATCTTAACCTATTGTTGCTATTCAGTCACTTAGTCATGTCTGACTCTTTGCAACTCCATGGTCTGTAGGACGCCAGGCCTTCCCGTTCCCACCATCTCCCGAAATTGGCCCAAGTTCATAACTACTGCATCAGTGATACTATTCAGCCATCTCATCTTCTGATATCCTCTTCTCCTTTTACCGTCAGTCTTTCCCAGCATCAGGGACTTCTCCAACCAGTTGGCTGTTCACATCAGTTGACCAAAAAACTGAAGCTTCAACTTCAGCATCAGTCCTTCCAATTAATATTCAGAGTTGGTTTCCTTTAAGATTGACCGATTTGGTCTTCTTGCTCTCCAAGGGACTCTCAGGAGTCTTTTCCAGCACCACAGTTCAAAGGCCTCAAACATTCTCAAACACTCAGTGAGAATATAGATTAAGTATTATTGATGCTAGATAAATTTTTAAAATTTAGAAAAAAAACATTTTATTTTTCTTCATATGAAGAGGTAATCTTAATATTTCAAATATGCTTGTTTTTAATATCCAATACCCACAATTTAGTAACTGTATATAGATTTAGAATATATATTTGAAATATTTATACATAATAAGTATACATATAACTAAATATATATTGTAATAATGCTGCAGTACTTAAAATAACTGATCTAATTTGACCATTTTCATTTCATCAAATTTTAAAAGTATTCTTAAAACATTTAAAATTATGTTTCTTGAATCTTAGAGCTGCAGTACAAAATATGGCCGAACGTTTTATCTCAATAAAACTTAAAAAAATAGAACAAGAAAAGAAATAATAATGAAGGAGAAAATAATTAAAAAAAAATTTTGGCCATGCCACGGTGCATGTGGGATGAGCCCTAATCTTTGGACCTTCAGGGAATTTCCAAATATATATTTTAAATAATGTACACTCTAATGTCTATATTTTTATCATTACACATCAAAGTAGCATCTCTAAAATTGGCAAAATATTTCAATAAACTGACAAGGGAAATGTCTAAAAAAATTAAGCATCACACTGCTTTTTTGGGGGTCATAATAGAATCAGTTCAGTTCAGTTCAGTCACTCAGTCATGTCCGACTCTTTGTAACCCCATGAATCACAGCACGCCAGGCCTCCCTGTCCATCACCAACTCCCGGAGTCTACTCAAACTCATGCCCATTGAGTCGATGCCATCCAGTCATCTTATCCTCCATCGTCCCCTTCTCCTCCTACCCCCAATTCCTCCCAGCATCAGGGTCTTTTCCAATGAATCAACTCTTCACATAAGGTGGCGAAAGTATTGGAGTTTCAGCTTCAGCATCAGTCCTTCCAATGAACACCCAGGACTGATCTACTTTAGGATGGACTGGTTGGATCTCCTTGCAGTCCAAGGGACTCTCAAGAGTCTTCTCCAACACCATAGTTAAAAAGCATCAATTCTTTGGCACTCAGCTTTCCTAATAGTCCAAATCTCACATCCATACATGACCACTGGAAAAACCATAGCCTTGACTACATGGAACTTTGTTGGAAAAATAATGTCTTTGCTTTTTAATATGCTATCCAGGTTGGTCATAACTTACCTTCCAAGGAGTAAGCGTGTTTTAATTTCATGGCTACAGTCACCATCTGCAGTGATTTTGGGACTCAAGAAATTTAAGTCAGCCACTGTTTCCACTGTCTCCTCATCTATTTCCCATGAAGTGATGGGACCAGATGTCATGATCTTAGTTTTCTGAATGTTGAGCTTTAAGCCAACTTTTTCACTCCTCTTTCACTTTCCTCAAGAGGCTTTTTAGTTCTTCTTCACTTTCTGCCATAAAGGTGGTGTCATCTGCATATCTGAGGTTATTGATATTTCTCCTGGCAATCTTGATTCCAGCTTGTGCTTATTCCAACCAGCATTTCTCATGATGTACTCTGCATATAAGTTAAATAAGCAGGGTGACAGTATACAGCCTGGACATACTTCTTTTCCTATTTGGAACCAGTCTGTTGTTCCATGTCCAGTTCTAACTGTTGCTTCCTGACCTGCATACAGGTTTCTCAAGACGCAGGTCAGGTGGTCTGGTATTCCCATCTCTTTCAAACTTTTCCATAGTTTATGGTGATCCACACAGTCGAAGGCTTTGGCATAGTCAATAAAGCAGAAATAGGTGTTTTTCTGGAACTCTCTTGTTTTTTTGATGATCCAGCGGATGTTGGCAATTTGATCTCTGGTTCTTCTGCCTTTTCTAAAAGCTGCTTGAACATCTGGAAGTTCACAGTTCACATATTGCTGAAACCTGGCTTGGAGAATTTTGAGCATTACGTTACTATCATGTGAGATGAGTGCCATTGTGCAGTAGTTTGAGCATTCTTTGGCATTGCCTTTCTTAGGGATTGGAAAGAAAACTGACCTTTTCCAGTCCTGTGGCCACAGCTGAGTTTTCCAAATTTGCTGGCGTATTTATTGCAGCACTTTCACAGCATCTTCTTTCAAGATTTGAAATAGCTCAACTGGAATTCCATCACATCCACTAGCTTTGTTCATAGTCTTGCTTTCTAAGACCCACCTGACTTCACATTCCAGGATGTCTGGTCTAGGTGAGTGATCATAGCATTGTGATTATCTGGGTCATGAAGATCTTTTTTGTACAGTTCTTCTGTGTATTCTTGCAACCTCTTCTTAATATCTTCTGCTTCTGTTAGGTCCACACCATTACTGTCCTTTATTGAACCCATCTTTGCATGAAATGTTCCTTGGTATCTCTAATCTTCTTGAAGAGATCTCTAGTCTTTCCCATTCTGTTGTTTTGTTCTATTTCTTTGCATTGATCACTGAGGAAGGCTTTCTTATCTCTCCTGGCTATTCTTTGGAACTCTGCATTCAAATGGGAATATCTTTCCTTTTCTCCTTTGCTTTTTGCTTCTCTTCTTTTCACAGCTATTTGTAAGGCCTCCTCAGACAACCATTTTGCATTTTTGCATTTATTCTCCTTGGGGATGATCTTGAACCCTGTATCCTGTACAATATCACAAACCTCCATCCATAGTTCATCAGGCTCTCTATCTTTCAGATCTAGTCCTTTAAATCTATTTCTCACTTCCACTGTATAGTCATAAGGGATTTGATTTAGGTCATACCTGAATGGCCTAGTGGTTATCCCTACTTTCTTTAGGTTAAGTCTGAATTTGGCAATAAGGAGTTCATGACCTGAGCCACAGTCAGCTCCCAGTCTTGTTTTTCCTGACTGCATAGAGCTTCTCCATCTTTGGCTGCAAAAAATATAATCAATCTGATTTTGGTGTTGACCATCTGGTGATGTCCATGTATAGAGTCTTCTCTTGTGTTATTGGAAGAAGGTGTTTGCTATGACCAATGTGCTCTCTTGGCAAAACTCTATTAGCCTTTGCCCTGCTTCATTCCATACTCCAAGGCCAATTTTGCCTGTTACTCCAGGTATTTCTTGACTTCCTGCTTTTGCATTCCAGTCCCCTATAATGAGAAGGACATCTTTTTTGGGTGTTAGTTCTAAAAGGTCTTGTAAGTCTTCATAGAACCATTCAGCTTCAACTTCTTCGGCGGTACTGGTTGGGGCATAGGCTTGGATTACCATGATATTGAAGGGTTTGCCTTGGAAACGAACAGAGATCATTCTGTCGTTTTTGAGATTGCATCTAAGTACTGCATCTCGGACTCTTCTGTTGACCATGATGGCTACTCCATTTCTTCTAAGGGATTTCTGCCCACAGTAGTAGATATAATGGTCATCTGAGTTAAATTCACCCATTCCAGTCCATTTTAGTTTGCTGATTCCTAGAATGTCAACATTCACTCTTGCCATCTCCTGCTTGATCACTTACAATTTGCCTTGATTCATGTACCTAAGATTCCAGGTTCCTATGCAATATTGCTCTTTACAGCATCGGATATTGCTTCTATCACCAGTCACATCCACAACTGGGTATTGTTTTTGCTTTGGGTCCATCCCTTCATTCTTTCTGGAGTTATTTCTCCACTGATCTCCATTAGCATATTGGGCACCTACCGACCTAGGGTGTTCCTCTTTCAGTATCCTATCAATTTGTCTTTTCCTACTGTTCACAGGGTTCTCAAGGCAAGAATTATGAAGTGGTTTGCCATTCCCTTCTCCAGTGGACCACATTCTGTCAGACCTCTCCACCATGACCCACTGTCTTGGTTGGCCCCACACGGCATGGCTTAGTTTCACTGAGTTAGACACGACTGTGATCCTGTGAGCAGATTGTCTAGTTTTCTGTGATTATGGTTTTAGTGTGACTGCGCTCTGATGCCCTTTTGCAACACCTACCATCTTATTTGGGTTTCTCTTACCCTGGACGTGGGGTATCACTTCACAGCTGCTCCAGCAAAGCGCAGCCGCTGCTCCTTACCTTGGACGAGGGGTATCTTCTCACAGTCGCCCCTCCTGACCTTGAACAGAAGTGCTGGCTGCAATGGACAGCTGCAATGGACAGCGCAGAAGCGTGGCTGTGAGGAGCTACCCCTCCCCCAAGGTCAGGGGTGGCCACGAGAGCGCCAGGCTGCGACAGCGCAGGAGTGGCGCAGAGGAGCTTCCCCACGTCCGAGGTCAGTGGTGGCGGCCGAGCATTTAAACTTTGTAGAAGATAAGTGTAAGGGATTCTATGTAGATCTAAATATTGCTTTAAGATTGTAAAATTGCAGTTTATATAATAAAAAATCATAAAATGAAATTGAACCTAAATTTCTATAACAAGTGTATTTAATGTGATCCCATCACAATGTTAAATCTTATGTATAAACTAAATGATTTATTTCCGATTATAAATATTAAATTATAAGTAAATCAAATCTCAAAGTTCTCCAATCTACGCTTCAACAGTACATGAACGAAGAACTTCCAGATGTTCAAGGTGGATTTAGAAAAGACAGAGGAACCAGAGATCAAATTGCCAAAATCCACTGGATCATAGAAAAAGCAAGAGAATGCCAGTAAGACATCTACATCTGCTTCATTGACTATGCTAAAGCCTTTGCCTCTGTGGATCAAAATAAATTGTGGAAAATTCTTCAAGAGATGGAAATACCAGACCATCTCACTTGCTTCCTATGAAACCTGTATGCACGTCAAGAAGCAACAGTTAGAATGGGACATGGAATAACGGACTGGTTCCAAATTGGGAAAGGAATACGTCAGCACTGTATACTCTTACCCTACTTACTTAACTTATATGCAGAGGGAGTGAGTGAGTGAGTGAGTGAGTGAGTGAGTGAGTGAGTGAGTGAAATCGCTCAGTCATGTCCAACCTTTGCGACTCCATGGACAGTGGCTACCAGGCTCCTCCATCCATGGGATTTGCCAGGAAAGAGGACTGGAGTGGATTGCCTTTTCCTTCTCCAGGGAATCTTCCTGACCCAGGGATGGAACCCAGGTCTCCCACATTGCAGGCAGACGCTTTACTATCTGAGCCACCAGGGAACACTGGGGTACATCATGAGAAATGCCAGGCTGGAAGAAGCACAAGCTGGAATCAAGATTTCTGGGAGAAATATAAGCAACCTCATATATGCAGATGACATCACCCTATGCAAAAAGAAAAGAGGAACTAAAGAGCCTCTGGATGGAAGTGAAAGAGGAGAGTGAAAATGTTGGCTTAAAGCTCAGCATTTAAAAAACTAAGGTCAGGGCATCTGGTCCCATCACTTCATGGCAAATAGATGGAGAAACAATGGAAACAGTGACAGAGTTTATTTTCTTGGGCTCCAAAATCACTGTGGACAGTGACTGCAGTCATGAAATTAAAAGACACTTGCTCCTTGGAGGAAAAGATATGACACACCTAGACAGGGTATTAAAAAGCAGAGACATTTTGCCAACAAAGGTCCATCTAGTCAAAGCTATAGTTTTTCTTGTAGTCATGTATGAATGTGAAAGTTGGATCATAAAGAAAACTGATTGCTGAAGAATTGATGCTTTTGAATTGTGGTGTTGGAGAAGACTCTTGAGAGTTTCTTGACACCAAGGAGATCTATCCAGTCAATCAAAAGGAAATAAGTCCTGAATATTCATTGAAAGGACTGATGCTGAAGCTGAAACTATAATACTTGGCTACCTGATGCGAAAAACCGACTCTTTCTAGAAGACCCTGATGCTGGGAAAGATTGAAAACAGAATGAGAAGGGGACAACAGAGGACGAGATGGTTAGATGGCATCACTGACTCAACGGACATGAATTTGTGCAAGCTCTGGGAGATGGTGAAGGACAGGGAAGTCTGGTGTGCTGCAGTCCATGGGGTCACAAAGACCTGACTGAGCAACTGAACAACAACATAAATCTTAATTATAACTGACTCAACAAATGTTTTCAAATGTAATATATTACAAAGTTATAGTAATTAAAACAGTAGGTTACTGTTTTAAACAGTAGTGTGCATTAAAACACATATAAGTTCACAGAATATAATTGAGAGCCCAGAAATAAACCCATGCATGCATAGTAAGCTAATATTTGATGAGAACCAAGAATACTCAATGTGAAATGGATTAATAAATGGTGCTGAGAACACTAAATATTCACACACATAAAAATGACAACTTTGTGAAGTGATGGAATATGTTACCTTATTCTGGTAATAAGTTTTTAATATGTACATGTGTCAAATCATCACACTGTACACCTTTACTTTATGGTGTACACTGTACAGCTTAAATTTACACAAGATTATAGGTCATTTATACCTCAATAACTTTGGAAAGTTTTATTTTGCTTTCACAGTTTTGACAACTTTTGTTTCTATAACAAAAACTTACAACATCGTCTTTTTATTTCTTCTATTGTGGCAATATGATTGTTAAGGGAGGTTGATAAAATATATATTAATTATTTGCAGTTGAAATTATAAATTTTAGAAAGAAAGAAAGTGAAGTCGCTCAGTCTTGTCCGACTCTTTGAGACTCCATGGACTATAGCCTGCCAGGCCCCTCCTTTCATGGGATTTTCTAGGCAAGAATACTGGAATAGGTTGCCATTTCCTTCTCCAGGGGCTCTCCCAATCCAGGGAACATCCTGGTCTCCCACACTGCAGGCAGACTCTTTACTGTCTGAGCCACCTTTAAGTAGTTAGTATATTTGGATCTCTGGAAATTTGACCCAGATAAAAGTATAGAGATATGTAACCTTTTCTAAAGAGTATGCTTATTACACATATAAAAGTGAGTATATGTTCTTCCTGTCCAGATTTGCTTTTCCTCCCATGTATCTCAGGTCATGATTCACCTAGTTGATTGAATCTGAAACACTTGATTCATGTGACCGATATATTACATAATATGTGCTGTGATTCAAAAGCACTGTTCTGACAGATTTCCCTACTTACTCTCCTATATCTTAATTTTTTTTAATTTATCACTACTATCAGTAGAAAAGCATGATGCTATTTTCCATACTTTCTGAAAAGAAGTCTTCGCTTGACTGAATGTCCTTTTAAAATATTTTTTTTTATCTTTCATTACTTTGCTCCCCATAGCAATAAATCCTCTTGAAACAGTCATTTATCTTTCCTGACACAAATTCTTCTCCTCCTGACTCTCTTTAACCTTATCACCACTTGCTTTTCCTTGGTTTTTGTTTCTGTACTTCTTATTACTTTAAAATATAATATTGATTTCTATTATGTTGATTATGTTTGCCTTTATTTCCCTGAAAAAATATAATTTCCATGATGTCTGCAATATTTTCTATCTCTTGTTCACTGATAGTCAGCAAGAATCTATATGATTGGCCATAAGGTAAGAGCTCAAAAATATTTGTTGAATGAATTGATGAAGGAATGCTTAACTATTGTCTTTCCCTCAGCATCCTCATGTACTTAGTACTATATGTTTCCTATTTCTTGATATAGTCCACTGCATTATCTTGACTATGTTTAAGCCAATCTACTATTGTGGCTAACTGATGTCTCCTGCATTGGCAGGTGGATTCTTTAACACTGAGACACTTGGGAAGCCCTGTGTCTATATAGAGGAATTATGAAATATAGACTTAAAATCGTTGTATGGTATAGTTAGCAAAATAAAAGACTAAAATATAAAAGAACAAATAGTATGAGAAATGATTAAAATAAAACAAAATAATTTTTTTATAAAATAAAATAAAATTTTGAAATTACAAATCCACTGAACAAGTTAAATAGAATATTAAACAAAGACTAAGGGAATTAGTAAGGTGAAAATATAAGTGAAAACTTACATAAAATTTAATATACTTTTCATGAAGAGCAAAAATTTGAAATAGGTTTTAAGAAGAATTTAAGATAGAATAAAATATTTTAGAGAATTTTCTTCACATTTCTAGAGAATGAAATAAATGAAATGGAGAAAACAGTATAGATATATAAATACATAGAAAGATAAGTATAAATACACACTTGCAAAGGAGATATTGACCATCACTTAAATATTTTCCGATAATGATCATTGTTTCATACCAATATAATGAACCGAAGGGAAGGCAGGAATACCTGGTACCCATGATTAAATTAGGCATAAACTTGAATGGACCACATCCAGAACAAGGAAGGAGAAGGAAGATCTGTTTTATCACTCTACCATGTTACTTAAGGAACATAGAAGTGCACAGAAGGATAACAGTATATCCCAGTTCTCATATGGAGGTAGAGATCTAGAGGAATTAGTTGTTTTTAAAGGCAGAAGAAATAATAGATAACATATATATTATTTGACTTTATAACCTTGAATATGTGTGTGTGTGTGTGTATTCTGCATCTATAAATTGCTAAAAACATGAAACTTTAAAAAACTGAAAAATTTACCCCCCAAATACTTATACTTTGATGGCTCAGAGATACTCACTTCCCCTTACTTGAAGATTTTAACCATTTGCAATATTCACATAAAGTCTTTTTCTCTTTTCTTTTTGTAATTATCAAAGGAATACTGTAAAACTGAGCTGACTTGAAGGGCAAATTGTCTTATTTTCTACCTTCCTTTATCCCAAATCTAAATCATGGAAGCTGCCTCTCAGCCAGGATTTTGTATTCAAGGGTGAACATATTAGACATATGTGTGTCTAAAATGATGAAGAAACAAAAATCATCACAAAAGCTGTCATCATTAGATTATAGAGATAGAGCTTAAAGAATTTCTCCAAGCATACCTTTTAAAACCTCATGTGTGGATTTTTATGTTGTTATATGATTTTTATTGCTGTGGTTTTATTACATACAAACTCGGAGCTAAGAAAACAGAGAAACCTGATTTGATTTTGCTGTACTTACTAATAAAATGTCCTAATCAGTTTAATCCTCAAAGTTAGTGCAGATGTGAAGAAAATGACACTTCCTTTGACAAAATTACTTAACAAAAAAGGCATCTGCTTGAGGAACTCTATCCAATGTTTTAGAATATTCAGAGTAGAAAGATTTCCCATTAGTTACAAGTTTCCTGAAGGACTTACTTCCCTTCCTTTCTATGCCAAATATTGTGTTTCTGAATAATGAAAGACAGTCTATCCTTAGAAAAAGTTAAACTCAAACTCCCAAACTAATTATCTTTCATTTGAACATTCTCTTCAATAAACCCAGCGTCTCGGTGACCTAGGTTAACAGTAACTTCTGAGTTATGCAAAGAAATGAAAGAGGACAAAAGCGCCTCACAGCATTCAAGGTCATAATGGTGTGCACAGTAGTTGGGGTTAGAAAGTCTAGACTATTGGTTTCTGCATTAGCAAGTTTCCCAATTTTGCTTTTCTTTCCCTTTGACCACAGAATTTATAGGTGTGAATCCATAAACTATTTTTTTAAAGATCTTTTTCTTTCTTTAAGGCATAGGTAAAGGATAAATATGTTGCTTCTTATAAAACTAATAATGAAAATTTCACTGAGCTTTTCTTCTATCTTCAGTAACTCAAAGAAGGTTTGGTCAAAGTTATTGATGTGCAAGTAAAATTTTGTTTTTTAGCTGCACAATAAATAAAATAATAATAGAAATAAATGCCACAAAATTTTCTTACTTGGAATTTTTATACAAACATATTTTTATGTATAGATTATTTTAATCTGTACATTTTTAACTTTTATTTTATATTGATGACAGTTGACTAGCAATGTTGTGTTAGTTTCAGATTGCACATTGAAATTTTATTAGTACTATTTTCAAATAATCTGAAAAGTGTCAAGGGTATAACATTTTGAAGTTGACCGCTACATTTTCAAACATGTAATTACTATTTCTCATTGTACACACAGCTCACTGCTGTGTAGCTATTGAGTGATCCAAATATTTATGTACATACTAAAGTACAGGCTTTTAAAGTAAGTTTTGTGGCTCAATATAGAGTCATTTTTTTTTAGTCATTTTTTAAAACAAAACAAAAACAACAACCCCAAACAACTTGAACACATTTCAATTATAATTAAGATTAATTTTTAATTATTAGTGTTATTATTAATGACAAATGATATGATAAAATTATTGCTGTAATATTGATTTTAAAACATTATAAAAAGTTAAGAGGAATGCTTGGAACAAAAATGGCAAAATACTAATAGCTGTTACATATGGGTAGTATTTATAAAAGAAGTTCTTCCTCTTCTTATGTGTATATATTAAAATGTCCATAATAAAAATTTAAAACACAAGATAACAAGTTTATTACTATTATTCAGAGTACTTTATAAGAAAATAGAAATTTTACCACCAAAATATTATTAAATGGTTTAATGCTTAGAGATTTTCTATATAATAAGGCATTGTGTTGTTCGTTGTTCAGTCACTCAGTTGTGTCCAACTCTTTACAGCCCCATGGACTGCAGCACTCCAGGCTTCCCTGTCCTTCACTATCTCCCAGAGCTTGCTCAAACTCATGTACATTGATCAGTGATGCCATTCAACCATCTCATCCTTTGTCATCCACTTCTCCTCCTGCCTTCAGTCTTTCCCAGCATCAGGATCTTTTCCAATGAGTCAGTTCTTCCCCATCAAGTGGCCAAAATATTAGAACTTCAGCTTCAGCATCAGTACTTCCAATGAACATTCAGGGTAGATTTCCTTTAGGATTGACTGGTTTGATCTCCTTGCTGTCCAAGGATTTTTCAGGAACATTCTCTAACACCACAGTTCAAAAGCATCAATTATTCAGTGCTCAACCTTCCTATGATCCAACTCACATATCCGTACATGACTACTGGAAAGACCATAGCTTTGGCTATACAGACCTTTGTTGGCAAAGTGATGTCTCCACTTTTTAATACACTGTCACAGTTCCTCTTTCAAGGAGCAAGTGTCTTTTAATTTCATGGCTGCAGTCACTGTCCGCAGTGATTTTGGAGTACAAGAAAATAAATTCTGTCATTGTTTCCATTGTTTTTCCATCTATTTGCCATGAAGTGATGGAACTGGATGCCATGATCTTAGGTTTTTGAATGTTGAGTTTTAAGCCAACATTTTCACTCTCCTCTTTCACTTTCACCAAAAGGCTCTTTAGTTCTTTTTCATTTCCTGCCATTTAAGGTGATGTTATCTGCATATCTGAAGTTATTGATATTTCTCCTGGCAATCTTGGTTCCAGCTTGTGATTCATCCAGCCTGGCATTTCACATGATGTTCTCTGCAGGTGAAAATGTACAGCCTTGACGTACTCTTTTCCCAATTACTAACTGTTGTTCTATGTCCAGTTCTAACTGTTCCTTCTTGATCTAAATACAGGTTTCTCAGAAGGCAGGGAATGTGGTCTGGTATTCCATTCCTTTAATAATTTTCCACAGTTTGTTGTGATCCACAGAATCAAAGGCTTTGGCATAGTCAACAAAGCAGAGGTAGTTTCTGGAATGCCCTTGATTTTCCTGTGATCCAGTAGATGTTAATAGTTTGATCTCTGGTTCCTCTGCCTTTTCTAAATCCAGTTTCTATACCTAGAAGTTCTTGGTTCACATACCATTAAAGCTTATCTTAAAGGATTTTGAGCCTGACCTTGCTAGCATGTGAATTGAGTGCAATTTTGCAGTAGTTTGAACATTCTTTAGCATTGTCCTTCTTTGGGATTGGAATGAAAGCTAATCTTTTCCAGCCCTGTGGGCACTGCTGAGTTTTCCAAATTTGCTGGCATATTGAGTGCAGCACTTTCACAGCATCATCTTTTAGGATTTGAAATAGTTCAGCTAGAATTCCATCACCTCCACTAGCTTTGTTTGTCGTAATGCTCCCCCCACTTGACTTCACACTCCAGGGTGTCTGGCTCTAGGTGAGTGACCACACCATCCTGGTTGTCTGGGTCATTAAGACTTTATGGTATAGTTCTTCTTAAATCTCTTCTTCTTCTATTGCAGAGATTAAGAAGAGTTGGTAAGAATACACAGAAGAACTATACCACAAAGTATTAATGACCCAGACTAGGTACATACTATTTCTCTCCTTTATTGTGCCAGTCTTTGCATGAAATATTCCCTTGGTATTTTTTAATTTTCTTGAAATCTCTAGTCTTCCTTATTCTGTTTCCCTCTATTTCTTTGCATTGTTCATTTAAGAAGGCTTTAAGATGTATTGTTTGATCAGTAATAAATATTCTTTTTAGTGGCCACCTAACTTTGAATGAAATACATACATAAAATGCAAAACTTAGAGAACATCAGCGAAAGCAAAAGCTGGTTCTCTAAAATATGATAGCAAAAATAAGAAATCAAAATTAACACAGCATTGTAAATCAAACAATAAAAAGAAATCTGCAGCCAGCTAACCAAGAAAAGTAAATGAGACATAAATTAATATCATGAATGAATGAAGTATCATTATATTCATTCCATGGACAACAAATGTGATAACAAGATGAAAATGGACTGATTTCTTAATGACCCTAAATTACCAAATTCACACAAGGAAAATACATTGCTGGAGCAGGTCTATCACAATTAAAGAGACTGAGTCAATAATTACTAATTTCCCAAATTGAAGACATCAGAACCAGATAGTTTCACTAGGGAATTCTACCAAATATTAAAGCAAGATATACTTCCATTTATCTAAAATGTCATCAAGAAAATAGAAGCACAGGGAATACATCCTAGCAACACCATAACACTAAAATCAAGAAAAAGAAAAAGTTTAAAAGGGAAAACTGCAATGAAACATTACTCTTGAACATGCATGCAAAAGCCCTCAACATTTTTTAGTAAACTTAATTGAACAATGCATTAAAAATATATGCAATTGATAAATGTACTTTGTTCCATGTATGCAAGGATGATATAATTTTAAAATATCAAGGTAATATAGTCTGCCAATACAATAATACAAATGATTTCAAAAATCAGATACCTACTCATGAGTAGATACCTACTCATGATAGAAGATATTAAGAAGAGGAGGCAAGAATACACAGAAGAACTGTGCAAAAAAGATCTTCACGACCCAGATAATCACAATGGTGTGACCTCTCACCTAGAGCCAGACATCCTGGAATGTGAACACAAGTGGGCCTTAGGAAGCGTCACTATGAACAAAGAGAGTGGATGTGATGGAATTCCAGGTGAGCTATTTCAAATCCTGAAAGAAGATGCTGTAAAAGTGTTGCAATAAATATGCCAGCAAAATTGGAAAACTCAGCAGTGGCCACAGGACTGGAAAAGGTCAGTCTTCATTCCAATCCCAAAGAAAGGCAATGCCAAAGAATGCTCAAACTACTGCACAATGGCACTCATCTCACATGCTAGTAAAGTAATGCTCAAAATTCTCCAAGCCAGGCTTCAGCAATATGTGAACCGTGAACTTCCAGATGTTCAAGCTGTTTTTCGAAAAGGCAGAGGAACCAGAGATCAAATTGCCAACATCCGCTGGATCATTGAAAAAGCAAGACAGTTCCAGAAAAACATCTACTTTTGCATTATTGACTATGCCAAAGCCTTTGTGTGGATCACAATAAACTGTGGAAAATTCTGAAAGAGATGGGCATGCCAGACCACCTGACCTGCGTCTTGAGAAACCTGTACGCAGGTCAGGAAGCAACAGTTAGAACTGAACACGGAACAACAGACTGGTTTCAAATAGGAAAAGGAATATGTCAAGGTTGTATATTGTCACCCTTCTCATTTAACTTATATGCAGAGTACATCATGAGAAACGCTGGGCTGGAAGAAGCATAAGCTGGAATCAAGGTTGCCGGGAGAAATATCAATAACCTCAGATATGCAGATGACACCACCTTTATGGCAGAAAGTGAAGAGGAACTAAAAAGCCTCTTGATGAAAGTGAACGAGGAGAGTGAAAAAGTTGGCTTAAAGCTCAACATTCATAAAAGTAAGATCATGGCATCCGGTCCCATCACCTCATGGAAAATTGATGGGGAGACAGTGGAAACAGTGTCAGACTTTATTTTCTCGGGCTCCAAAATCCCTGCAGATGGTGATTGCAGTCATGAAATTAAAAGACGCTTATTCCTTGGAAGGAAAGTTATGACCAACCTAGATATCATATTAAAAGCAGACACATTACTTTGCCAACAAAGTTCCGTCTAGTCAAGGCTATGGTTTTTCCAGTAGTCATGAATGGATGTGAGAGTTGGACTGTGAAGAAAGCTGAGTGCCAAAGAATTGATGCTTTTGAACTGTGGTGTTAGAGAAGACTCTTGAGAGTCTCTTGGACTGCAAGGAGAGCCAACCATTCTGTCCTAAAGGAGGTCAGTCTTGGGTGTTCACTGGAAGGACTGATGCTGAAGATGAAACTCCAATACTTTGGCCACCTCATGTGAAGTTTTGACTCGTTGGAAAAGACCCTGATGCTGGGAGGGATTGCTGGCTGGAGGAGAAGGGGACGACAAGGATGAGATGGCTGGATAGCATCACAGACTCGATGAACATGAGTTTGGGTAAACTCCGGGAGTTGGTGATGGACAGGGAGGACTGGTGTGCTGGGAATCATGGGGTTACAAAGAGTCGGACACGACTGAGCAACTGAACTGAACTGAACTCATGATATAAAACACACATAAAGACTAAAACAGCCAAAATAGTTTGAAGAGATGAATATTTTCTGAACTTGATAAAACAATCTACAAAAACATAAAAATCATATAAAATGACATCTTATTCATCAATAAAAACTGTTTTTCCACTACAATGTCAGGAGCAAGATAAAGATATCCTCTCACTAGTGCTATAAATGTAATGCTGGGAGCACTAGCTAGTGCATTGAGATAAGAAAAAGAAATACAAATTATCCATATTGAAAAGGAAGAAATAAGCTTTATTCACAGACAACAAAATTGTCTATCTATGATTTGGCAATCATAACATAATTTTGACTTTTTTTTTTTAATCCCAGCTTCTCACTCCCAGTTTCTTCCCACTTCTTCATCCCACCAATTCATCTTGAGTTGATAAGGAATAATCTCTATGTATTTTCTGTGCTCATATAATTAATTGCAAATATATATGTATAGATATTTCTACGCATTCTCGAGACTTATTTTAAGTAATCATTATATATGCATGTTTCTGACTTTGCTTCTCTCAATAAACAATGACTTCAGATAATTCTCCTAATACATTTCAAATTTATCATTTTGATTGAATGTTGTTTACTAATCAGTATGTAAAATAATTTTTTTAAATCTTTCAACTAATATTAATTTTGTTTGGAACTTTTGCCATGTAGATAGTGAGGCAGTAAACACCTTTACATTTATTTTTTTTATTCCTGTAGTAGTATTTATAAGATAGAAATTTCCAGGAATGGGTAATTGTATTAATGATTATAAATTGACCCTAAAAATATTGGTTTATATTTTATAATTTAAATATACATGTGTTTAAATTTACACATATACTACTGTTATAGCTTACTCATAAATATGTGTTATTATAATTGCCAAATTGTGGCAATCAGAGTTGTTTCTGAAATACACCAGTTAATTTCATAATAACTTCAATATTAACTTTGACTTACACAACCTCTTTCTAAACTGCTTGTTTCTCATTTTCCTTAACCCTCCATATTATTTTCAAAAGTAGACTTGGATATCACCTATCCCCAATTAGTATTATACTAACTCTAAAATGAAAAAGACTTCCAATGGCTTTTTTTAATAGTAATTATTCAAAATGCTAAAATGATTTCATTCAGTGAAACCCACATCTATCTTGCTATAATTAAATACAGCTGCTTTGGCTCTCACTTCAATAAGTATTCATTTTTTTAAAATATAATGACCCTTTTTATATGGAATACAAGTTATTAGGTCACCTGCCAGCCGTCTTCTCTCAAGCTACTTAATTATTCCTTTAAGCTTTATTCACATCTTATATTTCCAAGATTTAGATCATTAATTTTTCTCCCTTATGCATGCATCACATATTTTTTTTTCTACATCTTTTTTGGCCTTAAGACTTTCTGCAAAAGTTAGAATCTAGCCAAGTATGGAATGAGGCATGTTTTATGTTTCTAAATTTTGTAGTTCTAATACTCAAAATTTTAAAACTATCTCTATGAACTTGGAGAAAATTAATCATTTTAGTGAATATATAACTTAATTCAATGCATTATTTCTATATTCAATGAAATAAATGAAAGGTCTCTTTCAACAAACCACTGCTATTTTTCTTTCTAGAAATGTCCATGAAAGTAATTAAAGGAGGGTATATTATTAGAAAAAGAGAGTAGCAACTTTCTTCTACCCCTTTCTTGGCTGTGTATTTCCGTGCCTCAGAGATAGTGCATGACTCTGTCCTTCTTTGTGCACACTCTTTTTGGAAGTGTATAGTTTTCATTGTCATGATTACCACTGTTATGCTCATGACTTCTTAACAGTTACCATATTTACAAATATGTCTTCACCTTCACTCATTTAACTCCACAAAAATACCTGAATGAAAAGAATCACTTATATCTATAGAATGCTGAAATGCAGTCATTAATAGTAAAGCATCTATCAGGTATTCAGTCATCCAAGTCTCCCGCTTTAGAGTTACCAAGACAGTTCATATTCCCTCAACAACTTTTTACCATGACAACTACTCTTGACCTTCTAAATAAGTTTCAACTTATTTTATGGCTTTAACTTGTTGTTGTTGTTGTTTATTTGCTAAGTCATGTCCAACTCTTTTGTGACACCATGAACTGTAGCCAGCCAGTCTAATCTGCTCATGGAATTTCCCAGGCTAGAATATTGGAGTGGGTTGCAGTTTCCTTCTTCTGGGAATCTTCCCAACTCAGGGAAGGAATCAACATCTCCTGCATTGGCAGACAGATTCTTTGCCATGGAGTCACCTGGGAAGCCCCATGGCCTTAATATTTCTTAACTTTTTTTTTTCCTTTTCCTACCTTTGCATACTAATGGCTAATATCTCTTCTCTATTAACCAAAATCTCTTCTCTACTAAACCAAAATCTTCTCTATTAATCAAAATCTATTCTCTACCAAACCAAAAAGGATCTTCATGACCCAGATGACCATGATGGTGTGATCACTCACCTAGAGCCAGACATACTGGAATGCAAGGTCAAATGGGCCCTAGGAAACACCAGAAACAAAGTTAGTGGAGGTGATGGAATTCCAGTTGAACTATTTCATATCCTAAAAGATGATGCTGTTAAGGTGTTGCACTCAGTATGCCAGCAAATTTGGAAAACTCAGCAGTAGCTACAGGAATAGAAACATATCAGTTTTCATTCCAATCCCAAAGAAGGGCAATGCCAAAGAATATTCAAACTACCACCAATTGCACTCTTCTCACACACTAGCAAAGTAATGCTCAAAATTCTCAAGCCAGGTTTCAACAGTACATGAACTGTGAACATCAAAATATACAAACTGATTTTAGAAAAGGCAGAGAAACCAGAGATCAAATTGCAGTCATCTGTTGGATCATCAAGGAAGCAAGAGAGTTACAGAAAAACATCTATTTCTGCTTAATTGACTAGGCCAAAGCCTTTAACTGTGTGGGTCATAGCAAGCTGGAAAATTCCTAAAGAGATGGGAATACCAGACTACCTTACCTGTCTCCTGAGAAATTTGTATGCAGGTCAAGAAGCAACAGCTAGAACTGGGCATGAAACAACAGACTGGTTACAAATCGGGAATGTAGTACATCAAGGCTATATATTGTCACCCTGCTTATTTAACTTATATGCAGAGTACATCATGAGAAACACTGGGCTGGAAGAAGCACAAGCTGGAATCAAGATTGCTGGGCGAAATATCAATAATCTCAGATATGCAGATGACACCACTCTTATTGCAGAAAGCAAAGAAGAACTAAAGAGCCTCTTAATGAAAGTGAAAGAAGAGAGTGAAAAAGCTTGGTTAAAACTCAACATTCATAAAAGTAAGATCATGGCATCTGGTCCCATCACTTCATGGCAAATAGATGGGGAAACAATGGAAACAGTGGCTGACTTTATTTTTGGGGGCTCCAAAATCACTACAGATGGTGACTGCAGCCATTAAATTAAAAGACACTTGCTCCTTGGAAGAAAAGCTATGACCAACCTAGCCAGGATACTAAAAAGCAGAGACATTACTTTGCCAACAAAGCTCCATCTAGTCAAAGCTAATTTTTTTCCAGTAGTCATGTATGGATGTGGGAGTTGGATTATAAAGAAAGTTGAGCACTGAAGTATTGATGCTTTTGAACTGTGGTGTGGGAAGAGATTCTTGAGAGTCTAAAGGACTGCAAGGAGATCCAACCAGTCAATACTAAAGGAAACCAGTAATGAATATTCATTGGAAAGACTGATGCTGAAGCTCTAATACTTTGACCTCCTGGTGTGAAGAACTGACTCATTGGGAAAGACCCTAATCCTGGGAAAGATTGAAGGCAGGAGGAGAAAAGAATGAGATGGTTGGGTGGCATTACCAACTCAATGGACATGGGTTTGAGTAAGCTCAGGAGCTGGTGATGGACAGGGAGGCCTGACGTGCTGCAGTCCATGGGATATGACTGAGCGACTGAACTGAACTGAACTAACCAAAATATGCATTATCTATTGCAGTGAAATAATCTCTTATTCTTCTTGAAGTTACTTTTAACCATTAAAAATTCATCCACCTTTCACATTTAAGGCAGCTTTGGAAAGTCAAATGTTATGATATTATTAGTTGGTAAAATTCCTTATAAGTATCTCCATATTTCACCAAAGTGCATCCTGCTTGCAATGGTACATGAGAACTTCAAAAACAGACATCATCTTCCATCAATAACTGCTAAATAATTTTCAGCTCAGTGATACCAAACTGCTTATGGCCTTATATAAATTTCACTCTTATTATCCCATTTTCTAGTTCATTCTAGGTTTCCCTACTGATTAGTATTTACTGGTCTACAATATCCATCTTGAAATTATCTCAAGAAGACATCTCTGAGCTCTCTCTAATTATGATTCATCTTGTGCGTTTCTAGCATTTGGAATGTGATTTTTTCATACCATCTATCGTAATAAATCACATTTTTAAAATTGATGCTCTTTCTTTAAAATCCTTGAAGACTGGTAACTTGTTTAAATTTCTTCTTAACCTCCACAGTTGTAATATTGATTGACAGAATAAATTATCTACAAATGTTCTTCAAAATGAAATATTTAAAAATAGTTGCTGAACCCATGTCGTGTATGGCTTTGGGCCAAATTTGAGTTTGTCCTGGTAAGCTCCTACCACAGACTTATATAACAATATAAATTCACATATACCTTGGAAAATTACAAAAGTAAAAGTACTTGAAGATACTAGAGAATGAACAAAAGCAGGCAGGTTATGAAGTCAAAATTTGAAAGAAGAGTAAGGCATCAGATAACTGATCACATTTTTTGGATTTATCTTTAGAGAAGGCTACAGCTGCATATACAAATGGTTTCTAATAAAGCTTCCAGTTACTACTCACAAACTTTCTAGTGTGAAGAACCATATAACAGAAATTGGTGTAATCTAAACTGCAGAAAGTTAATAGGGAGCATTCTCAGGTAAGGTTTCTGCCCCACTCTTTCCTCCCCTTCTGGAAATATTCAGATACACTTAAGGTAGAACTTTTAATGATGTTATGTAATGTATGTAGTATAGTCTTTTCTGATGTTTCATCATTGTTTCCATTTACCTTTTAGTTTGTATATTTTTCAGTGGTCCTCTTACTTTTCCATTTCCCAGTGTACTCTTTAGCTCTGTCCAATCTACTGTAAAATTTATTGTGTTTTTAACGTTAGTGATTATATATCTCACTCCAAAAATTCCTTGATAATCTTTAAAGGGCTTCTTTTTCCCTGATGAAATTTTATATCTCACTATCTCTTTTCACAAATATACTAATGTCATTAAATTTTTAAAATCCATGTTTGATAAATTGAGACTATAGATGATTTGAGTCAATTTTAATCATTGCTGTTGTTCACTTGGCCTACTTTATTGGTCTGCCTATTACTTATTTGACAGAATATCTGAAATAGAGTATAAAAAAATGGAGAGTCTGTGGATACTATTGTCTTTACTCAAAGAAACTGTATTTAGTCATCAGAAAGAGAGTTAAGTTAGGGTCAATTCACCTCAGTTTAAATGCTGGTTTTCAGAATTTGTCAGGTCTCTTTCCTGTTTGCTCTTAACTCTATGAATTAGCCTATCAAAGATTTAATTGAGAGTATGGAATGCTAACCTATGTATACTATTCCTTCTTGATAGTTCCTAGTTCTAATCTTTATCTCCTCAGAAACAAGAATTCTGAGTCTCATTGAACTAGTCACCGTTTTAACAGCAGATGCTTTCTGCTTGAACAGCTTAGGAATCTGGAATCACATCAATAGGGAAAAGTGTGCAAAAAGTGCAAAATGTCAGATTAATTCCTCACTAAGAATTTACTGCTTCAAGTATGGCTGCCTTGGCTGTCCTGAATCCAATATTTCTGTTTCTAGCCCTGTAAACTGCTAAAATCTCTGATTGGTTCAGCTCTTTCTGAGGTTTCTGCTTGTATTTTTAGTCTTCCTCCCTATGCTGCATATCAGCAAATGTCTTGCTGGAAAAGTAAAGTGCCAGATTCACCACAGTGATGTTCTCTTCTCTCTGGGAATGTGGTCCCTTCAATTTCAGCCAATTTTATGGCTTTCTGATGTCTTCAAGCTAAGTTTTTTTTAACCCATTATACTACTCTTTGGTGGGAGTTTTGATCTGCTGAAAATTAGACTATTTTATCTAGAGGTGACACTATTTTTTATAAATAAGAAATACATTGTTGTTACTGTTCTTCATATCCGACTCTGCGACTCCATGGACTACGGCATGCCAGGCTTCCCTGTCCTTCATCATCTCCCAGAGCTTGCTCAGAATCATATCTATTGAGTTGGTGATGCCATCCAACCATCCCATCCTCTGTCATCCCCTTCTCCTCTTGCCTTCAATCTTTCCCAGCATTAGGACCTTTTCCAAAGAGTCATCTCTTTGCATCAGGTGGCCAAAATATTGAAGCTTCAACTGAACAGAAAAATTTCATTGCTAACTGAAATTCTAATTATTTACATTTATAATTTCCTGTTTACTAAAATTATTACTTAATTTTCTATCCCTTTTTATCATGAAAAAGTGAGCTCTATAACCTTAGGATAGCTATAATCTAATTTCATATACTGTTTAATTACATAATTTACAACAGATATATAACATTTTGCTTCTACAGAGGTGTGTGCTATTTTCATTTCATTTAATCCATAAATGGATTAAAAATGAATTGGGTATTAGAAAATAGGCTAATTTTTTTTTCATCATTTCAAAATTCTGTCCATTTAAAATCATAGGAATAGAATAAACACAAATTATTTCATGCTTACATGCATGTCTTTCCATTGACATTTAGTTATTATTATATATTGGGTTTCCTAGGTAACTCTAGTGATAAAGAACTTGCCTGCCAATGCAGGAGACATTAGAGATGCAGGCTCGAATCCTGGGTGGGGAAGATCCCTTGGAGGAGGGCATGGCAACCCACTCCAGTATTCTTGCTTGGAGAATCCCATGGACAGTGGAGCCTGGCGGGCTATAGTCCATAGAGTTGCAAAGAGTTGGACATGACTGAAGCAGCTTAGCATGCAGGCAAGCATTATTATATATATCAATATTTATAATACTGATACTACATTTTGCTTTTTGTAAAAGCCTTTTCAGAGAGGGAGAAAGTGAAATATAAAGAACATTTTTTTTTTTAATTTCCTAGGAATAGTTAGGAGTCATGTAGATATATTATTTATTTCACATAATCTTTGAAATACATTATGTTGGATAGTATTATCAGTGCCATCTTATAGAGAAGAAAATTAAGATCTAGAAATGATAAATATTTGTTAAGTGACAAAAATTAAATTTATTGTATCCACTATATAACTGCACATTTTAAAATCACTGACTATAATATATATGGGGTGTGTTTGGGGCATTTCTTCCCTGGATTGGGAAGATCCCCTGGAGAAGAGCATGGCAACCCACTACAGTATTCTTGCCTGGAGAATCCCACGAATATGTCATTGGTATTTCAGGATTAATCTTTGACCCATTTTCTAACAAAGTTGTTTCAAGTTTATTACTTATCCTTGAAAGATATTACATATTCAAAGATATTTTTAAAATCCATCAAACTTCAAATTATCTTTCCTAGGGCCAAAATAATAAGATATTTAATATATATTTATTATATATCTTGGATATTTTTAGAAAGAACAATTTTAAAATTTTCTAACATAAAACTTTAATTACAAAAAATCTTCAGAAATATCAATATTTATCTTTGCCCAGACTGTTTCCAAATTGCCTCTTAATCATACATGGCTATGATAGAAAGATATTTGTAAAAGGATAATTCTATATTTCTTCTTTAATATTTTTGAAGAGAGGGCTGAGCTGCCAACAGAGTAGCCAACTGTTTCTTTAACAGTGAAAAGTGAAAGAGTTAAGTCTTTAATCTCTTCGTCTGATGGTATAAGCAAGAGTCTAAAATTGGAGAAAGCATTGACTCTGCCAGTTTCATCTTCCCCATGAAGCAGTGCACCGATGGAGGGGTGTCTCTTTATTGAAGGCGCCTCAACAAAGGCTCTGTCAGCTTTCTGATCTGGCCATTGGGGAGAGGGTGAGAAAAGAGAGCTAAGTGTGAAAAATTTCTATATGCTGAGTCAGAGTCTGGCAACGTGTCTTCAAGGTCCCTTCCTACCTCCTCTCCCCTTCTCACACACACAGAAGTAGGCATAGGCAGAGGAAGCTGAAGTCATCTGCACAGGAACTCAAATAGAGATCTAGAAGGGAAAGTGCCAGGTGGAGTGCCAGTGCAGAGAGCCCAGCTGGCCAGGGAGCCTGCCTCCTTGACTGGAACTCCCTTTCAGAGACTGCAGCACGCTGGCATTGCACCAAATTTGGCAGGGCCCCTTTCATGTGAGGACTGTCAGGAGAGCCTTCTTTGTAAGTGCATATGGTCAGGCCTGAAAAGCAGGATCCAACACAAAGGATTTTAACCAGGAGGCAGACTCCTCAAATAGAGTTAGGTAAATATCAAGTTTTAAAGCATCATTTCCTTTGCTGATTAAAAGGGAAACAGAATACCATTTTCCCTCACTTTTTCTACTTGGTCTTCCCTGGGTCAGTTAAGGAGGATCTTTCCTTGCTCTCAATAGTGTGACATGTCCAAAGACAGGGATCCTGGAAGAATAAGAGTCCCAGCAGCAGATCAGTCACACCTGGCGACTATGCAGGGGAGAACCCAGAGGTCAGGAGCTCTGCACAAGGCAACCAGGACCCTGGAAGGCAGTCAAGACCTATAAATGATGGGGTTTTTCTTTAGTTCTGTGGGCTCTCAGGGAAGTGAAATCCATTAGATTGAGAACCAAATGGAAGGCAGCTGCTCCTACTCAGACAGGAACTAGCTGAGTGAGGAGGAGTCTTTCCCGTTAGGATAGAGTACAAGTGTGCAAACTAAGTCACTTCAGTCAGTGTCTGACTCTCTATGACCCTATGGGCTGTAGCCTGCCAGGCTCCTCTGTACATTTCCAAGGCAAGAGTACTAGAGTGGGTTGTTGTTTCCTCCTTCAGGGGATCTTCCCAACCGAGGGATCAAACCCATGACTCCTGTGGTTCCTGGACTGCAGGCAGAATCTTAATCGTTGAGTCACCAAGGAAGCCCAAGTCAGACTACACACCAGGGAAACTCTTGAGCAGGCTTTTGAACTTGTGAGGTTCCCGGTATCAAGGCAGGACTTTAAATTTTAGGTCCACTTGCATTTCTCAGAATTTAATGCAATAAATTTCCTTTCAGTTCAGTTCAGTCGTTCAGTCGTGTCCAACTCTTTGCAACCCCATGGAATGCAGCATGCCAGGCCTTTATCTGAGTTCTGCATATATTGATACAATGTGGTTATTTAATTCATTACAAAATATTTCTTTGTGATTTCTTTTCTTTGAACTTTGAGGCATTTAGAAGTATGTTCTTTAATTTTCAAATATAAGTATACAGTACAGATATATTTTTGTTATTAATTTGTTTGTGTTCCAGGAAGAAAACATACTTTGTATGAAGCTAAGTTTTAAGAATTTTGTTATGACTTGTTTTATACACCAGAATATACTTGTTCTTGATGGATACTCTTATAAAACTGAAAAAAAATGTACAATTGTTTTAGTGAGTGGATATAATAACATTTTCTGATAGAGTCATTAAGGTCTTCTATATGATTACAGATTTCCTCTTTATTGTTTTATCACTTATCAGAGAGTGATGTTGAAGTTTGCAACAATAATTGTGAATTTGACTACTATTCCTTCCAATTCTATTATTTTTGTCATCATATGCTATGCAGCACTATTAATAAGTTCATGCACACATAGGATTGTTGTATCTTCTTGAAAAGTTGACTCAAATGTCTTTAGGTATTATTCCTCTTTATTCCTGTCATGCAGAGAAGGAAATGGCAACCCACTCCAGTACTCTTGCCTGGAGAATCCTATGGCCTGAAGTCTATGGGATCACTAAGAGTCAGATAGGACTGAGCGATTTCACTTTCACTTTTCACTCTCATGCATTGGAGAAGGAAATGGCAATCCACTCCAGTGTTCTTGCCTGGAGAATCCCAGGGATGGGGGAGCCTGGTGGGCTGCCGTCTATGGGGTCACACAGAGTCGGACACAACTGAAGTGACTTAGCAACAGCAGAAGCATTCCTGTCATGAAGCATGATTTGTATGATGTTAAGATAGTCACTGAAGTTATTTTTCTTTAGCATTTGAATAGTATATTATATTCAATTAAAGTTTTCCTTTTCTTTTAAGTTGTATATATTTGGATCTAACTTTCATATCTAATTTGACAATATTATAATTTACACCTCTGCCCAAATTCTTCCTCTCTTTATACCTGTTGCCTGGTTTTTATATTAGATATTCATACCTTCTTTAATGCAATCAAGTCTTAGAATTGCAACATCGGGGTTCCGGGTCTGTTAATAGCTTTTCCTAACAAGAGATTACTTTCCCTTGCCATTTTGTGTACCATAAACTTTAACTGGATGACAGACTTTGTGTGTGGAAGAAGAAAGGAAACTGGAGTGAATATCATTTATACCTAGAAATGAGCTTGTATTTTCCTAAATTCAAGTCAGTATAGTCCATGTGGGGTTTCCCAAGTGGCTCAGTGGTAAAGAATCTGCCTGTCAATGCAAGAGATGAGGGTTTGATCCCTGGGTGGGGAAGATCACCTGAAGAAGAAAGCGCAACCCACTCTAGTATTCTTGCCTGGGAAATTCCAAGGACAGAGGAGGCTGGTGGGCTATAGTCCATGGGGGTCACAAAGAATTGGATACCGAGCATGCATGTGGGAAATAGTTCATGTAGTCTGTAGTTGTATTTGTTTTATCATTGCTATAGATTTCTGTGCTTCACAGGCTTCTAATTTTATCAGCAATCAGCTGATTCTATCATATGTTTACTGTGGGACCTACATATCAGAGGATTTTTCTGTTCCACAGTCAGCACCCTCTGAGTCCTGTATACAGGACTTCCCTGATAACTGGAAGTAGAACATTCCTATGAAACTTTGCAGAAGCAGAAGGTAAAGAAACAATTACATTAGGACGCATCTTGCAAATGAACACACAAAATAAATTGAGATAAGTCACAGATGCTCACAGACACAGTTCAAAGCTATGGCAGCTTGATGCTGAGACGCTGAGTGTGGGTCCAAAGGAAGGACTTGGCTGTTGCACTCACTGCTGCTTAGGGTGGAAGCTGAAAAACAAACATGGAAAGCTATTTTAGCTTTTGCCTGTTTTCACAAAAGCACAGCTTCTCTTCAGATTCTTTCAGTTAGTGAAAACAGGTACTGATGTAAATCCTTATAAAAGCAAAGTGAGGTAAAGTGAATTTTCAAAAAGAGGGGGATACCTATACAGGTACTGCAGCAAAGGGCTAGTCCCGGGAAGTGGAATGTAGGTACTGCTTGTTATGTGCAAGACTCACAGTAGGGGCCACAAGGTTCTCTGACTCACTGGGGAGGCCTTGGTCTCAAGGATACTCCAGTGTTTCTGGGACCCATGGTGGAATTTTCTCCCATTGTTTTCCTCCTCTCCCGTGAGTGTCCCTTTTGTAACTCTGGGTGGTTTTGGGCAGGAGGGTGTCACTAACTCTTTCACAGTGGTAGCAGCTCTCTACTTTGTATCAGTACAAGATTCCAAGCCCAGATGTATTTTCTGCCTCTCCCTAAAAGTACATGGCTTTTACTCCTCCTCCTCCAGAGTGGTATCACAACTTTGTCTGGAATTAATGGCAGGGACTGTGCTCCTCCTGCGTCAGTGAAGACTGCAGATTCTTGTTAATGAGCAAAATGATATTTTGCCACATGCTAAACATGAAATTCTTAATTTAGGTGTTTTAAATAAACTTCTGTATATTATACTTTCTTCATTGTTTTCGTAATCCTTATTTCATTTATTTTAGTTTGACAACAACTATGTTTACATGATAGAATGATACAAGACATTTATTTTTCTGTGATCCTTTTTTGGCATTTAATAATATGTCCTTGAGTGATTTCCTTGTCTGGGAAAATAACTAGTAATAAATATGCACGCTATTCTGTTATGATACTCCACTGTAGTCCATAGCAAATGTACAATACAGCACTTAATTTCTATCATATTGATAAAAATGCATTTTTTCCATTTATTTTTATGTTATTATAATACTAAAGGAAGATATTTGCACATACATCTTTGGACTTATGGGAAAATTGTTCTATAGAACACACACTTAGAAATGTAGTACTGGGTCAAAGGGACAGTGAGTTTTTCTCATGTTGTCCTTTCCACTTCAATGGTAAGTTATGTGAATGCAGTATGTGAAATGATCTCACTTAGGGAATTACAAAAAATGTTTTTATCATAAAAAATATTTATAAGTGTATAAATCTTTCTGATCTTTCCAGATGGCTCAGTGGTAAAGAATCCCTCTGGCAAAGCAGGTGATGCAGCTTCGAGGCCTGGGTCAGAAAGATCCCCTGGAGAAGGAAATGGCAACCCACTCCAGTATTCTGGCCTGGGAAATCCCCTGGAGGGCTATAATCCATGAGGTCGCAGAATCAGACATGACTGAGTGACTAAACAATAACAAATCCTTTCTAGTATTTACTTTGATAAGGTAAATAAAATCTAAGAAAGTCTACTTTGTCCAAAAGGAAATAATTTAAATTAATAATTAAAATAATTTTTGGATTTTTTCATAGGCCTATAAGTTTACTGAATGTGACAAAAAATAAAATAAATCACTCATTAGTAATTTCAACACAACTACAAGTAAAAATGCTTTCCATAATTTTATAGTCCAGAATTGAGTGATTTAATATTGAAAATGGAAACTAATTTTATATGTTTTACATTTAAATGTTATAAATATGAATAAATCAATGTGATATTTTTTATTTCTTTCATAAAATGTAAAGCTTGAATAATGTTTCATCATTTTCAGCAATTATTGTCTCTTCCTTATTTATATAGAGATTTCCTATGCATAATAAAATGTTGCATTCAGGCAAGAGGAGTATATGTTAGATAGTAAAACCATTCTGTATGTCAAGGTTCTCCAGATAAACAGAGCCAATAGGATATATAGAGATTATATGACAAAACATTGTAGAAATTGGCTCACATGGTTATAGAGTCCAAAAAGTACTACAATCTGCTGTCTGAAGCTAAAGAACCAGGGAATCCAGGGTGTAGTTCAGTAGCATCCTAAGACCTGAGAATCCCAAGGCCTATGGTCCAAGTCTGAATACCATAGTAAGGAAAGAATGGTACACTGACTGTTGTTTTGACCCCACAGAGCTAAATGGATAATAGAGTTGATATGCTACAGGCTTGCATTTTCTCATCTTGCATATACCAAAGAAGATTCTCCCAGTCAGTGATCACTGCATGCAGAGATTCTAAAACATGTAAAATTTTCTAGAAACTTATTTTCCAGCTTTTCCCAGATAGTCCAGAAGAAGGAAGAGATAATCACAGGAGGGAGAAAGACAATACTTCAGTTAAAGAATTAATCACAGCCTTAGTACTGAGAAACCATTTTCCAGAAAAAAATATATTACTTCCCCAGTGTTAACCATCAAGTATTCTTTTGAATCAGCCGAATGCATGCCGCACATAGACTTTGTAAGTCTCCAGCCTGATATCTACATTTTGTAGTGGGTCACTTTAAGTTCTACAAATAACAAAGTGGGCCATCCAAGTTTGCTTGTCAAGTAGAAATTATATTTTCAAGAGAACAGATAGCTTGGCAGCATTTTAGATTTACATAACAAAGTGAAAGCTACCCCTTTGGGAAAATCTTTATCACTTCACTGCCTTAAGCAAAACTGCTGGCTCAGGGAAGCTTTCCATTCACAGGAATTTCCCTAAATGCCTGGACCGAGTTCACTGATTGCTCGTCTATGTTGAAATATGATGCCGTGCATTGTACTGCTGTGGAAAACCATCTGTGCACAATCAGCGCCCGCTATGTATAACCAAAAGCCAATATGGTATATCCACTCAGTTGCCAGAATTTAAAAATGGTCAAAGCCAGGTCAATACTTTTCTTGATGAACTCTGGGATATTTTTATTATCTCCTGGGCTCTTGCCTAAAGCCTAGCTGCCTGGTCTGCCATTTGGGAAACTAAAGGCTGGCAGACTAAAGACATTTCTCTTTGAAGCTGTACTCTAGGGGGAAAAAAATCCCTTTTGCCAACCAGAAAGTCTGAGTCACAAATGTAGATGCCCGTGGTAAGGACATGTTCTCTGATAGGACCATGGAATCAAGCCTCTCTTCAACTAAAGAAATTCCTGTTGAAGAAAATTCAATAGCAATAAATGACACTTTCATTTTGGGGACACCACTTGTACCACCAGGACTATACTTCTTGTATAGAAGCCTGGTTACAAATTTTCCTGATCCCAAGACTGTAGTAGGTTGAACATTATTGTGGTCATAAGAGACCTTCACATTTTTAAGGAATTGCTATCAGCAGACCTAAGACACCTCCACTAATTTCTCCAATGTGAAGTGACCCTTCGCTACTTGGGGAAACTCCCTGGAGTGATAATTGACTCATTATTTATGCACATTCTGTGGGAGTTTATTGCTATGATAGGATCATCTAATTAGAAAAAGTAGTAAGAATTTTTCCCTGACGTTAGCCTACATTATCAATGACACCACCTTGGCATTGGAAGGCTTTCCGCTCAGTTTAATTCGCTAGTCAGCGTGGTTACGGATCATAGACTTATCCCACACTTCCTCCTTGCAGGTCAAGGCAGAGTCAGTGCAATCAATAATAAATTCTGATGTACCTGGATTACTGCCTAGGGGCAAATGGAAGGTCAAAACATAGATATAAGGAGAAAGTGTTCTAGTTTTCTAAGATAGACTCAGTGATTCACATTATTTTATTCCCCTATCTGGTTGAGTGTGGAATCCTGGAGGGTACTGATAGGCTAACAGGCAGGAAGTCCAGGGTTCTCCAAACAGAGGAAATAAGCTGTAAGTGTCAGGCATTTTTCTTCTCTCCCTTAAGCGGCAGGAGGCAGGAGGAAACAAACTACAAGTGTCACATTTTTTTTCCTTCTCCACGTGAAATTAAAAGGAGGCTTCCCTATGGAAATATTTTTCTTAAGCTATGTTAATGAAACAATGTACTTGCTTTGGAATTTGCCTTCCTTCAAAATGGTTCCACCTAATTTTTCTTCTTTTCTCAAATCTTGGACTAATAACAGCTCAAAATCAGTATTCATATCAAATAAAACCAATATTCATATCAATTGCTTTATGGCTGGGGGATGACACACCTTGTGCCCTCCTATTTAAAAAATTCATATTGTGGGAGGGGGCCTGGCGAAACTCCTTCAGCCTTGAGGTGTCTGTCTTATCTGATTAACAGCTTTCTAAGAGACGTAAAACAGCTTGCTAAAACTAGCAAGGTGGCGCACTCTCCATCCTCCTTCAGTCAGAAGTTTCCTCTGCCCCTTTTTCACTTTAATAAAACTCTGCTACACAAAAACTCTTGAGTGATCAAGTCTGCTCCCTGGTCCCGAAGCTAAATCTTCTTCGGAGATCTCTAATCTGACATCATTCACTGTAAGCTATCAGCATGGTTGAGGAAAATATTATTTGTTAGTGCTACTGACTGAATGTGTCCCCTCCCCACCCCCCTCCGCCCCTGATTTCATTCATACATTGAAATCCTGTGCTCAGTAAAATGGTGTTTGGAGGTGAGCTATCATGAATGAGATTAATGCCCTTATATAAAAGGTCTGAGAGAGAGCTCTCTAAATTTTCCTCGATGTGAGGATACAATAAGTATGGAACCTAAGAGGGCCCTCACTTGACCATACTAGTACTTTGGTCTCAGACTTTCAGCCTCCAGAACTATAAGAAATACATTTCTGTGGCTTATAAGGCACCTAGGCTATGGTATTTTGTTATAGCAGCAAAGACAGAATAGGATTCTCTGATGGCTCAGTGGGTAAGGAATCTGCCCGCAAT
This sequence comes from Muntiacus reevesi, assembly GCF_963930625.1. NCBI lineage: Eukaryota > Metazoa > Chordata > Mammalia > Artiodactyla > Cervidae > Muntiacus > Muntiacus reevesi. The sequence continues at coordinate 53,169,112 of NC_089259.1, read as the reverse complement.
CCAGGAGATGCAGGTTCAATACCTGGATGGGGATGATACCGTGTAGGAGGGCATGACAACCCACTACAGTATTCTTGTCTGGAGAATTCTATGGACAGAGGACTCTGGTGGGCTCCAGGCCATGGGGTGGCAAAGAGTCAGACTCGGCTGAGCATGCACACATACATACAGTCTAAGAAAGGTGGTTATTGGGGTCCTGTCGATAGGAGCCCTGGAGTGTCTAGTTAAATGCTATATGAGGCATATTGAAAGGATTTGATTCTAGCTTCTGTCAGTCAGATTAATTAGACTGGTCAGCAAGTAGCTTACTGATGTGAATATTTCCTAGAGGTTAAGACAGAAGCTTCTGTGAGTTGCTGGGAGGAAGTCAGCCATAAGCTTCCTTTGCTCATGTAGGTTTTGCTGTATATATTGGGATCAGAAGGACTAACTGCTTTGTAACTTGGGCCAGTTTTTAAGATTATTTATGCAAATTGGGTTTCAGGGAGATAATGTAATGTTTCTTTCTACATGGAAAGAAGAAAAGCACTAGTAGTTAGGAAATCTTATGACAGGTTCTGTCTCAACAGTTCACCTTCCATCATGTTAAATTCTGCACATGATTTGTTTTTTTTACAAGTGGACTGACTTTCTCATTGTTCTGTTGCTTCACGAAATGTATTAATTTGTCAGAAAGGGAAAAGATATGAGGACAAAATGTCTTTAAATACCATTGCCCAGATAATATTTGTAGATAAAAATCCACAAGCATATGTAAATGAATCGCTTTTCTTCAAAGCAGAGTTAAATTATTTTACTCTTTCTAAACAGGATAACTAAAGATGAAGTTTTATAATGAGTACCACGTTCTATGTTTATACTAAAACATATTCCTCATTTATGTGTTTTATATATCACTTTATTTATTCATTTTATCCATTCTGTTATGTATCTATTACTTTTAAAATAAATCTCTAATAATGTCAGGCTCTATCAAATTACATCTGACTCAAACCATATGCTAATTAACTTTAATTTGTATCAACATATTGCTTCTCAAGGTACAAAATAAAAATACAAAACTATATAGATAGCAATGAACAAACCTAAACTGAAGTTAAGCAAATGATTTCATTTGCAATAAATTAAAAAGAATAAAATACTTAGATCAAAACAAGTGCAAGTTTACACTTAAACTCTGAAAAGTTTATTATATGAGTGAAAGAAATTAATAAAGATCTAAATTAATGGAAAGGCATCATGGATCTGAATACTTAATATTAAGATACTAATATTCCCCAAATTAATTTATGAATTCAGTGCTATCAGAATTCCAGTTAGTTTCATTGTAGAAATCAGCAAGCTGACTATAAAATTAATATTGAAACTCAGTGGATACAAAATACCAAAACAATCTTGACAAGGAGGAAGAGAATTCTTCAATCATACTCCTGCTTTCAAAACTTACTACAATAGTATTTTCCAGAAATGATGCTGAGACAATTAGATATCCACAAGCAAAGGAATGAAGTTGTATGTAGGTTAGAGTGTATATGTGAATGTATTATTTTTGGTCAATTCTTCTGTAAACTTAAATCAGCACTAAGATTAGTCTATGAAAATTACAAAATGGGAAAAAGATCTGAATGGACATTTCTCAGTAGAAGATACACAAATGTCCATTAGACACATATAAAGATGCTCAACATCATTAGTCAACAGGGAAATGAAAAATCAAAAGTACAGTGATACCACTAGGCATTCACAAGTATGGCTAGAATTGAAAAGTCAGATAATGTTAAGTGTTAGGAGTGGATAAGTTGAAGCTTTCATGCACTCCTGGTGTATGTAACATAATATGTTACAATCACTTTGTTGAACAGTTCAATAGTTCTTCAAACAATTAAACAGAATTATATTTCCAAGAAATTCCCATTCTAGATATCTACATAAAAATGTGTAAGTGAATGATAGTCAAAGGTGGAAACAATGTAAATCCACATGAACTAACAAATGGATCAACAAAATGTGGTATATCTATATAATGGAATATCATTTAGCCATACAAAATGAAGGAAGTACTTGTACATTATACAATATGAATTAACCTTGAGAACATTATGCTATGAAAGAAGCTAGCTTCAAAAGGCCACATATATGATTCCATTAATAGAAAAGGGGTATTGAGGAAGAAATAATAGGGAACAGTATCCTTTTAAGGTGACAAAATATTCCAAAATTGATTGTGATATGACTACACGACTCTAATTTTTAAAACTAAATTGTAAACTTTAAATGGATGTATTGTATAGTATGCCAATTACAGTTCAGTAAAGGTGTTACAAATATACAGGGTAAAAAATACAAGGTAATAAAGTAACTTCTGCTACCATAATAGTTAATATTATAGATTCTAAAGCACAGTGATCTCTGTTCATAAGTTAGCTCTGTTACTCAGTGACTGTAATATGTCTGTGTCTGAGTTTGGAAAAATCAAGATAGTATTAACTCTTTTCTCAAGAGACTTAATTGTGATGTGTGTGTGCATGTGTGTGCGTGTGTGTGTGTGTGTATGTGAAGTAATCCATACAAAACACTTAAGACAGTGCCTGCCACATAGCAAATTGCGTACTGCTAAGTGGCTTCAGTCGTGTCCAACTCTGTGCGACCCCATAGAGGGCAGCCCACCAGGCTTCGCCCTCCCTGGGATTCTCCAGGCAAGAACGCTGGAGTGGGTTGCCATTTCCTTCTCCAATGCATGAAAGTGAAAAGTGAAAGTGAAGTCACTCAGTCGTGTCCGACTCTTCACAACCCCATAGACGGCAGCCCACCAGGCTCCACCATCCCTGGGATTCTCTAGGCAAGAACACTGGAGTGGGTTGCCATTTCTTTCTCCAATGCATGAAAGTGAAAGTGAAGTCACTCAGTCGTGTCCGACTCTTCAGCAACCCCATAGATGGCAGCCTACCAGACTCCTCCGACCATGGGATTTTCCAGGCAAGAGTACTGGATTGGGGTGCCAATTGCCTTTTCTGGCAAATTGCATACATATTGGCTTTAAAGTTGTTACTAGTTATCCAACAGAGGAGTTTCTGAGTTTTAGAAATATAGGCCCTTTTTTGAGAAGGTTGCATGTTCTTAGTCGCTCAGTCATGTCCAACTTTTGCCACCCCATGGACTGTAGCCCACCAGGCTCCTCTGTCCATGGGGATTCTCCAGGCAAGAATACTAGAGTGGGTTGCCATGCTCTTCTTCAGGTGATCTTCTCAAACCAGGAATTGAACCCAGGTATCCTGCATGGCTGGATGGCATCACCGACTCGATGGGCATGAGTTTGAGTAGACTCCGGGAGTTTGTGATGGACAGGGAGGCCTGGTGTGCTGTGATTCATGGGGTCACAAAGAATTGGACACGACTGAGCGACTGAACTGAACTGAACTGATCCTGCATTGCAGGCAGATTCTTTACCATCTAAGACACCAGGGAAGCCCTTTGAGAAGCTAGGAGATGATATTAATACCAAGCAAATCTATACATTATAAAACAACAACGTGTGTGGAGCAGTGGTTTTGAAAAGCACCAGAGAAATTTGGTGTGAATCTTTTTTTTTTTTTTCCTTTCAATTGTCTCAGTGACCCATCTTTGTTGTAACGATGTCCAGTAGACAAGATATTTCTCCTGCATTCTCTGATTGTTTTGAGAGAAATCTATGTAAAGTAATTTGTTAGTTTGCATCGGTTTAAACTCACTAGGTGGGAAAGCTTCCTTTTTAGACTGTTTCCTTTAAATCTGCTCTATTTGTCGGCACTAAATATACAGCACACTGTTACAACCAACGATGGAACCATTTCAACAAGTGTAAAGGTTCATATAAAGAACCTAATAAAAGAGAAGGAAAAAAAGCCAAGGTGGCCTCCTGTGTCAGGACCCAACAGAGTATCTCGGTAAGCAGCACTTTGATTCACCATGCTGTCAACAGATAATGAGAAACCCCAACCCCTTTCTATATTCTGTTCAACCTTCGCATCTTTGAATGCATTTTATTGCTTAGAAAAATGTACAGCATACCTGAAATTATTGTCTTTGAATTGCCAAATTATTTATGATTAAATATTCAGACAGTCATAAAGGTCAGGCACACATCTCAAAAGAAGGGAACTTAGAAGTCAAGCGAAGATTTAATCCTTCAATTACTCTTTTATGCTTTTCTCCTGAATTACTAGATGAGAAAAATGAAAAATCAATATTTGAAGTGCTCTTCCTATAAACAAAGAAAATATCATTTAAAATTTGGCTGGCTAGCTTTTTCTTCTCTCAGAAGACATAATTTTTAAAATTTTTCAAAAAATGTAAAAAGAAATGTTTATTTTTCTTACAACTATGTAGTGATTAGATATACTCTATGAATTATGATAGTACTGAAGTTAAGACTCAGTTTCTCCCACAGTCAGTCTATCCCAACAGGAAGCTTCCATAAGCCTCTTCTCCTTATTCCTCAGAAGGCAGACAAAATGAAAACCACAATCATAGAAAACTAATCAAACTGATCACATGGACCAGCCTTGTCTAACTCAATGAAACTATGAGCCATGCCCTTAGGGCCACCCAAGACAGACGGGTCATGGTGGAGAGTTCTGACAAAACGTGGTCCACTGGAGAAGGGAATGCAAACCACTTCAGTATTCTTGCCTTGAAAACCCCATGAACAGTATGAAAAGGAAAAAAGATAGGACACTGAAAGTTGAACCCCCCAGGTTGATATGTGCCCAATATGCTACTGGAGAAGAGTGGAGAAATAACTCCAGAAAGAATGAAGAGATGGAGCCAAAGTGCAAGCAGCACCCAGTTGTGGACGTGACTGGTGATGGAGGTAAAGTCCGATGCTGTAAAGAACAGTATTGCACAGGAACCTGGAATCTTAGGTCCGAGAATCAAGGTAAATTGGAAGTGATCAAACAGGAGACAGCAAGAGTGGACATCGACACTTTAGGAATTGGGGAACTAAAATGGACTGGAATGCATGAATTTAATTCAAATGACCATTATATCTACTACTGTGGGCAAGAATCCTTTAGAAGAAAGGGAGTAGTCCTCATAGTCAACAAAAGAGTTCAAAATTCAGTACTTGGGTGCAACTTCACAAACAACAGAATGATCTCTGTTCGTTTCCAAGGCAAGCCATTCAATATCACAGTAATCCAAATCTATGCCCCAACCAGTAATGCTGAAGAAGCTGAAGTTGAACCATTCTATGAAAGCTTACAAGACCTTCTAGAACTTAACACTCATAAAAGATCTCCTTTTCATCATAGGGGACTGGAATGCAAAAGTAGGAAGTCAAGAGATACCTGGAATAACCGGCATATTTGGCATTGGAATACGGAATGAAGCAGGGCAAAGGCTAATAGAGTTTTGCCAAGAGAACGCACTGGTCATAGCAAACACCCTCTTCCAACAAACAAGAGAATTCATGGACATCACCAAATGGTCAATACCAAAATCAGCTTGGTTATATTCTTTGCAGCCAAAGAGGGAGGAGCTCTATACAGTCAGCAAAAGCAAGATGAGCAGTTGACTGTGGCTCAGATCATGAATTCATTGCAAAATTCAGACTTAATTGAGGAAAGTAGGGAAAACCACTAGACCATTTAGGTATGACCAAAATCAAATCCCTTATGATTACACAGTGAAAGTGACAAATAGCTTCAAGGGATTAGCTCTGATAGACAGAGTACCTGAAGAACTATAGACAGAGGTTCATGACATTATATAGGAGTCAGTGATCAAGACCATCCCCAAAAAAGAAATGCAAAAAAGCAAAATGGTTGTCTGAGGAGGCCTTATAAATAGCTGAGAAAAGAAGAGAAGCAAAAGGCAAAGGAGAAAGGGAAGGATATACCCATCTAAATGCAAGAGTTCCAAAGAAGAACAAGGAGAGATAAGAAAGCCTTCACGGTGATCAATGCAAAGAAATAGAGGAAAACAATAGAATGGGAAAGACTATAGATCTCTTCATGAAAAGTGGAGATACCAAGGGAACATTTCATGCAAAGATGGGCTCAATAAAGAACAGAAGTGGTATGGACCTAATAGACGCAGAAGATATTAAGAAGAGGTGGCAAGAATACACAGAAGAACTATATAAAAAAGATCTTCATGACCCAGATAACCACGATGTTGTGATCACTCACCTAGAGCCAGACATCCTGAAATGCAAAGTCAAGTGGGAAGCGTCATGATGAACAAAGTTAGTTTAGGTGATGGAATTCCAGTTGAGCTATTTCTAATCCTAAAAGACGGTTCTGTTAAAATATTACACTTAACATGCCAGCAAACTTGGAAAACTCAGCAGTGGCCCCAAGACTGGAAAAGGTCATTTTCCTTCCAATCCCAAAGAAAGGCAATGCCAAAGAATGTTCAAATTACCACACAATTGCACTCATCTCACACGCTAGTAAAGTAGTGCTCAGAATTCTCCAAGCCAGGCTTCAACAGTACATGAACTGTGGTGAACTTCCAAATGTTCAAGCTGGATTTAGAAAAAGTAGAGGAACCAGAGATCAGATTACCAACGTCCATTGGATCATCGAATAAGCAAGAGAGGGCCAGAAAAACATCTACTTCTGCTTTATTGATTATGCCAAAGCCTTTGACTGTGTAGATCACAACAAACTGTGGAAAATTCTTCAAGAGATGGAATACCAGACCACCTTACCTTCCTCCTTAGAAATCTGTAAGTAGGTCAAGAAGCAACAGTTAGAACTGGACATGGAACAACAGACTGGTTCCTAATTGGAAATGGAATACATCAAGGCTGTATATTGTTACACTACTTATTTAAATTAAATGCAGAGTACATCATGTGAAATGTTGGGCTGGATGAAGCACAAGCTGGAATCAAGATTGCTGGGAGAAATATCAATAACCTCAGAGACACAGATGATAGCACCCTTTTGGCAGAAAATGAAGAAATACTAAAGAGTCTCTTGAAAGTGAAAGAAGAGAGTGAAAAAGCTGACCTAAATCTCAGCATTCAGAAAATGAAGATCATGACATCCGATTCCATCACTTCATGGTAAAAAGATGGGGAAACAATGGAAACAGTGAGAGATTTTACTTTGAGGGAGCTCCAAAATCACTGCAGATGGTGACTGCAGCCATAAAATTAAAAGACCTTGCTCCTTGGAAGGAAAGCTATGACCAACCTAGACAGCATATTAAAAAGCAGAGTCATTACTTTGCTGACAAAGGTCTGTCTTGTCAAAGATGTGGTTTTTCCAGCAGTCAGGTGAATTGTCATATGAATTTCCACAAGAGTTGGACTGTAAAGAAAGCTGAGCAGCAAAGAATTAATTCTTTTGAACTGTGGTATTGGAGAAGACTGTTGAGAGTCCCTCGGACTGCAAGGAGATCAAACTAGTCAATCCTAAAGGAAATCAGTTCTGAATACTCATTGGAAGGACTGATCTGAAGGTGAAACTCCAATACTTTGGCCACCTAATGCAACAAACTGACTCCTTGGGAAAGAGCCTGATACTGGGAAAGATTGAAGGCAGGAGGAGAAGGGGATGCTAGAGGATGAGATGTTCTGATGGCATCACTGACTGGATGGACATTTGATGGATGGAGTTTGAGCAAGCTCCAGGAGTTGGTAATGAACAGGGAAGTCTGGCATGCTGCAGTCCATGGGATCGCAAAGAGTTAGACACAACTGAGGGACTGAATTGAACTGAATATTAAGATATGTTAATCAGTTAACAAGTATTTTTACATCTGAGCAAGCAATATTCTTGGAGAGGAATACAAACCTCTAAAACAGTTGCCCTCTGTCTTTTTGGTGGATAATAGAAGAGAATTTTTGGAAATCTTGGCAATCTAATTATAAGCGTGGTCAGGGGGGCTACAGCCCATGGGGTCCCAAAAGTTTCCGACATGACTTAGCGACTAAACCACCACCACAACTCATTTGTTTTAAATAATGATCATATTTCATGCAGCCCTCAACTGTGATATGGAGCAATATCTGCTAACCCAACATGCTATCAAGTCAGTTTCTGTCTGCTGCCTCTACATTTACTCACTAGCAAGACCACATAGTAGACAGTGTTGCAGAGAGAGAAATAGTGGAGAGTTGTTCTTTGTTTGATGTTTTGTTTTTGTTTAAGTTTAGAAGGGGCTCTCATGTTTTAATAAAAAATAGCATTAACATAATTAGTAGCAAGCTAAAGTGCTAATATATCATCCTGTAGCTAAATGTCTTAGTTTTTAAATATTATACATCAGATTTGTGTTCTAAATAATCTATGGATTAAACTTCACATCTTCAAAATATATGTAAAACTTACACAGTCCATTGCTCATGGCAATATTTTCAAGAGGTAGTGGTGTAGCAGGAAAATAGAGATGCACATAGAATATGAATTGTTTTGAATCATTTTTTACATTTATACCCAAGGAAACAAGGAGAACCCATCTTCTAGAAGCTATGCTTCATGTCTAGAATGGATATTATTTGATTTTATTGTACATATGAAAATGATAAAGACAAAGGCCTTGGATCATGGATTTCTGAACCTTGTTTTGTTGCCAACATTTCTCTACCTCTGTCTTATGTGGACCACAAGATAAATATATACAAAGAGGGGATTTTGCTCTTATTGAATTTTCTTTTCATTTTCCCCATCTCTGTGGCCCAATTTCAGTGGACTCCTTTAAAGACAGAAAAAAGCTTGAATTAGTAAATTCATTCCGGTGCTTATGTCACAGGATGGGGCAACCTCTGGGTAGAAAGAATCACACCAGATTCTTCTCATGCAAGCAGCCTGGACAAATAAGAAAGAAAAAAATTTCAAAGAAACAAAACTGCAAGCATGAATAAATAAAGAGAAATGATGCCCATATTATGGTCTAGTAAATATCTTTAATATTTGGTAACATTATTTGTTCATATATTCGGAGAAGAAATCTAGGAAAGAGAGGACATGAATTCAATCTAGAATTCCTTATGGAGGCAAATAAATATCCTTTATCTCATTAATAATAAGCTATTAAAAATTAACTAGAGAGAGTTAACCAGAATTATTAAGCCCTTCAAGAATAAAGACCTACAGTTTCAGAAACCTCTATCCATACCTTGGTACTAATTTGTCAATAGTGATAGCAACATGTTGGCTCATTGTATGCATGTCTATTATCTCTTATAACCAGAAGCTTCTTAAATTGAACATAACAACACATTAACTAATCTTACCTCAAGACCTTGTATTTCAGTAGCAAAGTCAGTCAAAAATTTGTTACTGATTTGAATCTTACACTGTTGTGTTGCCCAATCAAGCTCAAAGAAAATGTATGATACTCCAGCTTTGATTCAATGGAATTTAAAAATATAAAACATCACTATTTAGTCAGTTGTTTTATACAGAAAAAGTTGTATATCCAGAAAACAATTCTTTTAATAGAATTTCCTGGGTTCTTCTAAATTTTTTTTTTAATCCAGCAGCCACAAAAAATACTAGTCTCTCATCTACCATTTGAATGGCTGAATCACAATTCTTCAACCCCATTTTTATTTTTTTACCATTTTTAGATGTTAAGCTATTTAGACTGCTTCTAACTGCTCAGCTAGATTATATATATATATATATGTAGGAAATATGTAGGAAACACAAACTCTGACAATAAAAATAGCTGTAAGGATGCTAATGATGGTAGATGGTTTCCAAGTCACTCTGTATTTCTCAGATTAGCTTAAATTGTGCAGTCTTTTTTTATTTTTTTCAGTGCTAGATGTAAGCCTAAGTAAGAGTCTTCTTTAATCTTTATTTTTATCACAGACTTTTGCAATTTTAATATCCACCTCCCAAAAAAAGATAGACACAAAGAAGATAACTACATAAGAGAAAAGTCCTACATAAATATTAGGGCAAAGCTATTTTCATTGTTGATATGTGGTGGTTGTTTTTTCCCTGTTCACACAATTTCATAGTAAGAAAGGTTTGACTAAGGATTGTCAGCACTCCCTCCCGCCCCATATTATAATGACTGTGCAGGGGGTTGTTGAGAGACAGAGAGAATGGTCTTAGAAATCAAACACCAAAAAAAGAAAAAAAGTCTCCACTACCGGAATCCAATGAATACTCATTTATTGAATGCTCTGCAGCCATTCTCATCCATGAATTGGAGAGGAACAGTCATATAAGGTTTGCTTGCATTTAACTGGTCTTTCTTCCATGGAGACCTAACAATGCTGTTAACAAGTGAACATTCCATTGACTATTTCTGAGGCCTTTATCAAAATCACTGAAAAGCTTTCTTCTGCTTCAAAATTCTGTTCATTATTTGTTGAAAAGTATTATTTTATATCCTGGATGGCTTGTCTCTTTCATTCTTTTTCTCTTGGTCCCCCTAGAGAGCTTCTGAAATGTATCAGAAAGTGTAGTAATTCAATTACAGTTACCCCAGAACCATACTAATCAAAAAAAAAGAAAAAAGAAGAAGAAGAAGTCATCTGTGTCCCATTTCTCATTTCTAGTGGTTTAGTTACCTTATGCAACCAACTTATCATAGTTATATAATAAGCATCAGTTAAAATATAGCTGAAATTAATTCCACCCCTATAAATGCCCTGTGAAAAATGGACTATATATGTCATTATCAAGCTAATTTCTTTAACTGAGGTAATATATAGAGCCCCAAGGCAGTTTATCTGTTCTTTTTTCCTACAAGAAAATTAACTTTTTAAAATATATCTACCTTAATTTTTTCTCATTCTGCTTGTTTTAAGCTAGATAGTCAATATTAGATTGGATTATGGTAACTTTTTCAGCTTCAGCTTGAACCATCTTCTAACTTTATTGATATTGGTATAGCTACCTAGTGTTAGTCACTTAGTCATATCTGACTCTTTGCAAACCCTGGGATTGTAGCCCTCCTGGCTCCTCTGTCCATGGAATTCTCCAGGCAAGAATACTAGAGTGGATTGCCATTTCCTTCTTGCGACGATCTTCCTGATCCAGGGATGGAACCCTGATCTCCTGCACCGCAGGCAGATTCTTTACTATCTGAGCCACCAGGGAAGGCCGTAGCTACCTAAGATTTTAAGCCTGCCAAGCAATATTTTGTAGCTACCTACGGTTTTAACATTTTAAAAATATTGCTTGACAGGCTTTTTGCATTTATTTATTTATTCATTTCCTGGAGAGAATTGCTGACTTTTAGTTTTCCTTTTAAAATGGGCACTTCATAATATTAACAGAGGAGCAGTAAGGCTAATATAACAGGACTAGATTCTTCCTCCACTTTAGATAGATACAGAGAACAGTGTCATCCATACCCAAGATTTTCTTTCCAAAGCTTAAAAAAATGAACAAACTAAACAATGATACTACTTGTATGTAATTTTCACTGACTCATTTTTTATTGTGATTAGAATTTTAACAATTTTAACTTACTCTGAACACATTCAGAGATATAGTTGATTCCTATAATTAAAACCAATATAGAAAATGTTAAAGCCTGCCTCTAATTTCACTTATAGCCATAATAAAATTATTACCACCCCCTCTTGCCTTTTGAGGACCTAATGTAGAAAGTTGTAATTTAAACTTCATTCTATGTAGGCATGCTGGATCCACATTAACTCTGATAATCTAATACATATATATTTATACTTTCCACAAATCTCTTTTAATCATCTTATTAACATGCAAAAATCAAGGTTAATCAACTCTCTAACATAATTACTATCTCCTTCTATTCTTAGAGGTTCTCAAAACCTATATTGTACTTTCTTTGCAAAGCATTTAAATTTCATCACCTTTGCTCTGGGAAAATCACATGCACTTTTTCTCTAGTCTTGATTTTATTTTTTTCTTCCCCATCTTTCTCTAGAATGGACTGTCTCCTCTCTTTGCATTGATCCTCCCAATACAGCTTGGTTTATCTCAAGCCCCACATGCTTCCTTGTCTTTCTGCAAGATTTTTAAGGAGAATGAGAATTATCTTCATAAAAGAGCTTTGGTATATTTACTTTATATTTCTACTTCACTATCTCAAGTATATACTTCTAACTTTAATTTCTTTCTGAAAAGATACTTTGTTATTCTTTTGATTATCCAATGTATTACTGTACTGAACATCAGAGTGATGGCATTAAATGAGGGATTCCTTCTAATTTACTTTAAATTATGTGTACCTCAGTGGGGTCACAAAAAGTCAGACATGACTTAGATATTGAACAATGCCTATGCTAAATTATATTGATGTAAATTTATTAATTCCTTAAAATTTTCTTATGAGACTTTCAGTTATACAGTACTGTTGGCATTGATCTGGTCTATCTTAAAGATATAAAAAGGAGAAGTTTAAAGCAATTATGATTATTTCTTTTATAATTGATAGACTGCATGAAAGTTTTAGGATGAATTCTCAGATAGTAATTTACAATTATTTAGAAAAAAAATAAATAATATGTATAATTTTGCTAATGCATCTATATAAATTAGAGATATGTATGTGTTTTGACATAAATAACAAATTCACTTCAGTTCAGTCGCTCAGTCATGTTCAACTCTTTGTGACCACATGGATTGCAGCACACCAAGCTTCCCTGTCCATCACCAACTCCTGGAGCTTGATCAAACTCATGTCCATTGAGTTGGTGATGCCATCCAACCATCTCATCCTCTGTCATCCCCTTCTCCTCCCACCTTCAGTCTTTCCCAGCATCAAGGTCTTTTCCAAGGAGTCAGTTCTTCACATCAGGTGGCCAAAGTTTTGGAGTTTCAGCTTCCACATCAGTCCTTCCAAAGAATATTCATGACTGATTTCCTTTAGGGTGGATTGGTTGGATCTCCTTGCAGTCCAAGGGATGCTCAAGAGTTTTCTCCAACACCACAGTTCAAAAGCATCAATTCTTCAGCACTCAGCTTTCTTTATCATCCAGCTCTCACCTACATACATGACTACTGGGAAAACCATAGCTTTGACTCGATGGACATTTGTTGGCAAAGTAATGTCCCTGCTTTTAATATGCCATCTAGGTTGGTCATAGCTTTTCTTCCAAGGAGTCAGCATCTTTGAGTTTCATGGCTGCAATCACCATCTGCAGTGATTTTGAAGCCCAAGAAAATATAATCTGTCACTGGTTCCATTGTTTCCCCACCTATTTGCCACGAAGTAATAGGATCATTCACCTAGAGCCAGACATCCTGGAATGTGAAGTCAAGTGGGCCTTAGGAAGCATCACTATGAACAAAGCTAGTGGAGGTGATGCAATTCCAGTTGAGCTATTTCAAATCCTAAAAGATGATGCTGTGAAAGTGCTGCACGCAATATGTCAACAAATTTGGAAAACTCAGCAAGGGCCACAAGACTGGAAAAGGTCAGTTTTCATTACAATCCCAAAGAAAGGCAAACCCAAAGAATGCTCAAACTACCACACAATTGCACTCATCTCACATGCTAGTAAAGTAATGCTCAAAATTCTCCAAGTCAGGCTTCAGTAATATGTGAACCGTGAACTTCCAGATGTTCAAACTGGTTTTAGAAAAGGTAGAGGAAGCAGAGGTCAAATTACCAACATCCGCTGGATCATCAAAGAAGCAAGAGAGTTCCAGAAAAACATATATTTCTGCTTTATTGACTAAACCAAAGCCTTTGAATGTGTAGATCACCACAAACTGTGGGAAATTCTGAAAGAGATGGGCATGCCAGACCATCTGACCTGCCTCTTGAGAAACCTGTATGCTGGTCAGAAAGCAACAGTTAGAGCTGGACATGGAACAACAGACTGGTTCCACATAGGAAAAGGAGTACATCCAGGCTGTATATTGTCACTCTGTTTATTTAACTTTTGTGCAGAGTACATCATGAGAAACGCTGGGCTGGATCAAGCACAAGCTGGAATCAAGATTGCCAGGAGCAATATCAATAATCTCAGATATGTAGATGACACCATCTTTATGTCAGAAAGTGAAGAGGAACTAAAAATCCTCTTGAGGAAAGTGAAAGAGGAGAGTGAAAAAGTTGGCTTAAAGCTCAACATTCAGAAAACTAGGATCATGGCATCTGGTCCCATCACCTCATGGGAAATAGATGGGGAGACAGTGGAAACAGTGTCAGAATTTATTTTGGGGGGCTCCAAAATCCCTGCAGATGGTGATTACAGCCATGAAATTAAATGACGCTTACTCCTTAGAAGGAAAGATATGACCAACCTAGATAGCATATTAAAAAGCAGAGACATTACTTTGCTAACAAAGGTCCATCTGGTCAAGGCTATGGTTTTTCCAGTGGTCATGTATGGATGTGAGAGTTGGACCGTGAAGAAAGCTGAGCGCCGAAAAACTGATGCTTCTGAACTGTGGTGTTAGAGAAGAATCTTGAGAGTCCCTTGGAATGCAAGGAGATCCAACTAGTGCATCCTAAAGGAGATCAGTCCTGGGTGTTCATTGGAAGGACTGATGCTGAAGCTGAAACTCCATACTTTGGCCACCTCATGGGAAAAGTTGACTCATTGGAAAAGACCCTGATACTGGGAGGGATTGGGGGCAAGAGGAGAAGGGGACGACAGAGGATGAGATGGCTGGATGGCATCACCAAGTCAATGGGCATGAGTTTGAGTAGACTCTGGGAGTTAGTGATGGACAGGGAGGTCTGGCGTGCTGTGATTCATGGGGTTGCAAGGAGTCGGACACGACTGAGTGACTGAACTGAACTGACTGGAACCAGATTCCATGATCTTCGTTTTTTGAATGTTGAGTTTTTAGTTAGCTTTTTCACTCTCCTCTTTCACTTTCATCAAGAGGCTCTTCAGTTCCTCTTCACTTTCTGCTGTAAGAGTGGTGTCATCTGTATGTCTGAGGTTATTGATCTTTTTCCCAGCAGTTTTGATTCCAGCATGTGCTTCATGCAGCCTGGCATTTCTCATGATGTACTCTGCATATAAGTTAAATAAGCAGGGTGACGATATACAACCTTGATGTCCTTTCCCAATTTGGCAAAGTCTGTTATTCCATATCTGATTCTGTTACTTTTTGACCTGCCTACATATAGATTTCTCAGGAAAAAGGTAATGTAGTCTGGTATTCCCAGCTCTTCAGAGTTTTCCACAGTTTGTTGTGATCCCACAGTCAAAAGCTATGGCATAGTCAATAAAACAGAAGTAGGTGTTTTCCTGGAACTCTCTTGCTTTTTTGATGATCCAACAGATGTTGACAATCTGATCTCTGGTTCCTCTGCCTTTGCTAAATCCAGCTTGAACATCTGGAATTTCTCATTTCACGTACTGTTGAAGCCTCAATAATTATTAATGGTGCTTTTGCATTGTTTACATTTTAAAAATTTATTTCAATATACAGACATCAGCTTTCTAACTTACATTTTTAAAAAGTAAGTAAAATTCTAAAGAAAACATTAAATATAAACTTTTAATATATTTTAAAATTTAAGTTCTCATGTTTTAGAAAGATATAATTACAAAGAGCTTACAAGAATTATCTACCTTAAACAACTCCTAGAAAATGCAATTTCCATTAAGACAAAGATTACTAGGTAACCTGTAAAGTATGTGCTACCACCTTAATAATATATAAATTTATTTTAGAAAGAAACTTATGAAGAATTTCAATTTCTGTCTTTTTTCCTATAACAAATACCTCCATTATAAGAATTAATATAATTGCCTAGTTTTTAGCATCCTCCTTAATAAACATGTCAGGGTGAATGAATACTAAAAGGCTCACCTTTGCCTGGAATGGCATTACCTGTTTGTCTCTTGTTTCATTGTTATATTTTTTTATATCCACTTTTAAAATGTTGATTGCCTTCTGACTGATGTGTTTTGATTTTGATTTCAAATTGAATTTGGTTACTTTTTAATCAGGTCCTGTAATTTGTAACTGTAGTCTGATGCAAATTTGTTTTTTTTATTAATATTCTCATTTTCCTTTCCCCAATTATATAGTACATATGAGAGGCTATTCTCATGGACATTTTCTTATACTTTTAGACTATCAGTTGATAATTGGTATGCACTATTTTTTAAGATTGTTTATTTCTGATTTGTTTATCATGCCAAATAAAGAATCAAATGATAAATTTGAGAGTAAGGTATAAAATTTAATAACTTTTTTATAAAAAAGATAGCTCACATAAAAAGTTAGGAGGAAATCTCTAGGAATGAACTGTTCCTGCTGCTGCTGCTAAGTCACTTCAGTTGTGTCCGACTCTGTACGGCTCCATAGACGGCAGCCCACCAGGCTGCCCCATCCCTGGGACTCTCCAGGCAAGAACACTGGAGTGGGCTGCCATTTCCTTCTCCAATTCGTGAAAGTGAAAAGTGAAAGTGAAGTCACTCAGTCGTGTCCAACTCATAGGGACCCCAAGGACTGCAGCCTACCAGGCTCCTCTGTGCATGGGATTTTCCAGGCAAGAGTACTGGAGTGGGTTGCCATTGCCTTCTAATTCAAGGTAAACATCAAAGTAGTAAATGGATTTCTTTGAACACGAGTTGCTGAGTGTTCTAATGGAGCTGAAATTGGTTGAGGAGTTTCTCTATCTTCTTTACAGTCTTGACTATCCAATCCTTAAGTTTCACAGGAAGTATCTTTATCTTTTTACCAAAAACTAAGTACATTAATGCATTAACAAATATCTGCATTTGTGTCTTAGCTTGTCCTACTTTAGGAAGCTAAAAGGTCTTAGCTACTTGAAAAGATCATCATGGAACCAACAAATATTTCTCTGTTTCACAAAACTGAGATTAAGAAAAAAGAACTTGGCAAATAAAGTTTAGCCCAAATAACTCATAAAGAGTAACAGCGTTTGTGAAAAAAATAAATGTTAAATTCAAATCCAAATTCCAAAAATGTGGTTGAAAAATCTAGAGTCCATGCTTATTTGTGTAATAATGAAGATTTTTTGTATCTGTCAAAGTTCTTGATGGCAACAAATAAAAGCTCACTATAACTGTCATAAGCAAAAATAGATTTTATTGGAATATGCAAAGTATGTTAGAGAATCACCTGTGAACTGGGCAGAAACCATGGAAATGAGATTTGATGGGAAAAAAAAAAAAAAAAGCAAGAAACAGAAAGAACCTGGCCAATGCTACACCACCCTAACTAGAGAGCATCACTAAGAATGTTTGTGCAAACGAAAACCTCATCATCCCTTTCCTTTTGCCTCACTTGCTCTGGGAGAGTATTGCGTGGCCCTGGCCAGGTCATGTTTCTGACCTCTAAGTAAAGAGTAAAGTTATTTCCAGATCCCCTTGGCCTTGGGATGGCAAATAAAAAGCACACTCTGTGAAACAATATAGACCAAGGATGCTAGAGCAAAATTAAAAATTATATATTTAGAAAGTGTCTACAAATTGTTTTCTTACTGATGATTTTTATTCTAAAATGTTTACATATAAAGTCTTTAAAAATTCCTTGAGCATGAATAACATCAACCACCCCTTGAGTCAGACTGTGAGGGTCAAGAATTGTTTGTGCCAGTCAAATGTGCACTGGGCCACAAAGTAGATCCTGCAAGCCACACCCTGAAGGCAGAGTATAGTCAATATTGGATATAGTGACTATCATGGGATTGATCTTCACTTTGTTCTCACTTCCAGGCCAGCAAATAAATAGTCCCTTTTCTGTGATTCTGATAATTCAATCTTTATCTCGGCTCATTTTCAGAAACCAAATTTCTTACTTAAATTATGTTAGAATGAGTAACTGAATGAATGAATGAATAACTGAATGAATAAAATATTAGATATAAAAGACTCTAAAGAATACTATGCTAGCGGACTTAATTGTCTCTTTGGAGTTAGAGAATACTAAGCATTGTTTCTTGACTAAATTTTCAAAGATTCTTTCAACTAATGCACCTAACCTAATGTGGTTCTCAAACAATTGGTTTCTAGTCATCTACCTGTATAAATACTTATTCAGTTATCTATTTTATTTCATTAAAGTAAAGGAAGCATATCATTTTGGAAAATTAAAATATATGAGATAACAGAATTGAATTGATAGAAATTCAATATGAGCTACTTTTTTACTTATTTTATTTCCCTCTACTCTGTAAAAACTCTGATTTAGAAACTAACATTGGAGAATAAATTTAAAACAAGCTCTTTACATTATCCAGACTCTGCTCTTAGTACTGTCATTTATCTTTCCTATGACCTAGGTCAAATCACTTAACCTTGCAGTACTGGAAGGTTGCTATAATCTGTTTTCCTGACCAATCTCCTGAGCACACTGTGTAGTACTGATAAATGCTATTTCAAACAGAAAGGCAGTAACCTTATTGCAAAGAGCCCTGAAAGAAAATCAGGAGCCTTGACACCACAAAATAGTTTATATTTGTGAGACAAATAAAGAAAAAGAACCAAATAACCAAAAACACAGTTTTCACAATTGCAAGGGCACTAGTGAAATAAAATAGCAATAATTTCAAAATAAATTATATAGAACTTTAAAATGTAAAAATTTAGTAAATGTAAAGTTGTATAGTTAAACAACCATTGTCAATATCTTACCAGTGCTTCTGTTGAAATGCACCAGTGGCCCAAACGGTAAAGAATCTGCCTGCAATGTGGGAGACCCAGGTTCAATTAATGGGTTGGGAAGATCCCCTGGAAAAGGAAATGGAATTGCATTCCAGTATTATTGCCTGGAGAATTCCATGAACAGAGGAGCCTAACAGGCTACAGTTTATGGGGTCACAAAGAGTTGGACACAACTGAATAAATCTCTGTCTGTGTCTGTCAAAATTCATTTTTGCTTTGCAATTACTAAGTTCTAATGACTAGGTAGTAATCAATAAGAATCCTGAAATATGTTGAAATATGTTACTGTATTATTTTCCAAGTGTTTACAATTACATTTTATCTATTGGGTTTTATGTTAAAGTTATTTTTTTCACATGTATGATTGATTTAGGGATTATGAGAAGCATCCTCAATTTTTCATAGTTTACTTAGAATTAATGCTATACAATATTATGTAAAAACCTATGGGTTCATTTCTGCCTTCTGAGAAAGCTGTATGCAGGTCAGGAAGCAACAGCTAGAACTGGACATGGAACAACAGACTGGTTCCAAATCAGGAAATGAGGCTGCATATTGTCATCCTGCTTATTTAACTTATATGCAGAGTAAATCATGTGAAATGCTGGGCTGGATGAAACACAAGCTGGAATTAAGATTGCCAGTAGAATATCAATACCCTCAGATATGCAGATGACACCACCCTAATGGCAGAAAGTGAAGAACTAAAGAGCCTCTTTGTTGCGGTCCTCTAATGGACTGGAACCTGGTGGTCCGGAGTCGAGGATAAGAAAGTGAAAGAGAGAAAGAAGCTAATATTTCCTGGTTTATGCAGAGAACCAATAAAACCCTAGAACAGGGCTTGCACCGCTCATGAAGGCACAGGGCACCCTCTCGAGAAGGTCTTGAAAGCCCAGGCAGGAGAGTGAACCCGGCGGGTTTCCACGCTCCAGAGAATTAGCCGGAGGGAGGGAGAAAGAAAGAGAGAAAGAAAGAAAGAAAGACTTGGGGACCCAAGCTCTGATGGAGCAAAGGTGCTTTAATGATCTTTCTGTGATAATATATCTTTCTGTGATATAGGCTGTTGTACAAGGAATTTCTTTCAACAATGATAGAGATCAGAAAACCAGACGTAGAGCAACCACTATCAAGGAAACAAGGAATTAACAATGGCCATAAGGTCAGGAGACAATCCATAGCTCAAGAAAGAGGGTTGCGACTAAGCAGTTTTGTCGTAAGGACAAAGTTTACTGAAGGAGATTCATGTATGTCTCATCCTATGACCTCAGTCCAGGGAAGAGTGTGCTGTTTTACTCGTTT
This sequence comes from Muntiacus reevesi, assembly GCF_963930625.1. Lineage (NCBI taxonomy): Eukaryota > Metazoa > Chordata > Mammalia > Artiodactyla > Cervidae > Muntiacus > Muntiacus reevesi. Next base: position 53,149,266 of record NC_089259.1, on the reverse strand, counting down.
CCATTGCCAGGAACTGATAAGAAACAGAGGATTTATGAGAAATAGAGAACAGCATGCAGAAATCCTCCTATTAAATGTTCCCTGACATGTGAACACATCATGTGTTCCCTGCATCACATCATGATGCAGGGTACATCATGTGAAATGCTCAGCTGGATGAAACAAAGCTGGAATTAAGACTGCCAAGAGAATATCAATAACCTCAGATATGCACATGACACCACCCTAATGGCAGAAAGTAAAGAAGAACTAAAGAGCCTCTTGATGAAAGTGAAAGAGGAGAGTGAAAAAGTTGGTTTACAACTCAACATCAGAAAATAAAGATCATGGCATCTGGTCCCATCACTTCATGGCAAATAGATGGGGAAATAATGGAAACAGTGGCATACTTTATTTTGGGGGGCTCTAAAATCACTGCAGATGGTGACTGCAGCCATGAAATCAAAAGACGCTTGCTCCTTGGAAGAAAAGCTATGACCAACCTAGACAGCATATTAAAAAGCAGAGACATTATTTTGCCAACAAAGGTCCATCTAGTCAAAGCTATGATTTTTTCCATTAGTCATGTATGGATGTGAGAGTTGGACTATACAGAAACTGAATGCCAAAGAATTGATGCTTTTGGACTGTGGTGTTGGCAAAGACCCTTGAGAGTCCCATGGATTGGAAGGAGATCCAACCAGTTCATCCTAAAGGAAATTAATTCTGAATATTCATTGGAAGGACTGATGCTGAAGTGGAAACTCCAATACTTTGGCCACCTCATGCGAAGAACTTACTCATTTGAAAAGACCCTGATGCTGGGAAAGATTGAAGGCGGGAGGAGAAGGGGATGACAGAGGATGAGGTGGTTGGATGGCATCACTGACTCGATGGATATGAGTTTGAGCAAGCTCTGGGAGTTGAACCTGAAGGCAGGAAGAAATGGCAAAGACAGCAGATGAGATGGTTGGATGGTTGGATGGGAACACCAACTCGATGGACATGAGTTCGAGCAAGCCCCGGATAAGGAAGCCTGGCGTGCTGCAGTCCATGGGGTTGCAAAGAGTTGGTCATGACTGAGCAACTGAACTGAACTGAACTGATTGGTCCATTAACTAAGCCTTATGCTGTACCTCATGCCATAATAATCTTATGTAATATACCACAAGAAGTTATCTGTTTTAAATATGCTTTTATATTTTAAAGTAATGCTGAGAAAATTTTGTGTTTTATGTTTATCCAGATAGCTTTCATTTCTGATGATCTGCATTTTTTTCTGCAGACCTGAAATCTTTTGAGAAACCTTGTAGCAACTCTGTAAACTTTGGTTTATCTAGGAATGTTCATTTCACCTTATATAAGGAATTTTTTGCTGGATATAGATTTTGGGGATTGACAGTTTTTCTCTCTCCACTTGGAGGTGGTTCTCTTGCCTCCCTAGTTTTTGACAAAAATTTAATGGTGATATAAACTTATAGTCCCCTTATGTGCTATGATATTTTTCTCATTATCATTATGGTTTTGATGTTTATTACATTTTTAATATTTCTTTTCTTACCTTGCTTCAATTAAAATTTGTTTTCTTTTCTAATGTGGCAGCTCATAGTTTACATTTGATCATGCTGCTTTGAATTTGCTGAACTTGAGTCTAAAAATTTATAGCCTTCACCAGATTTTGGATGTGTTGGTTATTATTTTCTCAAGTGTTTTTCCTGCTGTATCCTTTTTTTTTTTCCCTGTTGTCTGAGACTCAGCTATACATATATGAGACCTTTGTACATTTGCCCAAACATTGCTGAGACACTGCTTCTTTTCATTTAAAAAATAGTTTTCTTTTTCTCTTCTTCAGAATAGTACTTTTATATTCAAGTTCACTGGCTCTGCTCTGTTATCACATTCCAAATAAATCTAATTAATTTTTTAATCCATATCTATTTTTTAAGTTTGTGAATTTTCGTTTGTTTCTTTTTTGAAGCTTACCTGTAGACATTTTCTGTTTTTTTCTATCACTGAAAGCATGTTTCTTTTATGTTGTTTAGCATAGTTATAGCCATCTTAAAAATCCATGTTTGCTAATCATAACTTCAGGTCATCTTGGGGTCAGTCTCTGTTAATTGTTTTCTCTTGATAACCTGTAATAATTTCCCTTTTATGTTATATTGAGTTTTGATTTTATCCTGGATACTGTAAATTGCCGATGTGGACACTCTAGACTAGCAATATTCTGAGTTTTATGGATGCAGTTACTAAATAGAAAATCAAAAGTGTTGAAATCAAACTGCCAACTCTGTTTGTTGGGCAGCAACTGCAAACTTTTGTTCACATCATTTAAGTGTAACTTGATTGATACATGCATATGCTATCACAATAGAGCCCAAGGATTTGGGCAGAATTTAAGATTTCCACTGACTTGGAGGACTTTCCACTAGTGCTCCAGTGGCTATAGTTGCCTTGAATTCTGATCTTTGATTCCTCAGCCAACAAAGACAAGGGGAGAGAGAGAGAGAGCATGTGTGTGTGTGTGTGTGTTTGAGTTTAAGCCATTCCCCATGTTGGCATCTTGGACACAACTTAGGGTGAAAATCATGAAATTAAAGATATTCAAACCAAATCAAACTTGTGAAACTAGAAATATTCAACACAAATCAAACTCATACTAAATGTCACCACCAGAGCCAAATTTTGTTTACTGTTTAGTGCCTTCAGATTCTCATTTATTTGTATTTTGTCCAGAGTTTATAGCTGCAATTTGCAAGCAAGTTGGATTGGGCAGAAACTGATTATGTTATTTGTATTAATCTCTTTATTAATCTCTATTAATGCTCACTGTTAAAATACACTTCTAAACCATTGACAACTTTTTGAATCATGTGTTTCTTTATTTCTTGAAACTTTTTAATTTTAGTTGGTAAAAATGTTATCTAATGTTTATTTCTATTTTTTAGTTAATTCAGTTACAAATGTTTCTGTGTATTTATTTACTGACTTAATTACTCTTCTGAGCTCTGTCCTCATCTATTATTGATTTCTTATTGATTTCTTTAATTTTTTTCAAACACTTTTGAATGACTTCCCTTTATTTTCATTATAATATATATATTCTTTAGAAATAATTTAACTTATTTATATGTAACATTACATTGTGTATTTTGAATATTATAATCTTAAATACAATTTCTCTTTAATTGGAAATGTCCTCTTTTATATTTTGTTACATTTTCAAAAGTAAATTTAGTTTTCAATTATTAACTATTCCTGGTAAAATTCACAGTTAGTTATTTTCAATCTCCAAAATAAATTCCACTGTGATAATGATTGAAACATTCCTCAAATATAAAATTAACTTGAAAGAATTGGAAACCTTATTGCCAAGGACTTTTAATTAGAGACATTTAATTTTAATTAGAGACATCTCCTTGGTTATTTAATTCTGCTTGGATTTACATTTTTAAATTTTATGAGAAACATTTCTTATGGAAATCATATATTTTATTTTCTTATTATGAATGAGAGTTTTAAATAATGTGTTCAAAGTAGTTGTTACCAGTTTGCAAGAAATTTAATACATTTTATATTAAGAAATTTTAATTAATTTATTGTTGTAAAGTGTTTCTTTATACTCACTTTATATCTGGCACAATAAATACTCACTTTATATCTGGCACAATAAATACTTACGAAATATTTTGTTCCTCGTCTTTCTCTCTCAGTTAACCATAGTGGGAATAAATTTGGTATCCTGTTCATATACTTGCTTTTAGAGGTAATAAATTGTGGGTAACAGAAATAACTGTCTAGGAGGAAACTTGATCTAATCTAAGCCAATCAGATACTCTTTAGGGATATAAATTAAGTCATAGAAACTCTGATCAGTTACTTGTGATGGCCCTTGAGGCAGAAAGGTCATGAAGTGTTATACATGACATGGTTTTTGAAGAGTGGAATGATGTATTCTGGAGAGAAGGGATGGGAAAGAAGCAAGACACAGAAGTAGACACATAATCTAGGCAGATTTTGCTTCCAATAATTTGGGAATACGCACTAAATGTAATCTCTTAGACTCTCTGGCACCCACATAATAAATTTCTCTCACTCTAGACTATTTAAATAGGTCTTTTTAAATTTCATTTAATTATGCCTGGTTAAAACTGGCTTGACAAAAATGTATTCATTTCATATAAAGGCTTAAGAACATTTGATATAATGGTTTAAGAACTCCCAGTGTACTGGGAAACAATCTGAATATTTTCATCTAGTAGTATAAAGTACTACATAAACAACTTACAAATTGAATTATGTATTTTTCCAGTTTTACTGAGAAATAATTTACATATATCACTGTATGAATTTAAGGTATATACCATGATGGTTTGATTTTCATATGTTTGAAATGATTACTACAATAGGTTCAGCTAAAATCCATCTTTTTCTATAGATATAATAAAAAGAAAGAGTAAAAGGGAAAAAATTCTCCTTATGATGAAAGTTTTTAGAATTTATTCTTTTAGCAACTTTCCTATACATTATGCAGCAGTATTAGCTACAGCCATCATGTTGTACATTACATAACTGCATGCCTGCTAAGTCGCTTCAGTTGTGTACAACTCTTTGCAACCCTACGGGCTATAGACCTCCAAACTCCTCTGTCTATGGGATTCTACTGGAGTGGATTTCCATGCCTTCCTCCAGGGGATCTTCCCAACCCAGGGACTGAACCCATGTGTCTTATGTCTCCTTCACTGGCAGGCAGGTTCTTTACCACTAGCATCACCTGGCAAGCCCATTACCTCCCTAGCACTTATCTATCTTACAACTGAAAATTTGTAACTTTTGATCACATTCCTACAATTCTCTATATATAATATATATATATTATATATAAGGAATCTTCATCTGTTTATAGGTTGATAGACACTTACGTTATTCCCGATTCTTGGCTATTGTGAACAATGTTGCTATGAACATGGGTGTGCAGATATATTGTTGAGTTAGTCTTTTTGTTTCTTTTGGATGTATTCCCAGAAGCAGAATTGCTGAATCATATGGTAGTTCTACTTTTACTTTTTTGAGGATCCTTCATACTGTTTTCTATAGTGGCTTCAAAATTACACTTTGTTTGGCAATGAAAATCAATATGAAATAAATGGATAACTTAATTTAGAGAAAAGTAGTTATTTAAACATTCTACACAGATTTATAAAAGCTATGCAGAACTCAAAGATATATTAATATTTATATATAATATAGTATTATATATATTTATAATTATAAATATAATATTTAATATATATTAAAGACATAAAATAAATTATCTCTTTTAGAGTTGGAAGAATTATAAGTGTTACAAAATAAAGAAAATCATGATGGAAAAACAATACCTTTGAAAATGTTAAAGAATAAATTGCTATTCTTTGCTACAGTCTTTCCTAAGCATGAAATAGAACAATGAAAGAGATGAACACAGATCCTGATTTCTTGTTGTTGTTCAGTTGCTGATTCCTATCCAACTCTTGGGGACCCAATGGACTGCAGCACACCAGGCTTCCCTGTCCTTCACCGTTTCCCAGAGTTTGATCAAACTCACATCCATCAAATTGGCGATGCCATCCAACCATCTCATCCACTGTTGCCCCCTTCTCCTCCTGCCCTCAATCTTTTCCAGGATCAGGGTCTTTTCCAATGAGCCAGATCTTTGCATCAAAAGAGATGAATACAGATCCTGTTTGTTGAGTTTTACTATTAATATTTAGAAAGGGGATGGATATGAGAAAAAATTCCCAATGTTATGAGTGCTTAGTAAGGAGAAACTGAGACTTCCATGGAGGCATATTATGTATGAAACATAAATGCTTCCCTGATGAAATGACACTGTAGTATAATATTACATAATCTAAAAAATTGGTATACAAGAAAATATTTAATTTACATTTGTTTCTTGTTGTCAGTTATCAATCTGTATTTTTAATGTTTTATAATCCACACTACACAGTAGTGCAATAAACCACATGAACGTGTATGCATGCTAAGTCACTTTAGTTGTGTCCAACTTTTTGTGACCCCATGAACCGTAGCCCAGCAGGCTTCTCCATCCATGGGATTCTCCTGGCAAGAACACTGGAGTGGGTTGCCATTTCCTTCTCCAAAACACATGAACAGCATATAGTCAAATATACATACAATTGAAAAGTGTTTGCTTGGATCAGTTATAGTGCCATAAAAATGCTACATTATTTTATTTTATTTTTTATTTTTTTGTAAAAACACAGTATATTCTTGGCATACAGCAATTAACATTCAGTTTATTCATGAGTTTTTGGCACATATATATGGGTCTACTCATCTAAGTTGGATTCAGCAAAGCTCTAAGCGTCTGTGGTTACCTGAAGGTCAACTAGGCAGCTTAGCTGATCTTAGCTGGTTTCTCTATGTTTCTAAGTATTGAGTTGGTAGCTGGGGCTGATGTGGCTCATGCTTTTGTCTCACCATCTCCAGTAGCTCAGCTTCAGCATCTCCCATAGTGAAGACAAAAGATGAAAGAGACATGAGCATTTTGCAAGGCCTGTTGAAGACGACACTCAACACTGGCACAGCATTATTCTAGTGCTACTGACCCAAGTAAGTACTAAGGAAATAGACTTACTAAGGAAATAAACTTCTTAAGGAAATAGACTACCTATTGATTGACGGTAGTGTGACTGCAAGTTCATACTAGAATGGAAGTGGTTTTAGCACTTTATCATAATGATCAAATGTTTGTTTTTCTGGCATAATGGAAATTTATCTAAAATTTAATTTGGATGCTGTCAGGTGGAAGAAATTATAGGGAGGGCTGTGTAATTATATGTAGAGGAGAAAACATGTTCAGTTCAACAGATGTGAGAGACATTAAAGAGACAGTTAAGAATAAAAGGTCTGTTTTCCATAACCACAAAAAGACTTAAAAGAAAAATTTGAAAAGCAAAGAGAAAGCTGAAAAAAGAGAAAATGTCTGCAAAAACAGTGAAAAAACTATATTCTTGAAAATTCAGAAACACAATTTAAAAATTGAGCAAAAGAAACAAAAAAACAACAGAAAGTAAATAACTAATGTGAAAAAATTGTAAAGATTCTCAAAAACATTTTTGGCATATAAACTTAGCAAAAATGTTTATAATGATGATGATAAGTCAGTACCCCAGTGCTTCAGTGAAATATTCTTCTTAGAAGCTTCAATTTACACAAAGTTTCTTATGTGGAACTTTGAAAATCAATTGTTGTCATAAAACATGATATATTTGACTTAATAATTACCTGTATTACTATCCATCCCCAAATAAATGCTCAATAGAATAATTGTGAATGAGGGAGAGGAATGAAGAAAGAGAGAAAACGGTGAATATTCATCTCTTGGTATCAGAATTCTTGCCAGATTTGCATCATTTCTATCTGATTTAACTTTGTCAAGACTTCTCAAAACATCAAAAATTTATATCTGCTTTTACAGGACTTAACCTTTATCCTGCAAATAATGAGAGGCTACATATGGCCATCCTACTTGTAATCATCTAGGGAATGTCTCTACGTATTTTCTGTCATGATTATTCTATCAATTGTTATTTTTAGGACACCAGTCCAGTGAAAATTTTTATTTAAGAAAAACCCTAATACAAATAATTTCTTTTTCTTATATTATTGTTGTTCATTTGTTAATTTTGTGTCTGCCTCTTTGCCATCCCGTGGACTGCAGCACACCAGGGTCCTCGGCCCTTCACTCTCTCCTGGAATTTTCTCAAATTCATGTCTGTTGAATCAGTGATGCTAACTCACCATCTCTTCCTTTGCCACCCTCTTCTCCTTTTGCCTTCATCTTTCCCAGCATCAGGGTCTTTTACATTGAGTTGACTTTTCACATCAGGTGGCCAGAGTACTGGAGCTTCAGCTTCAGCATCAGTCCTTCCAATGAATATTCACAGTTGATTTCCTTTAGGATTTACCTAATTCAACAATGAAAATTATAAAGAGATATTTACAAAGGAAATGTCAGTAGATATAAAGTTATCTATACAATAAGGAAATTCACATTTTAATGGCAATTATAAATAATCAAAGACAAAAATTGGATTCTCTCACCAAGGTTTAACAATGACTTGTAGTGTTTCCTACCATGCTGCCATCATTAGTGACATACACCTCGGAAACTCAAAAGTGTCATGCTTACTGAAGGACAGTGAGTTCTCTGTCACAGAAACTAGTCTGAGTGTTGTAGGGAGTTGAACTGTAGCAATTTTCCCTACATCTTTGTATGAGGTGTGGTGAAAAAAATTATTTTCAGATATAGTGGCTTTTGATAGAAACAGTGAACATAGAGAAGCCTTACTTCCACCAGGCCCCTATGAACCATCTGGCATCAATAACATTCTGCCCTTTAACTCTGAAGATTCAGAAGGAGCACAATCAACATTTGAAACTGTTAGGGCTAAACCTCTAAAAACACATTGCCAGAGTATATTTCATAGAAATTGTATATAGTTTTAAAACATTGAAGAAGAGAGCAGTACTTGCTTTTCTTCCACCTGTGCTAGTGAAAGAATGATTTCTTTGTCATAATTTCCATAAACACATTTTCAGAAGCTTAATTTCACCACCTAAAACTTTTTCTTATTTTGAGATTTTTGAATATAAATATTATTATACTGAACAAAGGTGGTTTCTGGTAGAGTAATTCTCACTTTTGTAATTACTGGCATTCTCTTCTAGAGTTCTTTCCCTAGAACTAAGGGATTCATCTAATTTCAGAGTTTTTCCCCCACATTGAAGTGAATCATACCTCCATAGAGAATTAGTGTGTAGCCAGTGTCACCTCAGTGTTCAACCTTCCAGCACTGCAGCCACAGCCTTTGAATTCAAAAGTTGTTACTAAAAGGCAGGAATTACCATTAGCCCTGTGACCAGGCATCAACTTTGACTTCCCTCTTACAGTTTATTTGATACTTATTTGAGATTTATCACAATTTCCCTTTTTCTACTTCACATAGCATCTCACAACTTTTTTGCTCTCTGTAGAGTAAGAGTTAATAACAGAAATTTCCTTTAATGTTCAATCTCCTGTCATGCATTTGGAAAAAATATTTGAGTTTTGAACAATTACTTTATCCTAATCCTCTTGTTTTCAACACTGATTAAGGCCCCCATTTTATTTTTAATCTCCTTTGAACACTTCTGTCAGATTCTAAGGGGAAAAGTAAGGAGGGGGGTTAAAGTTTGCTCTTTCTTATATTGCTATTCTTGATCTGAAACATATTGACAGATATTTCTCTGGCAAAGATGGATTGATTCCAGATCAGTAGGGAATAGCAACATAGGGTCTACAACCAAGGCAAACCATGTGCAAGTCCCTATAAGGCAAGGAAAGAAGAACTCTTTTCTAGAGAGAAAAAAAAGTTCAGAAGGCTGTAGTAAACAGTCTGTGGTTTTTCACTTGCTGAGTCCTTGCCAAGAAAGAAGTGGAGTCTGTCTTCTTCCTATGAGGCTCTGCTATCAGAGGGGGGCATGGGAGCACCTACTTCTGGTCCCCCAATTCTATTTGATTAGTTTCTCTTTATTAATTTTTTTTTTACTGCACTACTCAAAATCTGCCAAATTCATAAACTTAATCATAAATGCCTAAATAAGAGATATAGATCACCTTTATGGACCATTAAAGATTTGTTTGAGACAATTATCCTTCAAATTATGAAGCTTAAGGTAATTCTCTTTGGAAGAAATAAAACTAACTCTGGGGGTGGAGGGAGGGAAATCACACTCAAGTGAGATACTGAAGTAGACATAATTCTTATGATGATTAGGTTCTAATTTGTTGTTTGTTTAACTAAATAAGTGATATTGATGGTTATGTAGGCTGACTTTCCTCACCATGTGTTTGGGTGAACCAAGTGCAGAGTGGTTTTCCTGACCTCATCCATCCCAGGAGGGTAGGAACCAAGGTTTGATGGGGGAGCCGAGGAAGCTGCCAACTAGTTGCTACAATGAGTTTACAAGTTCCATAGGCAAAATTTTCAGTGCTTATTGGAGAGAAGAAAAACTTGACATGCGATTCTCTGCCTTTCAGCAGGAACCACTATGTGATATCACTTCTGTCTGGCAGGAGAGGTCTAATGTGCCAGCCCCTCTCAATAATTCTGTGGGTCCCTCAGGGAGGGCTGGGTGCTGGGCTGCAGAAGTCATTAGGGTTGAGCAACATCCCTGGGGGAGAAGGTCAGAGAAGGTGGTAGGAGCTTGACCAAGGGTGGAGGAAGGTTATTCATGCACTTCCCTGCCTGAGGAAGATGTGTTATTGAGTGCCAAAATTAATTTCTGGTCACTGGGGGAGGCCAGCGGACCACTGGGATAAGCTGCCCAATTTGACTGGGGTGATAGTACCTTCCCAGGGGTCTGAACATCAGGAAGAACAAGACATGGCTCTGACTTCCTCCACAGATCCAGTGAGGCCTGAGTTGGGATGCAGGAACTAGCCTCCTGCTCTATGATGCTGCCCTGGGTGGGCCACAAAGGGAAAGTGCTCCAGGCAGTGGGAACCTTAAAAGCATGGAGATGGGCATGTCCAGGGAATGAGCTATAGTCCTGAGAGTTTTGGAACAAGCAACAGGAGAGGATGAAGTCAAAGAAGGGGCATGCTTGTGGGGGAGGCAAGTGTATGGCTTTGTGGTTCACCAGGTGATCAGGAGTCACAGGTGGAGTATGAACTAGAGAGCGTCAGAAGGCTGGAGTTAAACCAGGGTCTGAAGATGTGTTTAGGGATGACCATTGAGAAGGGGCAGTTCTGGTTCACTCAACATGTATTTGGGCAAAATGAGAATAGAATGGCCAGTATTACTAGTGAAACTGCCAGCCCACCCCAGACCAGGGGAGGAAGGATGCAGAATAACTGTGACTCACAGATTAAGGATTTCAAATGCAACATCCTTTTGGATATGCACCATTAAATTTTCATGTTTTGCTGTCACTTAAAAAAAATTGTAAAGCATTGAGCAAAAAAATGTTATATTGTTCATCACACCTTTAATAGATTGTTCATTGATACTTGGTTTTACCTACATGTGCGTGCTTATGTTGCTTCAGTCATGTCTGACCTGTGCGACCCTATGGACTCTAGCCTGCCAGGCTCCTCTGTCCAGGGGATTCTTCTAGCAAGAATACTGAAGTGGGTTGCCATGTCTTCTTCCAAGGGCTTTTCTGATCGAAGGATTGAACCCACGTCTCTTAAAGCTGACCTGCATTGGCAGGCAGATTCTTTACCACTAGCACCACCTGCAAGCCCAGATTTACCTATATTTTACATTTATTTGATATTTCTGTAGGACTCTGACTTACATGAGTTTTAGTTAGCACAGTTATTTAAATAACACTTGTTTCCTAATTTCATCATCATCACTTGTTTCTAAGTTCATTTTAAATTACTTGGCTATATCAACTGTAAACAAACTTGCTGCTAGTTCCTCCTTCCAAAACCACTATATAAATGGCAGAAACAGATATGATCAGTGACCAATCTCATCACTTTCTTCAGAGTCTGTCAGGGATTGGTCTCTCCATCTGTAATTCAATTCACATAAAATCTGAAAAGCATGGAGTTGTATTGCAACCTTGTCTCCCATTGATACATCCAAGTGTTATTTTACAAAAATAGATGAAGGAATAGACCAATAAATATGAAAATGGAGAAAAGAAAAAATTGTAACAGTGGGAGTAAAACTGGATGTGATTAGGATGGTTGACCATGGAAATGATGCTGCCTTCTTTGGGAGACTCAAGATATGTACTGAGAGGAACACAGTGGAGGCAATTTACCAGCATAACTGAGGAAGTTGGTAATGAAAAATTAGGAGCCTTGGATTAACGTATATGAACTGCTATACATAAAATAGATAAACAACAAGGACCTACTGTATGGCACAGGGAAGTATACTCAATATTTTGTAATAACTTTAAGGGAAAGAAATCTTAAAGAAGAATGTATATGTGTGTATATATATATACACACATATACATGCATATATATATATACATAAATCACTTTGCTGTAAATCTGAAACTAATACAACATTGTAAATCAGCTGTACTTCAGTGTATTTTTTAAAGCTGAAATGTCCCAGAGGAAGTAATATTGGAATATAAATTTCATGTTAATAAAACTTTCAGAGGTACTTCATAACACTGAAAGTACAGAGAATAAAATTTTGAAAGCTGACTCAAACTTATAAGGAAATATACAATTCACCAAGGCATAGAAAAATTATTTTATGTTATAAAAGGAGCTAGAGAAAGAAACTCTATTCAAACTACTTTCATGAGTCTTATTTAAACAAAGAATATAAAGCACTTTGTCAATGTTCCAATTATTTTAATACAGTATATAATAAGTAAACATTAACTTTACCATTTCTTCATTCACTTATATAACTAACAAAAAGATAGTTTTTAATATTTTGACAAAAGTTTTAAAAAGTTTAATATTTTGACAAAAGTTTATCAACAGTCATAATTTTCCCCATTGAATTTTAAGATAGCTCTGTTTGGTTTTACCTCACACCATAAATTTTACAGTCCAAAGTGAGGACTGCCTGTATGTTAAATGACATGAGAAAAACTACTCATCTATTCAATTAAGTAACTCAGAAATGAAGTAAAACAAAAAATAAAAACAGAGCTTCATTTATATTTGCTATTACTTATCATGGTGTTCACAGTTGTTTTTTCCCAATTTCTCTCCACATTGCTTCTCTTTCTCTTCCTTAGAAAAGCAGACCCATTTCTAATTTCTGCTTATATTATGTCAGATTACCAATAAAGCTCAGACATGCCATTTTTTTTTATATTCAGACTATTTCCCCCACTTCACTCTAACAGTAATAATAACCTCACTTTCTCTATGACCTTTCTGAAGTGGCCATCCTCCCTGTCAAATGATTTGCTACTGAGTTCTCCTTATTCAGGAATGATTTTCTCTCTGTATTATAGCATGGTGTTTAATAAGTCAGATATTAAGGCATATTCTTAGGGTCTTACTCTTATTTTCACTCATCAGTGTTCCCCTGGTATGCCATGTAGTGATGATTCTAATAATGTCTAATTCTATAATTCAGTATATTGTGGTTTTATTAATTAAAATATTTTAACTTGGCCTATTTTTACACTGCAAATAAAAAAATCTTTTAAACTTTTGTGGAACATAAGGGCTTCCCAGGTGGCTCAGTGGTTAAAGAATCCACTGAGTGGTAAAAGAATCTCCTGCCAAGCAGGAGATTCGGGTTGGATGCCTGGGTCAGGAAGATCTCCTGGGGAAGGAAATGGCAACCCATTCGAGTATTTTTGCAGGGGAAATCCCATGGACAGAGGAGCCTAGCAGGCTATAGACCACAGGGTCCCAAAGAGTCAGACACAACTTAGTGACTAAAACAGTAACAACAACCACTGAATTACCTGTTTATTGAGATGTAACGTCCTATTGCTGATACTTGTATAGATCTTTTTCATATTGTGAATGACAGAAAAAGGGGTGACCTACATATGCATCTACATTTTGGGGGGAAAATGTCAGGGAAACCAGATTGAGGAAATTGACTTATTTAAAAGACATGTATGAATAAGTGAATTAGTAAACTTATACTTGGTTCACCGGAGAAGGGAATGGCAAACCACTTCAGTATTCTTGCCTTGAGAACCCCATGAACAGTATGAGAAGGCAAAATGATAGGATACTGAAAGAGAAACTCCCCAGGTTGGTAGGTGCCCAATATGCTACTGGAGATCAGTGGAGAAATAACTCCAGAATGAATGAAGGGATGGAGCCAAAGCAAAAACAACGGCCAGTTGTGGATGGGATGGGTGATAGAAGCAAGGTCCAATGCTGTAAAGAGCAATATTGCATAGGAACCTGGAATCTTAGGTCCATGAATCAAGGCAAATTGGAAGTAGTCAAACAGGAGATGGCAAGAGTGAATGTCGACATTCTAGGAATCAGCAAACTAAAATGGACTGGAATGGGTGAATTTAATTCAGATGACCATTATATCTACTACTGTGGGCAGGAATTCCTTAGAAGAAATGGAGAAGCCATCATAGTCAACAAAAGAGTCTGAAATGCAGTACTTGGATGCAGTCTAAAAAATGGCAGAATGATTTCTGTTCGTTTCCAAGGCAAACCCTTCAATATCACAGTAAAGCCTATGCCCCAACCAGTAACGCTGAAGAAGCTGAAGTTGAATGGTTCTATGAGGACCTACAAGACCTTTTAGATCTAACACCCAAAAAAGATGTCCTTTTCATTATAAGGGACTGGAATGCAAAAGTAGGAAGTCAAGAAACACCTGGAGTAACAGGCAAAATTGGCCTTGGAGTATGGAATGAAGCAGGGCAAAGGCTAATAGAGTTTTGCCAAGAGAACGCACTGGTCAGAGCAAACACCCTCTTCCAACAGCACAAGAGAAGACTCTGCACATGGACATCACCAGATGGTCAACAATGAAATCAGATTGATTATATTCTTTGCAGCCAAAGATGGAGAAGCTCTATACAGTCAGCAAAAACAAGACCGGGAGCTGACTGTGGCTCAGATCATGAATTCCTTATTGCCAAATTCAGACTTAAACCGAAGAGAGTAGGGATAACCACTAGACCATTCAGGTATGACCTAAATCAAATACCTTGTGAATATACAGTGGAAGTGGAAAATAGATTTAAGGGACTAGATCTGATAGACAGAGCCTGATGAACTATGGACGGAGGTTCGTGACATTGTAGAGGAGACAAGAATCAAGACCATCCCCATGGAAAAGAAATGAAAAAAAGCTAAATGGCTGCCTGAGGAGGCCTTACAAATAGCTGTGAAAAGAAGAGAAGCAAAAAGCAAAGGAGAAAAGGAAAGATATTCCCATTTGAATGCAGAGTTCCAAAGAATAGCCAGGAGAGATAAGAAAGCCTTCCTCAGTGATCAATGTAAAGAAATCGAGGAAAACAACAGAATGGGAAAGACTAGAGATCTCTTCAAGAAAATTAGAGATACCAAGGGAAAATTTCATGCAAAAATGGGCTCAATAAAGGACAGAAATGGTATGGACCTAACAGAAGCAGAAAATATTAAGAAGAGGTGGCAAGAATACACAGAAGAACTGTACAAAAAAGATCTTCATGACCCAGATAATCACAATGGTGTGATCACTCACCTAGAGCCAGACATCCTGGAATGTGAACTCAAGTGGGCCTTAGAAAGCATCACTCTGAACAAAGCTAGTGGATGTGATGGAATTCCAGTTGAGCTATTTCAAATCCTGAAAAATGATGCTGTGAAAGTTCTGCACTCACTATGCCAGCAAATTTGGAAAACTCAGCAGTGGCCACAGGACTGGAAAAGGTCTGTTTTCATTCCAATCCCTAAAAAAGGCAATCCCAAAGAATGCTCAAACTACCGCACAGTTGCACTCATCTCACACGTTAGTAAAGTAATGCTCAAAATTCTCCAAGCCAGGCTTCAGCAATATGTGAACCAAGAACTTCCAGATGTTCAAGCTGATTTCATCAAAGACAGAGGAACCAGAGATCAAATTGCCAATATCCAGTGATCATCGAAAAAGCAAGAGAGTTCCAGAAAAACACCTATTTCTGCTCTATTGACTACACCACAGCCGTTGACTGTGTGGATCACAGTAAACTGTGGAACATTCTGATAGAGATGGGAATACTAGACCACCTGAGCTGCCTCCTGAGAAATCTGTATGCAGATCAGTAAGCAACAGCTAGAATTGGACATGGAACAACCGTCTGGTTCCAAATAGGAAAAGGAGTACACCAAAGCTGTATATTGTCACCCTGCTTATTTAATTTATATATAGAGGACATCATGAGAAATGCTGGGCTGGAAGAAGCACAAGCTGTAATCAAGATAGCCAGGAGAAATATCAATAACCTCAGATATGCAGATGACACCATCCTTATGGCAGAAGGGGAAGAGGAACAAAAAAGCCTCTTGATGAAAGTGAAAGAGGAGAGTGAAAAAGTTGGCTTAAAGCTCAACATTCAGAAAAATAAGATCATGGCATCCGGTCCCATCACCTCATGGGAAATAGATGGGGAGAGAATGGAAACAGTGTCACACTTTTTTTGGGGGGGCTCCAAAATCGCTGCAGATGGTGATTGCAGCCATGAAATTAAAAGATGCTTACTCCTTGGAAGGAAAGTTATGACCAATCTAGATAGCATATTAAAAAGCAAAGACATTACTTTGCCAACAAAGGTCCATCTGGTCAAGGCTATGGTTTTTCCAGTGGTCATGTATGGATGTGAGAGTTGGACAGTGAAGAAAGCTGAGTGCTGAAAAATTGATGCTTTTGAACTGTGGTGTTGGAAAAGACTCTTGAGAGTCCCTTGGACTGCAAGGAGATCCAACCAGTTCATCCTAAAGGACATCAGTCCTGGGTGTTCATTGGAAGGACTGATGCTGAAGCTGAAACTCCAATACTTTGGCCACCTCATGCGAAGAGTTGACTCATTGGAAAAGACCCTGATGCTGGGAGGGATTGGGGGCAAGAGGAGAAGGGGATGACAGTGGATGAGATGGCTGGATGGCATCACCCACTCGATGAGCATGAGTTTGAGTAAACTCTGGGAGTTTGTGATGGACAGGGAGGCCTGGTGTGCTGCAATTCATGGGGTATCAAAGAGTCGGAGACGACTGAGCGACTGAACTGAACTGAAAATCTACTGATTTCATAATTGCTTGAGATCTCACATACATGACATGCTACATAATAATCGGTATATGATTTAAATTTACTGTCATTTGAATACATAGCTTGCACATTTACATGCAAGAAATTCTAAATTATTTATTGAAGTGTTAACCACTCCTTATTCACAAAGTAACTTCCCCCCAAATGCATTTGAATCTTTTATTAAAAATGATAAAATGAAAATATACCGTTAAGTATTAAATATGGTTATGAGTTTCTGAGTATATGGCAGTTTGATTTTATATTTAGAGATAAAACAAAAGGGATAGTTTTTAAACAGTCAAGTAATAAGAAAGCAAAAATTTTACTGATTAAATGAAATTCTTCAGAGAATGAATGCTTCCTAAAACGTGAAGGGCATTTCAAAGAAAATATATAGGGCGTTAAGTTTAAAGTTGAAAAAGAAAAATATTAAATTTTCCAAACTGACTCTCAAGTAAGTCATTTTAAGCTTATGAATTATTTATTTCATTGTTCCCCATGATTATAAGTATATTGCAAATGTCACTCCTGATGCCAAGACCAGTATTCTAATTAGATACCTATTGAAGGTGCAGTGTGAGACAATATACCAGAATAATTGAGATTGTGATAGAATTTTACCAAAATATGGATATATCAGTTTCCTGTGACATCTGTAACAAAATTTAATCACTGAAATGTGATTAAATCACCATAAATGTATCATAAATCTAGAAGTCAAAAGTACAAAGTCAGTTTGGATCAAAATTAATTTTCTATGCTACTCGTACAGGCTTTAGAGAATTTACTTTCTGCTTCTTCCATCTGCTGGCATTCTTTGGCTTGTGGTCGCATTACTACAGTCTCTCCCTTCATGGATACATCACTTTATCCCCTTCTGTTTATAATTTCCTTCTGCCTTTTAAGGACATCGTGATTATATTCAGTGCACACCATGTTAATCGAAGGTAGACTACCCATTTTGCTACCTGTAATTTAATGACATATGCATAAAATCACATTTGCCACATGAGGTATCATTAACAGGTTACAAGGATTAAACTGTGACTGTCTTCAAGGGGATCATTATTCAGCCCACCACAGGACTAAACACCATTTTTCACAATAGTAAATGAGCTAACCCAATACTTTGCTCTGAAATAATTGTGAATCAATATGGAAAAAATTGCTTTGATACCCTGTGAACTGGCAGATGGATCAGATGACTTTTAAAGAATTATAATTGATTATTCATTAATGTCTAAAGATAGCTTGTGACTTTTTCATTCTGGTTAGAAGATCGTTTAAAAATCTTTATCAATACTGTTATCACTGTAACCTCTATTATCATTGAGTAAAAGGAATTGGCTTAATCACCCTTGCACAACTGACTGTGTCTAAAATAATGAGTGAATATAGACAGGCTAGAGGGTTATTTTTAAATGTCGATAGTTACATTTTGATATAGGTATATGATATTCTATGCTTTCTGAAATAATATTGCATTACTCCTCTTCTTGTAAGAAATGGAACCACTTCTCCATTCTGTGTTTTTATTTACAACAGGATCAGATACTTTACATGCTGTTTTCTTTCCTAGTATTTCTATTGTTATTCAGAGGTTGTCATCTATAGTAAAACGTCTGAATTTTTGCTTTTAGATATTCATATACCTGACTCAAAATAATTATTTTCATATACATAATTCCCATCTACATTATTGTATTCCTCCTGGCTGGGCTGACAGTGCTCATAATATAAGGTGTTTTAACAGAAACAGAGAAGAAACTCAGGTGCCCTATGATTTAGAAAATCACAGTAACCCACTCTTTTAGCTCCATTCTGCCTTTAGAGTACCAGTCACTGTGTGTCTATTGTTGCCAACATTGAAACACCTCCAGTAATTGTCTTCTAAGAATAACTTTCATTCAGCCTCTTAGTAGAGTGGAGACCTGGCTCTACATGGTTAAAGGAAGATCTTTGAGGCTACAAAAATACACAGTACACATATTTTCAGAGTTCCTGATTTTTGTCTTAATCAGGAACCATCTTTCTTGGTGCCTGGCACTTGCAAGTCTTGAGACATTAAGAACCTCAAAATGAAAGTGAAATTTGTTAGTCACTCAGTAATGTCTGACTCTGTGACCCCATGGACTGTAGCCCCCTAGGGTACTGTGTCCATGGAATTCTCCAGGCATGAGTACTGCAGAGAGTAGCCATTCCTTTCTGCAGGGGATCTTTCCAACCCTGGGATTGAACCCAGGTGTCCTGAATTGCAAGCAGATTCTTTTCAGTCTGAGCCACAGGGGATGCCAAAGAATCTCAAGGGTGAGGTCAATTATTTTCCTCAACAGTGTCTCCCAAAGTAAGCACTTAGTTTATAATTTACCTCTAGTATGTAAGCTGCCCTCTTGTTCATCTATATGTTTCCTTTAAAGTTTTCTTTGGGAAAATATGATCTGTTATCCTATTCTCTTTCTCCATATGCTCAGTCACTCAGTTGTTTCCAACTCTTTGCAAACCCATGGACTGTAGCCCACCATGCTTCTCGGTTCATGGAACTTTCAGGTCAAGAATACTGCAGTGGGTTGCCATTTACTCCTCCTGGAGATCTTTCCCACCTAGGGATAGCACCCACATCTCTTTTGTCTCCTGCATTGCAGGCAGATTCTTTACCATTGTGCCACCTGTCTAGATAAACTTAGATCAGTTTATTTTGTCTTTTTTTTTTACTACCAACTAACTGATGATTCCAGAAGAAAAAGAGATTTAGTCCACTGTGTTTAACCAAAATTTAGCTAATACTTTTTTTTCCCTTTTTTGCAAATGTTTTATTTGATCCTTAGTTGTGTCTCCATATCATATGGAGTTGTCTGGGGAGGAGTAATTTAAGTATTACTCTCAACCTAGACAAAACAGAAGGATAAAGAATAAAGGTCAGAGATATTTCAAGGTATTCAAATAAAAGCACACCTGACTTTCAAATCAACTGTAAGTAAGTCACTACATTAATACAGTAAGGAAGAGAGACATTAAATAGCCTGGGAATCCAAGGACTTTTGAACCACTGTTGGTTATTCAGTAATGAGCAGCAACACCTATTGTGTGAGGCAAATAGTGTGTTTCTGTGTCTGGGTGCAGGTGCATGGAGTGTGTGTGAGTGGCATGTTTCTTCATTCTTTAATGAAGAAATAAGAGAGGACTTTCACACACACCAAAGTTTAATCAAATTGCCCTTCCCATGTAATTGCTTTGAGTAATTATAGGACTAAACACTATCGACTTCTATAAACATTCGATCTTATGATGTCACCATCTTTATGTCTAGTCTTAGACGGTTAAGGACAAGAAGAACATATATACTGTTATTTGAATTCTATTTTCATTTAATGAATTCTCTTTCTTTCACAGAGTTGTTTTTTATTTTCTAAATGTAAAGCTTTATTGGAGGTTAGATGGTGTATAGAAACAATATTTAAATTTTTTATTGATGTATAGTTGATTTACTATATTGATGTATAGTTAATTATATTAGTTTCAGGAATACAACATAGTTTTCAAAAATTTTATAGATTACACTCCATTTAATGGCATTATAAAATATTGGCTATATTCCCTATGCTGTAAAATATATCCTTGTAGCTTATTTATTTTATACATAGCAGTTAGTATACCTCTTAATCTCCTACATGCATTTTATCTCTCCCTCTCTCTCTTGCCCCACTGACAATCATAGTTTATTCTCTTATGTCTTGAGTCTTTTTCTGTTTTGTAATATTTATTCATTTGTTTTTTTCTTTTAGATTCCATGTATCAGTGATAACATACAGTATTTGTCTTTCTCTATCTGGTTTATTTCATAAAGCATAATGTAATTTTCCAAAGAAGACATACAGATGACCAGGAGTTAGTTACTTAAATGGATGCTCAACATCACTAATCATCAGAAAAGCAAATTAAAATTCCAACGATATATCATTTCACACTTATCAGATTGGCTATCATCAAAAAAACCATAAATAACAAATGCTGGTGAGAATGTGGAGAAAAGGGAATAACTATACTCTGTTGCTGGGTACATAAATTGGGGCAGCCACTGGGGAAAACAGTATGGAGCTTCTTTAAAACACTAAAAATTTAGCCACCATTTAATCCAGCAGTTTCATTCCAGGAGATATATCTGAAGCAGAAGAAAAAAAAAAAACACTAATTGGAAAAGATAACCACACCCCACTATTATCAGGAGTATTATTTACAATAGCCAAGATATGAAAGTGTTCTAAAGATGGGATGGGGAATTCGTGTAACTCTATGGCTGATTCATATCAATGTATGACAAAACCCACTGAAAAATAAATAAATAAATAAATAAAATAAAATAAAATATTTTTTAAAAACAAAAAAAAAATAAAGATGAATGGATAAAGATATGATATGTATATACAATGAAATACTACTCTGCCATAAAAAAGAATGAAAATTTGCCATTGGCAGCAACATGAACAGATCTTTCAAACTGCTTTAAAGTCATTTTATTACTAAAAAGTTTTCCTTGATATTAATCAAATCAAATATTTGACCAACTCGATATTTTCAAACATTGTCTTCTATCACATCTTGTAACATCATAACAATGAGAATTTGTATAGCCTGTGTATTTGGTAAATTTCTACCATCAATTTTGAGAATATTTCTCATCAATATCTCATCCTTTACTTTTTATTTAATTCATTATTATTTTTATTTTATTATTTTAACTTCTTTTATTATGAATGAGTGTAAAGTAGGGAGTGTTTCACACTTTTTAACGGTTAAGCATCATTTGTCATATATATTTCAATTACTACTTCACTACATGGTAATATTAGTATTTTTATGAAAAAAAATATTACCAACCAAATATTTGTTTCATAATCTACTTGCCTTTAATATCCCAAAGAATGTAGAATGCTGTAGGTGAGTGAAGTGAAAGTCGCTCAGTTGTGTCCGACTCTGCGACCCCATGGACTATACAGTCCTTGGAATTCTCCAGGCCAGAATATTGGAGTGCGTAGCTGTTCCCTTCTCCAGCTGAATACTGCAGACTCTGGCAAATCTCACAGACATTTTAATGAAATCTATTTGCTGAACTTTTTAGAACATGGTAAGGAGAAGATTTTTGGAGAATCACTTGGACTGCAAGGAGATCTATCCAGTCCATCCTAAAGAGGATCAGTCCTGGGTGTTCATTAGAAGGACTGATGCTGAAGCTGAAACTCCATACTTTGGCCACCTCATGCAAAGAGTTGACTCATTGGAAAAGACCCTGATACTGGGAGGGATTGGGGGCAGGAAGAGAAGGGGAAAACAGAGGATGAGATGGCTGGATGGCATCACCGACTGGATGGGCATGAATCTGAGTAAACTCCAGGAGTTGGTGATGGACAGGGAGGCCTGGCGTGCTGCGATTCATGAGGTCTCAAAGAGTCGTGGACACAACTGAGCAACTGAACTGATCTGAACTAAAGAATATTACTTTAAATATTCCTCTTCTTGTTCATATTCTTGTTCTCCTTTCCCCCTTCTTCTCTTATTCTTTAACACATCATCTCTTAAAACAGTCTTTTATAGTCTCCAGTTTAGGGAGTGCCCAATACTGATTTCTCCTATTAATATATTTTATATTCCATTTCTTAAGATCTCTTGGCTAAATATTTTTTCTAACTCTGAGGTTTGTATGATATCACTCTACTAGGCAAAAACATACGTGATAATCTTATTCTAATAGCATATGTTCTCCCAGTTTTGTCATTGAGGTTATAAGTAAACTGAAATGTGAGGTGTTTACTCTGGAATGACTTTTATATGTCTAAAACATTATAATTATAATAAATGACTTCCTTAAATGAAAAATTGCAACATATGGTCACCAAGAAAAAACTAGAGATAATATGCTTCACTACTTTCTTTAACATTGAGGAAATAGACCCAGAGAATGTAACTATACTACTTAAAGTCATCCTAAGACTAGTAACCAAATTTTCTAGCTCTGAAATTGATGTGTTGTTTTTCCCCCAAATGATGCAATTGAATCATTGGTTTACTGAAAGTTTACATTTTTGATCATCAGGAAAACCCAATCACCATTGTTAATATATAATTTTAAAAATATTTTCTTTAAAAAATCTATCCAGAGATTGGCAGATTGTATTATTCTAATTTTAGAAAATCACAAATTGAACATGACACTGACCTTTCCATACTTAGGATATTCACTTATAAATTCCAAACGGGAACCACCTGCTTTAAGTCCCAAACTGCCAAGGTAATTACGTGTTCACATGCTTAAGGGGGCATATAAACTATTACAGTTGAAGGTTTTGGTAGAAATCTATTTGCCTGGAAACAGGAAAAGAATCTTATAGCAAAATGTGCTTTCCTTAATAATTATTAAAATTTTAGAAAAGCTGTTCTTAAAAAACAGGGAAATAAATTTATCTTCTACCTAATTTGTGAAATTATATATAACAAGAGGGAAAATATTAATCTTTTCTAAGAAATTCTAGTAGTCAACAAAAATATGAATAGATTTAATCCATTTGAAATAATCTTATTATATTTTGGTTTCATACTTTGTGTTAAAAGCAGCAAATTTATGCTATCAAAATTAAGTACTGTTATAAGATTAATTTTTAATTTTGCATTTTGTGTTTATAATCATTTTTAGCAGTCAAAATTTAACTTCTATTTTTAAATAATATATAATTTTAGTCCAAACCTATTAGTATACTAGTTACAATAAGATACACTTTCAAAGGAGGATAAATTGACTTTGGGAGAATTAATTGAATAGTAATATTATATTTTTCTCTTATAAATCACTGGGACTTTCACATTTACAGGAAAAAATAAAAATACTACTTCTAAAATGTCATAGACATGTATTTACCTCCAGGCACCCAGTGCAGCAAAATGAATCTATTTCCATTTGTTACGTGACCAAGGACAAGAGTCAACCAACCACGGAGAACATGTTTTGGAAGAATTTGATTTGTGGGCCCATTCATATTGATAATGGATATGAGGTTTATTCAATTCCATCTCAAGTTTTGTTGGGAAACAATACCAAAAACATCTATGTTGTGATTGGAATGCAAATTTGTGTGTTGTCACTTATATTTATAACAGCCTAACAACTTGTTTTACAGATGCACAGAAGACTTAAATGTCATGTTCTTTTTTATAAAACAGATTTATGAGTTATTAAATTACCACACTGTGAATTGTTTACAATAGTAATTTGATTAAGTTGGAGAATAGATAAAACATGTTAATATGAGGTTGATGTTTGACATAATTTATTTTAGCATGAATTATTTCAGTTCTACCCATCACCGTAAAATACATTTCTTATCTTCCCAAATGAGTCAAGAATCATGAAGTCACTGCTTATGAAATTGTTGTATATAAATCATTTTAATTACTTGTCGAGAAATTTATTACTAGGGAACACAAAGTATTTGAAAATTTATGGAATATGAACAATCGAAATTTTCGTTATAAAACCCTATTTACATATATCACACACAAATTTACATTAGAAAGGACAATCTGTTATCTTTCTTTTTGTATTTTTATTTTTAAAAAAATTTTTTTATTAGTTGGAGGCTAATTACTTCACAATATTTCAGTGGGTTTTGTCATACATTGACATGAATCAGCCATCGAGTTACAAGTATTCCCCATCCTGATCCCCCCTCCCACCTCCCTCTCCACCCGACTCCTCTGGGTCCTCCCAGTGCACCAGGCACGAGCACTTGTCTCATGCATCCCACCTGGGCTGGTGATCTGTTTCATCATAGATAATATACATGCTGTTCTTTTGAAACATCCCACCCTCACCTTCTCCCACAGAGTCCAAAAGTCTGTTCTGTACTTCTGTGTCTCTTTTTCTGTTTTGCATATAGGGTTATCATTACCATCTTTCTAAATTCCATATATATGTGTTAGTATGCTGTAATGTTCTTTATCTTTCTGGCTTACTTCACTCTGTATAATGGGCTCCAGTTAAAGACAGCCCTCAGATTGGGAGAAAATAATAGCAAATGAAGAAACAGACAAAGGATTAATCTCAAAAATATACAAGCAACTCCTACAGCTCAATTCCAGAAAAATAAATGACCCAATCAAAAAATGGGCCAAAGAACTAAACAGACATTTCTCCAAAGAAGACATACAGATGGCTAACAAACACATGAAAAGATGCTCAACATCACTCATTATTAGAGAAATGCAAATCAAAACCACAATGAGGTACCATTACACGCCAGTCAGGATGGCTGCTATCCAAAAGTCTACAAGCAATAAATGCTGGAGAGGGTGTGGAGATAAAGGAACCCTCTTATTCTGTTATCTTTCTAATGTATATAAAAGTATTTTGTTATGTGAATATCTTATTATATTTGTTATTTTATATTCAATATGAACTCTTAAAAAGGGTGTTATCCTATTTTAATTTTCAAGCTATAAATGATTTTACAATTATTATTAATTAACAGTTGTATTGTGTGAGTGTATATGAGGAGAGGAAGAGTGCAAGAGAAAGAAGAGTGTGTAAGATTTTCTTAGTACTGAATAGCCCTTGGAATGTTTTAATTTCATTTTTATGCAAGTTTGAAAGGTCACAAATGTGTCACAAGTTGAGATTTTTTAATTAAAAATGATGCTTATAAGCTGAAAAAAACTATTCCACATGTCACCTCTGCCCTTTTTCATTTTGGTTACCGACAAGGGTTCAAAAACAAAAAGGCAATATTGTGGTGGGCAGGGCAGGGGTGAATTGCATTCTGAGACATATGACCCTAAGAATGAAATATTATTAATAGTTCTAAAAATTAAAAAATTATGAAATTTGTACATTAAACATTATCAGTTTTTATGGACTACCTAAAACATCAAACATCAGTTTTTATGTAATACCTCATTTCAGAACTTCAGAGAAATTGACAATAAGGTGTAAAAACAGGTTCCTATGAGATTTCTTATGCAATATCATTATGAATAATTCTTACTCAAAAAAGCAGTTTTTACAGTAATGCTGAATAGTGTGTATGCTTTTAAGTGTTGATTTGTCATAAGAAATGGAATTGACTAAATTGCCAGCAGAAATAATAGAATTAAAGAAAATTACACATATCATCTGTTAAAAACTACAAAACATTATCAAGTATGAGTTTGCAGAAACACAAAAGTAAACTTTAGCACAAGTATTTCAAAATTTGAAATGTAGACTAGACACAAAATATAATCTCTCACATATAACAGTATACATTTTGTATTCTAAAATAATTTTTTAAAAAATCCAATTATTTTCAAGCAGACATTCAGTTCAGTTAAGTTCAGTCTCTCAGTCGTGTCTGACTCTGCAACCCCATAGACTGCAGTGCACAGCCCTCCCTGTCCATCGCCAGCTTCTGGAGTTCATTCAAACTCATGTCCGTTGAGTTGGTGAGGCCATCCAACTATCTCATCCTCTGTTGTCCCCCTCTCCTCTCACCTTCAATCTTTCCCAGCATCAATGTTTTTTCAAAGGAGTCAGCTCTTCGCATCAGGTGGCCAAAGGAGTTTCAGCTTCAGCATGAGTCCTTCCAATGAATATCCAGAACTGATTTTCTTTAGAATGGACTAGTTGGATCTTGCTGTTCAAGGGACTCTCAAGAGTCTTCTCCAACACCACAGTTTGAAAGCATCAATTCTTCAGCGCTCAGCTTTCTTTATAGTCCAACCTCACACCCAAACATGACTACTGGAAAAATCATAGTTTGACTAGACGGACCTTTGTTGGCAAAGGAATGTCTCTGCTTTTTACTATGCTGTCTAGGTTTGTCATAGCTTTCTTCCAAGGAGCAAGTGCCTTTTAATTTCATGGCTGCAGTCACCATCTGCAGTGATTTTGGTTTTAAGCCAACTTTTTTACTTTCCTCTTTCACTTTCATCAAGAGGCTCTTCAGTTCTTCTTCACTTTCTGTCATAAGGGTGGTGTCATCTACATATCTGAGGTTATTGATATTTCTCCTGGCAATCTTGAGTCCAGCTTGTGCTTCATCCAGTCCAGCATTTCCCATGATGTACTCTGCATATAAGTTAAATAATAATGGTGACAATATACTGCCTTGACGTACCCCTTTCCCTATTTGGAAACAGTCTGTTGTTCCATGTCCAGTTCCAACTGTTGGTTCTTGACCTGCATACTGATTTCTCAGGAGGCAGGTCAGATATTAAAGACTCTAGTATTCCCTTTTCTTTAAGCAGACATTAAATGTATCCAAAAGTTACTGAACATTGTGCTGTTAAGGAAATATCTGAAAGTTTTAAAAACTAAATTATTTCATATTATATTTTATTACAGAAGGTGTTAAAAGCAGAAATTAAAAACAAAATTTGGCATAAAATAGACTCAGTTACTTGAAACCTGAGTAGATATATTTCTTAATTATTTTAGGATAAGATGAAGTCAAAACTTCTTTTCTATCAATTTAAGACTGAGATACTAAGGTAAAAATATATGATGGAACTGTGAATCTTAAAATTAGGTTATAAAAAGGAAGTGATTTAGTTAAGTAACAACAGTCTTGTTTCTGACCATTTTGAAATTACAGGTACTGGACTTACTCTAACAGAGAAAACAACTATAAAACTGGAACAACTATTTGAGTTGAATCTTCTCAAGTGTAGGAAAACTCCTAACTGCAATACTTGCTAGGAGAGAGACAGATAAGGTGGGTATCACCTTTAATCGAGCCTTCAATATTTATGCACTTTCAGACGGTGGCTGCTGAACGTGAGACAGACAGAGAGAAGTTGTCTTTCTGAGCTAAGGGCACACCCAACAGAGCTCAGTTTTCAGAAGCAGCTGAAATTTGCAGAGAATATCATTGGAGCATTGTGAGCCATCCCAAAAGTTGAGCCCATAAATCTTCATAGGGTTTTGCCCTAAGTTTTTGGCCAAGAGTTAGATCAGGCAGACGAAGAACGAGAATTGTAAGGTCTTGAAGGGTGTGACAACGGTGGAGTTTAAGGCAAAATGGAAATACTAGTTATGTGCTCCTTGAACATGTTAGAGTTCTGTTTATCTTGAGTGGAAACATATTACTGAGCACTTCAGGCATTCATTTGTCACTTCAGAAATTCTATGTTTTCAAAGTTAGAGTAATGCTCTAATATCAGAAAATATCCTAATACTGAGGGAAAAATTTAAATAGATCCAACCTAATCACTAGGGCCAAGTGCTAAAATACTCTCAGCTTTCATCATGCTGGGAGCACTAATCATCCTCTATTAAGTTCAAGATAGATTAAGCCATCTCCATAGAAACAAGCAGGAAAATACTTTGAAAGGAAGACACACAGTAATCAATGCGAAGAAAAATGTCGATACTATCCCATGACCTGTATTTCAGCTGATGGCATATTTCTTGGTCTTCTTTTCCAAAAAAATTTCTAATCAGAAAACATTTTAAAAAATTATTCAAGAACTTATGATGCTTGGCCTTATTTAAGTCCTGAAACATTTCTGTTCATAGATTAGAATCTAATAGGCTTCAACACTTAATAATATAATTGAGCCAGTTGAATACATTTTGATTTCTGCCTTTTATATGACAATAAGTTATTCAGGTTTGTTTATTTAATCAGTCATGCATTATTCTGAATTTCGGATGAGTTCTAAAGCATTAAATTAAAATATGAAATCCAGCCTTGTAAGCAGAACTTGGAAATTACTATGATCAAGGTCTTTTGGAGTGAGGAATATTAAAAACCTGGAGATATAATCAGGGATTACATGTAAGCTACTGGATATTGGAAATTGAGGTAGTTAAAATTCTGCTGCCAGTCACAGACTGAAATCTGGATTCACTACTCTCCATCATTAAATGTTCCTATAGCAAAGATATCATACATAAAACCTATAAAACAGTATAAAAATGATTGTAAAAACACTGAACCAGAAAATTAAAATGATTTATTTGGGTCAATAATGTAAAAAATAAGCCCAATATTTTGAAAAGTATAGTACTTTGCAATTAGTTTAAAAGTATTACTAGTGCTTATTATCTTTTTGCTTATATATTTTATAATATACAATTCAAATTAATGATTTAATCTTTATCTTTAAGAGAATAAAGTCTAATCTAAAATGATAAAACTTAAGAAAAATGTATACAGAAAAGTGATGATATTTTATTTGTTACATAGATTCCATTGTTTGTATAGTAATGAGATCTCAAGACAAAAATTAACTATCTACACACACACACATACACATTCTGCCATTTATCTCCTAAGAGGTTATATAAACTTTATGTATTTTGCTTTGTTTTCATAAAATCTGGACTCTTTAGTAATTTGATTTTTTCAAATCATAGAATTTTTTTTACTTGCACACAA
Organism: Muntiacus reevesi; assembly: GCF_963930625.1. Taxonomy (NCBI): domain Eukaryota; kingdom Metazoa; phylum Chordata; class Mammalia; order Artiodactyla; family Cervidae; genus Muntiacus; species Muntiacus reevesi. Next base: position 53,120,135 of record NC_089259.1, on the reverse strand, counting down.
GCTAAGTTGTCCAGTTGTGTCTGACTTTTTGTGACCCCATGGACTATATAGCCAGCCATGCTCCTCTGTCCATGGGATTCAACAGGCAAGAATGCTGGAGTGAGTTGCCATGTGCTCCTCCAGGGGATCTTTGCGACCCAGGGATCCAACTGAGGTCTCTTATGTCTCCTGTGTTGGCAGGCAGGTTCTTTACCTCTACCACTAGCTGGGAAGCCCACTTACTAATGGTAGTATCCTATTTTTGACAAGACTATTTTTATTTTCTTTCTTGAGGTCATCACTTTAAATGCTTACTTGGTGAGTTTATTATTTTATTTCATATGATTTTTTTTTTACTTACCACACTCATTATCTACCTCACTCATAATGATCTTCATTGATTTAAACTCCCTGAAATTACTATGCCTACCCTTGTTGTTTCATGATAGTGAAACTGATGCAATTGATCTCAAAAAGGAAATCAGACAAGTACTTGAGGTCTATTTATGATCACCTGGGAAGTTTACAATGTTTATAAAATGTCTAGTAGTAAAAAGTATCTATGGTTATATTCCACTAAATATTTGTGAAAACTGAAATTTTAATTTCATACAATTTTTACTTTGTACAGAATCATTCATCTTTTGGCTTTTTCATCCATTAAAATCTCTGGAAAATATATTTTAGCTTGGAGATTGTTCAAACAGGTCACAGGCTGGATATGGCAGCCTTGTTTTGGCAATCCCTGAAACAGACAAGCTGCAATCTTATATTTGGAGCATCAGGGAATGCTTTTGAATTTAAGAAATAGTAAACTATGACAGGTGTGAAAGAATTACACTTTCTAGCTCATAATAGGGACTTAAAAATTAACTATTGACTGAAGAAGGACTTAATGTACAATAGTATAAGAAGGGGAAACAGGAAATAGTTGTTCTAGAATGAAGGATCAGCTATTTTAAAATCTACAACAAAAGTAACTGTGAAATTTTGGAGATACCAAAGTACAATTTAGTGAAGCTGGCTTGAAGACAGTGAAATGTGGAAAAGAAACTGTGTGATATTAGAAGACTCACTTTTAAAACTTTCAGCTGAGGACTCTTTCTTTGAAAAGATGAATAATAGTATTCATTTTCCAGAATTGTTTGCATAGATGAGTGAGACAATTGATACAGAACTGCTACATAGGTGGAAAGCATAAGTTTTATTCTGTATATATTTCCTTCTTTTTAGGACTTTGCCTGCTAAAGCATTTTATTTTGTCTTATACAATTAAATTTAAATATTATCTTGATAATTCATGTTCTCAAATCAATATGGTTAAAATCTAAATGCACTGTTTTATTAAATTGGCCAGTTTAATTTCATTATAAAGTTTTTCTTAAAATATTTACAAAATTGTGGCAGTTGCATATAGTACTGTAGTAGCTTTAGATAAACTGAATTGAAATGTGCTATTTTGTTTTGCTTCATTTTAATATTGGTCATTAAGGGCAGACAGAGATAAAATATCATGTTTCTATTGCACTAACCTTTAATTTGCTCAACAGATATTTATCAGGATGCAATCACCAGCAGCAGTTATCTCTAAAATTTTGAAAGATAGAAACTACTTTTCCCTTAAGGACAAATGCAAGGTATAATCAAGCACCTTGGCAAGAAGGGCAATTCTTCAATACTCTTCACATAATCCTGAAGGGATTATTTATTCCTCCATAAAATAGATAGCCAATTGAACTTCCATCACCTCCTCCCCTTTCCTGCTGTGTGTATTTGGTACTGAGTACACAGTCCACTGAGCTATCAGCTATTATTATCGTGTTATTTTCTTCTTTAATGTTACTTTTAACTTCTACATTGATAATTTAAATCAGGATGCTTTGATTAAGGCCAATTTATCATACAGAAAGTGAACTTACATGAAAAATTTGTCCACTCTATATAAAGATATAGGTAAGAAATATTTAACAAAACTTTAACTTTCTAAATGAGATTTACTTCACTAGATTCAAGGCTAAGTGTTGCTAATAGATGACGTTAGAAGATACTGCCCTATGCATTGTAACTGACTTCAAAATTGTCTAACATTCACTCTTGACTCTATTTTGCTGATGTATGTGTATTCTTTGGAATGTCATGCAAGGAAGCTCCAGGTTACTCATTTGTGAAATGACAGCACAAAGATCCATAGAACTCACAGAAAATCAATATTAATAATTATCAAATTTTTGAAAATGTTGCATAATAAAATTTAGTCCTGAGATTCGTTCTTCATAACTCCCAGCAATATACACATTATCCCTCTGATATTAAATCATTTTGAAAATCAGTGGCAGAGTTTATGAGTCAGAGAAATCTGTCCACGGGGATTCTTCAGGCAAGAAAACTGAAGTGAGTTGCCATGCCCTCTTCCAGGAGGTCTTCCCAACCCAGGGATTGAACACAGGCCTCCTGCATTGCAGGCGAATTAAAGAACCTGATGCTGGAAAAGACTGAAGGCAGGAGGAGAAGGGGATGACATAGGATGAGATGGTTGGATGGCATCACCGAGTCGATGGACATGAGTTTGAGCAAACTTTGGGAGTTGGTTGATGGACAGGGAAGCCTGACATGCTACAGTCCATGGGGTCACAAAGAGTCAAAAAAGACTGAGTGACTGAACTGAACTGATTTATCTTTGATATGTTAAATTTTGATATCCACGCAACTCTTCCAGCATTCTATGGCATTCTCTGTTTTCTCTGATCCAGCCATTCTAAACTCATTCCAGGCACTTAGGTATACTAAGAATCAGTTTGTAATATTTCTTATGTTGTTTCTCTGTCTAAAACACTTTCTTCTACTACCTTCCTTCAAAGTCTATTTTTCAGATTAAATATTGGTATATTCTCTCACAGAAGAAAATCACCGGTCATTACCTGTGTCTTTCAATTTAAAACAACTCAATTTAACACTAGCACGCTTTAATCATGCATACACTGCTTTAGCTCCCTGGGATAGATAGTAGAACCCGTAATGGCTTAGAAGAAATGGAATCCCTCAGAAGAAATGAGTAGCCATCCTAGTCAACAAAAGAATCTGAAACGCAGTACTTGGGTGCAATCTCAAAAACAACAGAATGATCTCTGTTCATTTCCAAGGCAAACCAGTCAACATCACAGTAATCCAAGTCTATGCCCCAACCAGTAATGCTGAAGAAGCTGAAGTTGAATGGTTCTATGAAGACCTACAAGACCTTCTAGAACTAACACCCCCCAAAAATGCCCTTTGCATTATAGGGGACTGGAATGCAAAAGTAGGAAGACAAGAGATAACTGAAGAAACAGGCAAATTTGGCCTTGGCGTACAAAAAAAGAAGCAGGGCAAAGGATAACAGAGTTTTGCCAAGGGAGTGTGCTGGTCATAGCAAACACCCTCTTCCAACAACACAAGAGAAGACTCTACACATGGACATCACCCAATGGTCAATACTGAAATCATATTGATTATATTCTTTGCATCCAAAAATGGAGAAGCTTTATACAGTCAGCAATAAAATGACAGAGAACTGACTGTGACTCAGATCATGAACTCCTTATTGCCAAATTCAGACTTAAAATGAAGTAGGAAAAAACACTAGACCATTCAGGTATGACCTAAATCAAATCCCTTACAATTATACAGTGGAAGTGACAGATATATTCAAAGGATTGGATCTGATAGACAGAGTACCTGAAAAACTATGGATGGAGGTTCATGACATTGTACAGGAGACAAGGATCAAGACCATCCCCCGGAAAAACAAATGCAAAAAGGCAAAATGGTTGTCTGAAGAGGCCTTACAGATAGCTATGAAAAGAAGAGAAATAAAAGACAAAGAAAAAAAAAGGAAAGATATACTCATTTGAATGCAGAGTTCCAAAGAATAGCAAGGAGAGATAAGAAAACTTTCCTCAGAAATCAATGCAAAGAAATATCAGAAAACAAAAGAATGGGAAAGACTAGAGATCTCTTCAAGAAAATTAGAGATACCAAGGGAACTTTTCATGCAAAGGTGGGCAAAATAAAGGGCAGAAATGGTATGGGCCTAACAGAAGCAGAAGATATTAATAAGAAGTGACAAGAATGCACAGAAGAACTGTACAGAAAAGATCTTCATGATCCAGATAATCACAGTGGTGTGATCACTCACCTAGAGCCAGACATCCTGGACATTGAAGTCAAGTGGGCCTTAGGAAGCATCGCTATGAACAAAGCTAGTGGAGATGATGGAATTCAAGTTAAACTATTTCAAATCCTAAAAGATGGTGCTCTGAAAGTGCTGCACTCAATATGCCTGCAAATTTGGAAATCTCTCAGCAGTGGCCAAGGATTGGAAAAGCTCAGTTTTCATTCCAATCCCAAAGAAAGGCAATGCCAAAGAATGCTCAAACTACTGCACAATTGCACTCATTTCACGTGCTAGCAAATAAAGTCAGAATTCTCCAAGCCAGGCTTCAGCAGAACATGAACCATGAACTTCCAGATGTTCAAGATTGATTTAGAAAAGGCAGAGGAACCAGAGATCAAATTTCCAACATCTGTTGGATCATTGAAAAAGCAAGAGAGTTCCAGAAAAGCATCTATTTCTGCTTTATTGACTATGCCAAAGCCTTTTACTGTGTGGATCACAGCAATTTCTGGAAAATTCTGAAAGAGATTGGAATACCAGACCACCTGACCTGCCTCTTGAGAAATCTGTATGCAGATCAGAAAGTAACAACTAGAACTGGACATTGGAACAACAGTTCAGTTCAGTTCAGTCGCTCAGTCTTGTCCGATTCTTTGCGACCCCATGAATCGCAGCACGCCAGGCCTCCCTGTCCATCACCAGCTCCTGGAGTTCACTCAAACTCATGCCCATTGAGTTGGTGATGCCATCCAGCCATCTCATCCTCTGGTGTCCACTTATCCTCCTGCCCCCAATCCCTCCTAGCATCAGGGTCTTTTCCAATAAGTCAACTCTTCAAATGAGGTGATCAAAGTATTGGAGTTTCAGCTTCAGCATCAGTCCTTCCAATGAACACCCAGGACTGATCTCCTTTAGGATGGACTGGTTGGGTCTCCTTGCAGTCCAAGGGACTCTCAAGAGTCTTCTCCAACACCACAGACTGGTTCCAAATAGGGAAAGGAGTAAGTCAAGGCTATATATTGTCACCCTGTTTATTTAACTATATGCAGAATACATCCTGAGAAATGCTGGACTGAATGGATGAAGCACAAGCTGGAATCAAGATTGATTGGAGAAATATCAATAATCTAAGATATGCAGATGAGACCACCCTTATGGAAGAAAGTGTTGAAGAACTAAAGAGCCTCTTGATGAAATTGAAAGAGGAGAGTGAAAAAGTTGGTTTAAAACTCAACATTCAGAAAACTAGGATTATGGAATCTGGTCCCATCACTTCATGGGAAATAGATGGGGAGACAGTGGCTGAGTTTATTTGCTTCGGCTCCAAAATCACTGCAGATAGTGATTGCAGCCATGAAATGAAAAGACGCTTGCTCCTTGGAAGAAAGATTATGATCAACATAGGCAGCTTATTAAAAAGCAGAGACATTACTTTGCCAACAATGGTCTTTTTCCAGTAGTCATGTAAGGATGTGAGAGTTGGACTATTAAGAAAGCTGAGCACCAAAGAATTAAGGCTTTTGAACTGTGGTGTTGGAGAAGAGTCTTCAGAGTCCCTTGGACTGCAAGGAGATCCAACCAGTCGATCGTAAAGGAAATCAGTCCTGAATGTTCATTGGAAGGATGATACTGAAGCTGAAACTCTAATACTTTGGCCATGAAGCGAAGATCAGACTCATTAGAAAAGACCCTGATGCTGGAAAAGACTGCAGGCAGGAGGAGAAGGGGAAGACAGGATGAGATTTTTGTATGGCATCACTGATTTGATAGATATGAGTGTGAGCAATCTACAAAAAGAGCTGGTGATGGACAGGGAAACCTGGCGTCCATGGAGTCACCAAGAGTTGTACACAACTGAGCAGCTGAACTGAACTGAGTTTGTACCTCTTAATCCTCTTTACCCATTTCACCCCTCCCACCCCCGCTCTCCTCTCTGGTAACTGCTAGTTTGTTTTCTGGATCTGTGAGTCTGTTTCTCTCATGTGTGTTTTTTTTTTTTTTTTTTTTTAATTCTACAAAAAAGTCAAGACATACAGTATTTGTCTTTTCCATTTAACTTATTTCACTAAGCATAATACCCTCCAGATTCACAAAAATTGCAAGATCTTGTCTTTTTCATGGTAGAATAATAAACAAGGGGATATTATCTACCACACCCTATTCATCCATTGCAAGATCTTGTCTTTTTCATGGCAGAATAATAAACAAGGGGATATGATCTACCACACCCTATTCATCCATTCAGCTATTTAATGAATATACCATGGTATTTTGTATAAGGGGCTTGAGCATCCTGGATTTTGTTATTCACAGAGAATTATGGAACCAATCCCTTGTGGAATATACCACACTGTGGGACAAAAATAGAGAACAAGTAACAGGTTTTGGTGGTAACAATGGTTACCCCTAGTGCTTTATTATATGTGAAAAATAAAACTATGCTTGTAGAGTAAACAAGCGTTAAAACACTTGAAGAAAACAAGGGTTTTATATGGTGTGGGGACAAGTTCAAGAAAATATGCAGTAAGCTTTTAATAACTATAGTGTAATATTGTCTTTTATATCTGATTTTCCTTAACAAATACTGAGGAAAATATCCATGTCCTGATAAAGTTTAATTTTTAAAAAATTTTTTTGCTTAGTGAAGTGCAATTTTCTCCTTCTTTTTTGGTCATTCTCTTTATCAAACCTTAAATATAGACATTAATAAATTATTTTCATATAGTTAATAATGTCTTTTATATTTCAGAAGTAAGGAAGGTGCTCTTTTCCTTAAAATATTTTCAAAATGTCTGTCAAAGCAGTGATGACTGATGCCTGCATGGCTATATATCTCCTTTTCTATACAAACATATCTGGGATCTTATACTAAAACAAATGAAAATCATTAAGATCATACAGGTCATATTAATGTGTATTGGAAATTTCTAAATTTAAAAAATTGCTAGTGATAAGCCTTATGAGGAATACAAAACACTGTTATCTTTGCTAAAGAAAAAAAGGCCTTTCTTTAGCACACTTAATATATATAAATTTGTTTTAAAAATGAGTTAATCAGCACACCTTATGGGAGTTTATAACCATTAAAGGCTGGTTTCTATAGTGTTTCACATTTGCCTTGTATAATTCAGTGGAACTGTTAAATGTAAATAATGAAATCAGTGATTGCAGTAACAGTAATGAAGAAGAAAGAGGAAGAAAAGGATGAGAAAAAGAAGGAATTTTACTTTTATTAATACAGGATCATTTTATCCAAAGTTATATTTGTATCACATTTACAAAGAAGAATATTTTGGTGTACATTATGTTCTCTTAGCTCATTAGGTTGGGAGGGAATCGTATATAGGAGACTGGGAATGTTGCAAAAATACATTAAAATTTAGAATATTTATATAGAATGCTGCAACTTACTTTTTCAAGTTTTCTTCTTAGATAAATATGAAGCAAATAAAGATATATAATTTATGTCCTTAATTATTTTCATTTTAAAAAAGACCCTTATTCTAGTGAAGTTACTTTTGAAGGCTTTTGCCAGATTTTACAATTTAATTTCTAACATAAATATGGCTGAAGTTCTCACCTTTGCTCTGACCCCAAGTCTTTTTTTTTCTTTTATTTCCTTCACATTAGCAGAGGCAATGCTGACAGGAAGGGGATTAAGATGAGAAGTGAATCCCCCTGGGGCCTCTCCACCATTCCTTCCCCTACCTCACCCTGCGACCGTCGCAACAGTGGGTGAACAGAGCTGGCAAATGAGACACAGGGTAGAGGTAGTGCTGTTCTTTTTAACAGAGCAATCTCCCTGGGATTCTGGGTTGAGTGTGGCAGATCGTAGAAAGCAGCAGGGGAATTCTTGATAAATATCAATACCCACATACAAGATACAATAAGAATCAACCACATTTTCTCACCTTTATAAAAATAAATAAGAATATAACAATCAAGAAACTGTTGAGAGACAGTCTGCTTTTATCAAGAAATCCTCTCACTTTCAGAACGCTTTTTATATAAGTTGCACTACATATACAAGATTATTCTTAGAATATTTTTACAATATAGAAATTTATATTAGGATAAATACTAATGACCACACCACCAGCTTGAAAATTTTCATATAAATAGAATTTTGGAAATCCCTTCACCAGAGCTGTGATTTTTGTGTTAACTATCCCTTTGATTTTTCTTTAAAGAAAAATCTTCCCAACCCAGGGATTGAACTGGAGTCTCATACATCTTCTGCATTGGAAGGAGGGTTCTTTAGCACTAGTACGCCTCTTGGAAATCACATGTATATATATGAAGTGAAAGTCACTCAGTTGTGTCCAACTCATACATACATACATATATATATATATATATATATATATATATACATGAATTTGCTTGATTTGAACTATATGCAAATAAAACTGTGTGCTCTTTTCAGTACTTTTCATCAAATTGGCCCACTATTACATATTTATGACCCATCTGAATTGATATATGTAGTCATGGTACATTTATTTTCAATAATGTCTTTTATTATTTTATGAAGATATGCATAATTTGTCTTTTTTAATATGATGGACAATTCTTAGCAAAATATTAAAAATATTTAGCCATAACTATTGCATAAAAACTGAATAGTGGAAAGAAAATCATAATCGCTTTGAACACTGTCAGATTTAAAAAAGAAGAAACAGCCATAGCAGTGCATTTCAACCAAATTCAAACCATTTGAGTAGCTTCCTTTTCTTTTCCGCTGAACATAAATTTGATATGAGTATATCTGAATATGTACCTTTGTGCAAATGCATTAACTTCTTTTCTTAAAAAAACACACAGCAGAATTGATAAATTGTTGAGTACATATATACTTATTTTTTTTATAATGCCGAATTCCTTATGATGTTGTGTCATTAACAGTATGTGTGAGTTCTCATTAATCCAATAACACAGCTTCTTTGAGTTTTCCAGTCTGGTGTAAGTAAGGAAAATAATAAAATTCCTGCCTCATAAAGCCTGGTGGAGTAAACTGTGCATAATCCAGACATCTTGAGTTAAAGCTGAGTCTGATAATATGATGTTACTGTTTAGTGGCTAAGTCATGTCCGAGTCTTTGTGACTCCATGAACTGTAGCCCACCAGGCTCTCCTGTCCATGAGATATCCCAGGCAAGAATACTGGAGTGAGTTTCCATTTCCTTCTTCAGGGGATCTTCCTGACCCAGAGAGACTAAACCCACATCTTCTGCATTGACAGGCAGATTCTTTACCACTGAATCACCAATGATGCCTGATAATATGATAGGACTGGTAAACATGTAGGTCGTGTTCTTTGTAAAGAAAAAGAAAGCACCTTGATATCCAAAATGCTAGTCAGGCAAAATGTAGTGGGATTTGTGGATACTAATTGTTACCACATTCCACTTCTTCTATAATTTTTAGGTGCCAGATTTTATGTGCACATGTTAACCTGCAGCTAAAAATAAAGTTATCTGTCCTGCAATAGTTCAGTAGAGTCATATAACTACCTTTTGACAATGGAATGTAATGGTAATGATGTGGATCATTTCTGAGTCATCTCCTTGCAGATAAATCCACTTGATCTCTACCCTTCCTTTGCCTTTTATGCTATCTAGGAAATGATAATAATTGGAGTCAGTTTAGGAGCTTGGCTTTAAGGATGCCAGCATACCCTTGAAGCTAAAAATCTCATTCTGGGATTTTACATAAGTGACTATAATTTCATAGTTAAGCTACTATATTTGTGATCTATTTGTCACAGCATCATTAACTGATACCTACATAATGCACTTGAAAAAAATTAATGTTTTTTACTATGCATGTCTTAACTTTCAAATTAAACTTTCTTATGAAATAGAAATCTATCTTTCTATCTAAATATCTACATATATGCTAAAAAGAAATAAATGTGGGTGATGCCCATATTACCTAAATCTATCTAACAAGACAAATTAAGGATCACTATCCAAATGACAGGTCATTTCCAGGTGTGCAGTCTAGCTGGAATATTAAAGAAATATGATGAATCAAAACCCCAAACAATTTTTTTTCCCTTTTGGCTAGATTCTAGTAAAATAGTTTAAGCTTATATTTCTACTCAGAGACCTAAGCTTTCTTCATTTAGTAATACTTTTTTCTATCCATAAATTAAAATCCAAACTCGAGAGAAGTTTCCACTTATCTCAATAGAAAAAATATAGTTGCATTTGTCATTTTTTTATTGTAAGCTTTAATGTTTCCATTTTGACAATTTTTACAGCCATATTACCACCCAAATCAAGATATAGGACATTTACAATATTCTAGAAAGCCCTATCAAGCTCTTGATTTAATCCATCCTCCAAGGCAATCATGTATGTGTTTATAGACTTTACATACATACTTACTAGTTTCAGATGTGAACAAAGCTTTGCATTGGATTTCAGTCCTCATTGTGCAGGGATGTAATTGGAATTGTTTGGAGGTTATAAAAGTATAGTGCCCTTCCACATAATGACAGTGGCAGAAATAGATCTATAAGCTATGTATGTGGATTTCAAATAAAATACTATTCTTTGATTAAATTCCTATTCCTTATTTATCTACTTTTATATGATTGTAGTAATGTGATTTTTTTTCCCAGTGAGCTATTACTTTATTATTTTAAATATATTGTGTTAATTATGCTGACTGGTAAGTGTGATACTGAAGTTTTTTTTGTAATTCTCATAGCATCCGAGAGAGTTCCCAGTTTTTGAAGATTAGATCAGTAAATGTACTTAAATGTTAGGTAAAATACCTGGACCTGCTCTCCAGCTGGCAAACAATCAAAGTAAAGTTGAAGTTTAATTATGGTACATTTATGCACTTCCATAATACCATTTCACCATGATTTTTTAATGTATTCAAATTTAATTTTTACAAACTGTGGTTACAAATCATGATTAAAAACTTAATTAAATTTTTATTATTTAGATATTGCCACCGACACATTTTAAAAATAGGATTTTAGTCGCCTTGCAGGGGATAGACTCAAAGAAAAGGAAACTAAAAGTCTTTTTGTTTTTTGACTAATAATTTTATTCAGAAGAAAAATCTAACAATTTATTTGAACATGCAGATCAGGTCTAATGCAGACTTTCTTTATTTCTTTTTTTTTTTTTTTTTTGCAGATTTTCTATTAGCGGTAGTCTCCTCAAGTTGGTATGCATCACATATGAAGTGAATGAACCAGTTATTACTATCACCTCACAGCCACAAAGAGTTAGAAACTGGTGAATATATTTTTTCCTTTTTTTCTTACCTTTACAGTCATCTTTCATTTCACTTTTCTTGCTTAATGGTTTATGTGGTACTGATTGAAAAGCAATTAAAAAATAAACCTGAAAGTGTATAAGAATTCAACAAGACTGGAATTTGACTCTTCCTGTGCTACAGTTAATTAATATTAGAATAAGAAAAAGAAATGTTGTTCACATTTAGAAGTATAATGTAAATATCATGTCTATGGAGACTTTTTGAATATCAACTTTTTTTCCTGAACACTATCAGGAAATGTGGTTTGTTGCAAATGGAGTCAGAAAAACGTCATTAATTTGAAATAGATTCTAAAAAGCTGTAAAACAAATGGTTCCAAGTTCTGTGTCAGATGCAGGGAGGGAAGAAAGGGAAAGACAGGTGTGAAGTTTATAAATGGGAGAAAGATGGGAAAAGTGTCTTACTTAGTAAAAGTGCTAGGCACTCAGTCATGTCCAACTCTGGTAACCCATGGACTCTAGCCTGCCAGGCTCCTCTGACCATGGAATTCTCCAGGCAAGAGTACAAGAGTGTGTAGCCATTCCCTTCTTCAGGATATCTTCCCTACCCAGGGATCAAACGCAGGTCTCTTGCATTGCAGAATTCTTTACTGTCTGAGTCAGCAGAGAAACCCCTAACTTAAGTGAACAATTACTCTAACCCTTCAAAATAGGCTAGCTATATGAACATATACTTTTAGAAAAACTTGTAGAAGTCCAATATATTTGAAAATCATCTCAAAGAACTTGTTTATCTCTAAACAGGATAAGAAATGAATATAAGCATTCTGGAAGAATGTTTTTCTAGACTGATTAAAAAGTTATATTTCTTCATGAGCCCATTTTTATGTAAAGGAGAACATGCACAGTTGCATTATTGTCCTAAATCAAACTAAAGTTACATAAGATTTGATTAATTGATGTGCTTTTTTCATAGTGAGGGTATTTTTTCATGATAATTTTTAAAGCTATACTTCACTTAGAACTAAAAGCACTCTTGAGCATTTGGTCAGCCTCCCTTGATGATGGAAAAGATGGGGTCTTAAAGACCATGACAAGAAACTCCTTATGTATGCTCACACTGATACAGCACATTAAATATTACTAAGGCTCAGTGTAGCTGCATGGTCTGTGATCCATTTTGAGTTAAGTTTTGTAAATACTGTGTAGAGACTCCTTGCTTTCTCTGTGGATATCCAGTTGTTCTAGCACCATTTCTTGAAAGACTATGCTTATCCATTGTATTCCTTTGTTCCTTTGTCCACGAGGAGTTGGCTCCATTTATGTGAGCCTTTAGTACTGTGGTGATAAGATATGGGGAGATGAAAAGTATAAGAGTCATTCTTCTGGCTATCCTGTGCCCCTAGACTGTGATCTTAAGCAGTGCATTTAAGGTTTCTTTCCTGCTTGGGACAAGATGGTTAAAGGAATCTAAAGTTAGAAATTTCCCTTCTTGTGGACAGGTTAAGCTCTGATACAATATTTTCTTCTGAGAGTATGTAATACCTTGGAGTATATAAAAATGGTTACTTTTTTCCCCTCACTTTACCTGAAGCCAGAGGTTTTTTTCAGCTTTGCCATTCACTGTGAGGATCTGATCAGGCTTTTGGAGGTAAAACTCACTTAAGCATGGAAGCTCCCAGTGGCCAGGTCCTCCAGTTCAGTTCAGTTGCTCAGTCGTGTCCAACTCTTTGCAACCCCATGAGTCACAGCACACCAGGCCTCCCTGTCCACCACCAACTCCCGGAGTCCACCCAAACCCATGTCCATCAAGTCAGTGATGCCATCCAACCATCTCATCCTCTGTCATCCCCTTCTCCTCCTGCCCTCAATCTTTCCCAGCATCGGGGTCTTTTCAAATGAGTCAGCTCCTCGCATCAGGTGGACAAAGTATTGGAGTTTCAGCTGCAACATCAGTCCTTCCAATGAACACCCAGACTGATCTCCTTTAGGATGGACTGGTTGGATCTCCCTGCAGTCCAAGGGACTCTCAAGAGTCTTCTCTAACACCACAGTTCAAAACCATCAGTTCTTCAGTGCTCAGCTTTCTTTATAGTCCAACTCTCACATCCATACATGACCAGTGGAAAAGCCACAGCCTTGACTAGACAGACATTTGTTGGCAAAGGAATGTCTCTGCATTTTAGTATGCTGTCTAGGTTGGTCATAACTTTCCTTCCAAGGAGTAAGCGTCTTTTAATTTCATGTCTACAATCACCATCTGCATTGATTTTGGAGCCCAGAAAAATTAAGTCAGCCACTGTTTCCACTGTTACCCCATCTATTTGCCATGAAGTGATGGGACTGGATGCCATGATCTTAGTTTTCTGAACGTTGAGCTTTAAGCCAACTGTTTCACTCTCCTCTTTCACTTTCATCAAGAGGCTCTTTAGTTGTTCTTCACTTTCTTCCACAAGGCTGGTGTCATCTGTATATCTGAGGTTATGGATATTTCTCACGGCAATCTTGATTCCAGCTTGTGCTTCCTCCAGCCCGGCGTTTCTCATGATGTACTCGGCATATAAATTAAATAAGCAGAGTGACAATATGCAGCCATGACGTACTCCTTTTCCTATTTGGAACCAGTCTGTTGTTCCATGTCCAGTTCTAACTGTTGCTTCTGACCTGCATCAGGTTTCTCAAGAGGCAGGTAAGGTGGTCTGTATTCCCACCTCTAACAGAATTTTCCACAGTTTACTGTTATCCACACAGTTATCTTTCAGGCTTGTCTACACAGACCATCTAGTAACTTGTCAACTACAGTTTAAATTTCCTACCCTTGCCATGGTTCCCCTGGAGGTTTCTGCTAATGGTTTTCAGCTCTGGTAAGTTATGATTCTCCGTAATCACCTCTATCTCTTGTTTTAAGAGCAGTGGTTTGCTCTGTGACTTCATTTCTGTGCCAGATCTAAGACTAATTGTTGATTTTTCAGTTTATACAGATATTCAGTTTATGTATAACTGAAAACCTTTGATGAAATAGCAACTTCTGCAAACCTGTTTTACTTTCTTAAAAAGAGATATTTTATTTGTTTTTGTATTTTCATTGAAGTGTAGTTGATTTACAATGTTGTGTTAATTTATAGTATATAGCAAAGTGATCATTTATATATGTATATATTTATATCTATTTTCATAAATTTCATATTTATTTTCATATTATTTTCTTTATAGTTTTTACAAGGTATTGAATATAGTTCCCTGTTCTATCAGTAGGACCTTGTTGTTTATCTATTTTATATATGTGTTAGTCACTCTGTCGTGTCTGACTCTTTGCGACCCCAAGGACTGTAGCCCGTCAGGGTCCTCTGTCCATGGGATTGTATCTGCTATTCCTTACACTTTCTCCTTTGGAAGCCATAAGTTTTCTTTCTCTATCTGGGAGTCTGTTTCTGTTTTGTAAATAAGTTCATTTGTATCCTATTTTCGATTCCATATATAAGTAAGAAATATTGTATGATATTTGTCTTTCTCTATCTGACTTCTTTTAGTATGATTATGTCTAGGTCCATCCATGTTGCTGCAAATGGCATTATTTCATTCATTTTTATGGCTGGATGGTATTTTATCATATATATATATATGTACATATAATGATGTATATCAATATAATTGTATATATATATATATCTGATCAAATTATCTATTTCTTCTTGATTCAGGTTTGGAGGGCTGTATATTTCTAGAAATTTGTACAGTTCTTCTAGGTTGTCCAATTTGTTGATATATATATAATTGTTTATATTATTTTCTTAATTATTTTTGTATTTTTGTAGTATCAATTTAGATTGCACTGAAGTTATGTTACAAAATCTCCCCTCTTTACCTACAGTCTCAAGTGCTAGCTATAAATTCACGTAGCAAAACATATTACAGGGTTATTGTTATTTGTATATCCTTTCCAGCTTTTAAAAAGAATTTTAAGGTATTATAATTTCAATATCATTATGGCACTTAATCTATAGTAATAAGTGTTACACTTTACCTTTTGGGAAGTATTATGTACTTTATGAAGTTTTGCTCAGTATATGATTGTTTATCATTGTTAGAATATTTAATTCTTTCACTAAGCAGTTACAAATGATGCATTTTGGTGCTGTTTTTGGCAGTCTCTTGCATTCATTCTATTTTTTTGTTTTTGTGGAGTATTTTGTCCCCATTGTATTATTTCTATATGCCTAATTCTGTTTAATTTTGTCCCTATTAATTTGGAGTGCATGCACTAATTTTAAAACCAGTCCTTTGCAAATACATTTTAACATGTGTATACAGAGGACTTTTTTTCCTTTGAAAAGCTCCAAAGTAGCAGACAGTGGGATGGGAGGAGTTAGAGAACTGGGTTATTTTGAGCAAGAGTTGGGAAAGTTCCCTGAAGAGGGAAGAGAACATCATTCCACTGGGTGTCCAGTGAGTTTTCTCTGAGGGGGAGCTGTTGGCCAGCTAGGACAAGTTGTGCTCAGCACTTCTGAAGCATTTAATATGCAAGTTCTGTCATGTCATCTGGAGAAACTGGCCCTGTTGTGTCAAGTAGGGATTGCCAGCACACTGTCATTTTTTTTTAACCTTTAACTATCTTTAAATCTCCCAAAATAACCATGAACTTTAGCAGCTAAAATGTGCTAGCAATACCCCTGGCCAAATGATTCTCATCATTCTTGTGTTTCCCTTCTGCTGTCCTCTAAAACAGAGACATTTGTGGACAGGGAGAACTGAATCTCTCTGCTATTAATTTTTAAATGTCTCAGTCAATCTTCAATGTCTTATTTCATAGCTAGCAGTACTTTATAAAGATTCATAGTGTGTTACTTGTTTTCAGTACTAGTGCAAAGATTTTTTTGTGTGAGTGCATCTATTTGGTAAATTAAAGGCTTAACTCAATTACAACAGAAATATCAAAAAAGCTCTTATTGGAAAAATGAATAGATAAACCTAGTCATGAAATATTTAAAAAATAATTATTTTATCACTTATATGTGCATTTGCCCTACAATGCTCTGTAACATTATTATTAATGGAGCAACTACAATTTTAGCAGCTCTCATTGATCCTGTTCCATAACTACATCATAAATGCTGAAATTTTATTTACCTATAAACAGAACCTGTACTGTTTCTTCATAAAACAATTTGCCACAATTTCTGTGACATTGAATACACTAGTGTTTCTTTATACAGCTTTTTTTCCCATAAATCATGGATTAGATTACCTGAGAATTATTGGATCTGATCTTTACAAGCTAATATTTTGCTTGATAAGTCACAGGATGCTTCATTAAGAATGGTTTAAGTAGGTAGGGAAAAATAATTTCCTTAAACATCAAGATAAATGTAATTAGACAATCCAGTACACCATCCTAAAGGACCCTGGATCTGTTTATTTCCATGTGCCATGTATCTTAACATTTGCTTTCATCTTCATGACTTAAAAATAACTGCTAATGTGCAGTGAAAGTAATCCATGCTGTGTGGGGCCACCCAAGACGGATGAGCCATGGTGGAGAGGTCTGACAAAATGTGGTCCACTGGAGAAGGGAATGGCAAACTATTTCAGTATTCTTACCTTGAGAACCCCATGAACATTATGAAAAGGCAAAAAGATAGGCCACTGAGAGATGAACTCCCCAGGTCAGTAGGTGCCCAATATGCTACTGGAGATCAGTGGAAAAATAACTCCTGAAAGAATGAAGGGATGGAGCCAAAGCAAAAACAACACCCAGTTGTGGATGGGACTGGTGATAGAAGCAAGGTCCAATGTTATAAAGAGCAATATTGCATAGGAATCTAGGATGTTAGGTCCATGAATCAAGGTAAATTGGAAGTGATCAAACAGGAGATGACAAGAATGAACATCGACATTCTAGGAATCAGTGAACTAAGATGGACTGGGATGGGTGAATTTAACTCAAATGACCATTATATCTACTACTGTGGGCAGAAATCCCTTAGAAGAAATGGAGTAGCCATCACAGTAAAAAAAAAAAAAAAAAAAAAAGTCCAAAATGCAGTACTTGGGTGCAATCTCAAAAGTGACAGAATGATCTCTGTTTGTTTCCAAGGCAAACCATTCAATACCATGGTAATTCAAGAATATGCCCTGACCAGTAACACTGAAGAAGCTGAAGTTGCACAGTTGTATGAAGACATACAAGGCATTCTAGAACTAACACGCAAAAAAGATGTCCTTTTCATTATAGAGGAATGAACTGCAAAAGTAGGAAGTCAAGAACCACTGGAGTAACAGGCAAATTTGACCTTGGAGTACGGAATGAAGCAGGGCAAAGGCTAATAGAGTTCTACCAAGAGAACACACTGGTCATAACAAACACCCTCTTCCAACAACACAAGAGAAGACTCTACACATGGACATCACCAGATGGTCAACAGCAAAATCAGATTGATTATATTCTTTGCAGCCAAAGATGGAGAAGCTCTATACAGTTAGGAAAAGTAAGACCGGGAGCTGATTGTGGCTCAGATCATGAACTCCTTATTGCCAAATTCAGACTGAAATTGAAGAAAGTGAAGAAAGCCCCGAGACCATTCAGGTATGATATAAATCAAATCCCTTATGACTATAGAGTGGAAGTGAGAAATAGATTTAAGAGACTAGATCTGATAGAGTGCCTGAGGAACTATGGATAGAGGCTCGTGATGTTGTACAGGAGACAGAAATCATGACCATCCCCAAAAAAGAAATGCAAAAAAGCAAAATGGCTGTCTGAGGAGGCCGTACAAATAGCTGTAAAAGAAGGGAAGTGAAAAGCAAAGGGGAAAAGAAAAGGTATACCCATTTGAATGCAGAGTTCCAAAGAACAACAAGGAGAGATAAGAAAGTCTTCCTCAGCGATCAATACAAAGAAATAGAGGAAAACAATAGAATGGGAACGGCTAGAGATCTCTTCAAGAAAATAGACATACCAAGGGAACATTTCATGCAAAGATGGGTTCAATAAAGGACAGAAATGGTGTGGGCCTAACAGAAGAAGAAGATATTAAGAAGAGGTGGCAAGAATACACAGATGAACTGAACAAAAAAAGATCTCACCACCCAGATAAACATGATGGTGCGATCACTCACCTAGAGCCAGATATCCTGGAATGTGAAGTCAAGTGGGACTTAGAAAGCATCGCTACAAACAAAACTAGTGGATGTGATGGAATTCCAGTTGAGCTATTTCAAATCCGGAAAGATGATGCTGTGAAAGTGCTGCACTCACTATGCCATCAAATTTGGAAAACTTAGCAGTGACCACAGGACTAGAAAATAGTTTTCATTCCAATCCCAAAGAAAGACAATGCCAAAGAATGCTCAAACTACCACACAATTGCGCTCATCTCACGTGCTAGTAATGTAATGCTCAAAATTCTCCAAGCTAGGCTTCAGCAGTATGTGAACCATGAAGTTCCAGATGTTTAAGCTGGTTTTAGCAAAGGCGGAGGAACCAGAGATCAAATTGACAACATCCCCTGGATCATCGAAAAAGCAAGAGAGTTCCAGAAAAACACATATTTCTGCTTTTTTGACTACACGAAAGCCGTTGACTGTGTGGATCACAATAAACTGTGGAAAGTTCTGATAGAGATGGGAATACTAGACCACCTGACCTGCCTCCAGAGAAAACTGTATGTAGGTCAGGAAGCAACAGTTAGAACTGGACATGGAACAACAGTCTGGTTCCAACTAGGTAAAGGATTATGTCAAGGCTGTATATTGTCACCCTGCTTATTTAACATATGCAGAGTACATCATGAGAAACGCCGGGCTGGAAGAAGCACAAGCTGGAAACAAGATTGCCAGGAGAAATATCAATAACCTCAGATATGCAGATGACACCACCCTTATGGCAGAAAGTGAAGAACTAAAGAGCCTCTTGATGAAAGTGAAAGAGGAGAGTGAAAAATTTGGCTTAAAGCTCAACGTTCAGAAAACTAAGATCATGGCATGCGGTTCATCACTTCATGGCAAATAGATGGGGAAACAATGGAAACAGTGGCTGACTTAATTTTTCTGGGCTTCAGAATCACTACAGATGGTGATTGCAGCCATGAAATTAAAAGACACTTACTCATTGGAAGGAAAGTTGTGACCAACCTAGAGAGCATATTAAAAAGCAGAGACATTACTTTGCCAACAAAGGTCCATCTAGTCAAGGTTATTGTTTTTCAGTAGTCATGTATGGATGTGAGAGTTGGACTATAAAGAAAGCTGAGCGCTGAAGAATTGATGCCTTTGAACTGTGATGTTGGGGAAGACTTTTGTGAGTCCCTTGGACTGCAAGGAGATCCAACCAGTCCATCTTAAAGGACTTCAGTCCTGGGTGTTCATTGGAAAGACTGATGTTGAAGCTAAAATTCCAATACTTTGGCCATCTGATGTGAGGAGCTGACTCATTTGGGAAGAGCCCAATGCTGGGAAAGATTGAGGGCAGGAGGAGAAGGGGACGACAGAGGATGAGATAGTTGGATGGCATCACTGACTCAGTGGACATGGGTTTGGGTGGACTCCGGGAGTTTGTGATGGACAGGGAGGCCTGGTGTGCTGCGATTCATGGGGTTGCAAAGAGTGAGACACGACTGAGCAACTGAACTGAGCTGAACTGAATGCTCAGTTAACCTCATCTAAGTTCCAGGCAATAAGAAGAAATAGTCAGGTATAGGTAACTTCATGTGCCCTAAGTTTGCATCCTTTAAAAAATTTTTTTTGAATTCTTATTTTTGTATGAAATTTTAAGTAAAAGTGCCCCTGCTGCCCCAATGAAAAGGAAAACCTTGATAGTTTACAAAATCATAAATTCCATAACTTCTAATATTCTGTTCTTTATACTTATTAACAACAGCAACTTTTATTAAATGAATGATGAATTGTTAAATGATCCTGTCATGGGAGTGTAGGAGGTTGTTACTGAAGGAGGAAACAGACAGAACAGGCTCCATCTTGAAAGCAGGACTCCATCTTGGGCCAGACTGTGGACTTTGAGCTATATGCCCAGTGTGTATGGAATCGACATACCCACTGGAAAACCAGGCCTCCTGGATGGAATATCCCCAGGCTCATACCTAAACTCTCTGTCACCTAAAAGAATACCCTAATTATCTGTGTAACCACAAATAATCATAAATTCTATTATGCTTATTGGGCTATGACTACAGCCTATTGTTAAATGTCCACTGTTAACTACCTAGGCTTAAGGCATATGAATCATGGGTTAACTTTGATTATATATTTTCCTTTGTTCAGACTAGTTTCAGGGAATTTGGGGAGATGGGTTTGGGCACATACACTTAGGGTATAAGGTTTTCACAAAAACTGGTCAGGGTCCTTGGCTAAGAGGAGACTCTGCCTTGGGCCTGCAGGTGCATTAAATTGCACTCCACTATCGGCATGGTCCTTCTGAGTGAGTTTGTTTCCCAGAATGCGTGACTACAACATTACAATAACTAAGAGTTTTCTTGGTAGACTTGACATCTCCCTCAGTGGAGATGTCTTATTATTTCAAAAATACTGTCAGGGTTAACAGTGCCTTCCTTTACAAAAGATAAAGTTAGAGTGAGTACACTGTAAATTTCTCATTTACATAGAAATAAATATGTATGTGAGTGAATAAAGAGAGAATAAAGTATGTGACTCCACCAAAATAATGTATCAAAATATTTAATGAATTAAAACTAGTAGGATCATGAATCAAATTGTCCTTTTCTAAACTGATAATTTGTAACTAAGTAAAATACAACCTGAGATGAGAGAAGTAGTATCAGCTACTAAATGAGTGTTCTGGTAAATGCTTTTTAATTAATAACATTTAGTTAGTTATTTACCTATACTTAGCTTTAGATTTCTCATCTAAACTAGAAGATCACAGACTGTTGAAGGATTAATAAATGCCTTCATTCATTTGAAGTATTATTGAGTATCATCTGATGTTAACATGGGCTTCCTTCATAGCTCAGTTGGTAAAGAATCCACCTGCAATGCAGGAGACCTCGGTTCAATTCCTGGGTGTGGAAGATCCACTGGAGAAGGGATAGGCTGCCCACTCCAGTATTCTTGGGCTTCCCTTGTGGCTCAATTGGTAAAGAATCAGCCTACAACGTGGGAGACCCGAGTTTTATCCCTTTGTTGGGAAGATCCCCTGGAAAAGGGAAAGGCTACCCACTCCAGTATTCTGGCCTGGAGAATTCCATGAACTTTATAGGCCATAGGGTCGCAAAGAGTCCGACACGACTGATTGACTTTCACTTTCACTTTCAATGTTAAATTATCAAATAGATGTCAGTGAAATACTTAGAATACAGGCAGTGAACAAAAAATTGTCTTCAAGTACCACAATTTCATATGACTTCATTTATATATATATAAAAAAACAAATTATCATTTCCAATCTGAAGTAGTATATTTGTTAAAAAATCTATATACCCATACTTCTTGAAATTTTATGAGAGTGACACAAGGACAAATTATAATTTATTTTACTAACTGAAATTCCAACTGCCTGCAGGTATAACATGTAATATGTCATAAAATTTTTAGTTTACATATTAAAAAAGAAAAATGCAGAATGCATAATGCATAATGTAAGCAAAATAAAAGGCTTTCAGTTCCTGTAATGCACTGTGGAGTCCAAATGTAATTTCCTTATTGACATTATGATAAATTTAGCTTAGAAATTTCAAGTAAGCATCTGTTGCCTCCACTTACAAATGTGTTCAACAATTCATGCTTGAAATGCTTATCATATTTTTAAGTGAGAATAATTTATAACCCAATTACAGTGTGTCTTTTTAGTCTGTTTGAATGTGATACTGAGGGAAAAGTTTATTAATAAACTATGGTTTGTGGGAAAATAATTGAAATGTGATAAGAAAAGGTTTAATAATAACGTCTTTTAGTTTGATTGAGTAGTGAAAAGGTAGAAATCACACAGTCGTGTCTCTTTGCAACCCCGTAGACTGTAGCCTGCCTGGTTCATCTGACCACGGAATTCTTCAGGCAAGAACACTGGAATGGGTAGTCATTCCACTCTCCAGGGGATCTTCTTGACCCAAGAATCAAACCCAAGTCTCCTGCATTCCAGGCAGGTTATTTACTCCTGAGCCACCAAGATTATGACCAAATAACTTCACTTAAATTCTTGTAGTCCACAAACCTGAAATGGCATAAACTTAATATTTCTCATTTGTGTGTTCACAACAAGAAAGAGATATAAAATGTACCAAAAGGGCATCAGTATTGCCAGGGGAGAGAGAAGAAGTTGGAAGAGTGGTAGCTGCTGGTTTAAGTGAGCAGAAAGCTGTTGCCACAGAGGAAGATGTGGCCCAAAGAGGAGTCATTCTTTCCAGCGCATTGAGAGGCTGAGGTCACTGCAGTGCTGGGTGGGCAGAGGGTAGGAGTTAGATGTGGGCCTGAAAAACAGCCATTACTCTCAAGTTTTCCTAGAGAGGACTTCATGTCCACTTTCTACTCATTCTCCATGCACAATCTCTGCAGACAGGAAGACACATTAATAGAAGTAAAAATTTGCTTCTCTGAAGAGACTGGAATGCTCTGAGCAAATTTTCCAGTACTTCCCAATTTTCAGTTCAGTTTTAGGTGTTCCTAAATACACTTATATTTAGGTATGTTTCAAGGCTTAAATCTAACTCCTCCATGATGAATCTAAAGTAAAGCTTGTCAGTTCCAAAGACCCACTGACAAGCACAGAGCACTGAAATACCTTTTTTATTGCTGATGGTGGTATATCTTTTAAAATTAATTGAAAATCATAGTAGCTAAATTTACAATGTGATAAATGGGTAAAAGAAAAATTAACCCCCCCCAAAGACAAATTCTGTGAACAAAAAGATGCTTAAATGTGCAGAAATAACTTAGTTGCATTTGTACACAACACACAACTCTACTAATATTTCAGAGAGAATCAAGAATACAGTACGATTGTGAAAGAACACCTAATTAACTTTAAAATGTAGTGTAGCACATGGGAAAATTATTTTTAAAAGTACAGTACATTTAAAGTAATAATAATATAATTAATAAAAAGGTCTGATATAAGGACAGAGAACAAGGGGGAATAGCAAGATACATAAAATCCTAAAGTTAAGAATAAAACAGATGAGAGGGAGAAAGGAAACATAGGGGAAAAAATGATTCCTTAAGCAAATCAAGGGCCTCATACGATACAAAAACAAAGATAACTTTGAATTATTTAGATCCTCTTAGACTTCTCTGGTGGCTCAGAAGGTAAAGCGTCTGCCTACAATGTGGAAGATCTGGGTTCGATCCCTGGGTCAGGAAGATCCTCTGGAGAAGGAAATGGCAACCCACTCTAGTACTCTTGCCTGGAAAATCCCATGGATGGAGGAGCCTGGTAGGCTACAGTCCACGGGGTCGCAAAGAGTCAGACATGACTGAGCGACTCCACTTCAGTCTTCTGTTTACAGCACCAAGCATAGCGTTCATCTACTATAGGTATTCACATAGGTAATGAACATACCTTTAGTTTTACAGTAAATTAATGCTATTTACTCATAAAATATTAAAATATAATATGAAAACTCTAAGCCAATCCTGCTTATTTTTGTGTCCTTAGTATTAATATGGTTCTTTTTATGTAATGTGATTTAATTTTCTGAGTCAATATTTGCTTACACTGCTTGTTTAATTCCTGGACGCCTACTGTTGAACAAAATGCAGCAAATTCTGTCTCTCACAGCATTTAAATTGTGTAGATAAACTTGTAGGATAGTTCTCATTGCTGCCATTTTACCCACTAGGAAACTGTGCTTCATGATTGGTTTAGACACCTTTGTAAGCAGACATCAGCAGAAGTGTATCTCCTTTTGAGCGTCAAATGAAATTTCCTGCAAGCTTATGCCATGTTAGATAAGAAAGAGACAGATGTGTTTTAAAATTCATATCTGTCTGTCAGCCACTGCTTCTGCAGCATTGGTCAATGAACTGCTCACCACCAGCCTTTGGTTTCTGTACAGATTCCAGATCATAATGAGCTCAAATAACACTGACACGTTGGTCATGGCTGCCAGCCCTTTTCTGTAATTTTCATAAAAGATCAAATAAAACAAGTGCTACAACAATGACAACAAAATTAAAGAAATACAAATAACTATAATTGAATAATGAACACAATTACGGCTAAGTAAAAGTAAGCTATTTTTGACGATGTGAGCTGTTACCTCTTCTCCTTTACTTTCAATACTCTTCTGCTTTCTCCGGCCTTCACATTCACAGATATGTCAAGGGCAGGGCATTTTAGTATTTGCTATATCCTGCCAAACCATTCCCTCAGGGCCTCTACCTGAATCTGAGGCAGTTGTTTTCATAAAAAGTTTTGCATCCATACGAACATCAACTTGGAACATACCAAATATCTAGTAAGTGGTGAAACCAGTATGCAAATACCTGAAGAGTGTACACTTTTCACTGTATTTGCTGCCTCAATTATATGAATAATAGCAATAAGTCATGACTAGAAAATAGGAAAATGGCTTTTGAGAGCATGGCTCTAAGGCAGAAACAACGCAGCATTTAAGCGTTCTGCCTGTGGAAACAGCTAAAATGCATGTGGACAGGGAATATGATAAAAGATGTGCTCACTGTTTCCTGACCTTCCTAAAATATCCTTAAGAATATATACATATTGTCATCCTCAAGTACCAGTAGATAGAGGATTGGCCCATGGTGACAAATATGGTAAACTGGGTGGCATAATCTCAACCAAGTCTGTTTAATTCCAGAGCTTGTTGTATTAACTATTATTCTACACTACTGGCACATTATGTAAAATGTTCAATGGCATTGCAGATTTTACAGAGGTGGATAATAGGGGACTGAGAATCAAATAACTTTCCCAGGGTGATGAAACTGGTAATGATGAGATATCTAAACATAATTTTTTCCTGTGGCGCTAAATTCTTGCTCATCGCACCACACCATGCTACTGTTTAAATCAATGCCATTTCAGCTTTTAGCAACCAGGGTTCATCACATCTACAAGTCCTAATTAGATTTAGTCAGCCTCATTTCTCTGGCTGAGACCATTGTAGTGTGAAGACCAAGCCTCCAGTGATCTGTAAATGACATTAACTTAGGTTAATAATGTACCCCAAGTATGCTATTTTTAAATTTGTCTTCTTTTAACTTTAAAATATGAACTATCAAATTCTATTATGTTAAGTTTGAAAATAATAATCTTTCAATGTCACACAATGACATTATTTTATTTGATGAATGTAATTTTGCAATAAAGGAAATTCCTTCTTAAATTTAAGGAAACTTTTTCACACTTTAACTTAATATTCCATTTCTTCTTGTTCTGTTTTTCATTTCTCTATATTAATAATACATTTTGCCTTTTAACAAGCTTATTTTTTAAGGATAGCATTTGTAATGTGCTAGTGTATAATACCATTAATAATAGGTTTCTGATTCAAGTTATTTCTTAGATTTCATTTTCTTATCATAAAATAGTAACATTTGTCATCTTAAATGTTACATTATTGATAATTTCATTGACATTATATCAATGCAACATAGTTGCCAGACCATGTGGTAAGCAATGAATTGGCTTTTCTTTTCTTTTTTACATGTATATTTTACAGTATATTTTCTTTTTTATAGTATATTTTACAATTGATTTTAATATATAATTAAGCATTAATTTGGACTTCCCAGATGGGGCAGTGGTAAAGAATCCATCTACCAATGCAGGAAAGGCAGGAGATACAGATGGGTCCCTGGGTTGGGAAGACCTTCTGGAGTAGGAAATGGCTACCCATTCCAGGGTCTTTGCCTGAAAAATTCCTGGAGAGGATCCTGGAAGGCTACAGTGCTTGGGGTTGCCGAGTGGGACACGACTCAGCACGCATGTACAAAAACAATATCGAAATACTTTTTACATCATTGACACTCAATGTGTTCTTCTAAATTACTTAAGTGATAGAAATGTTTTAAAATAGATAGCACCATTTTAAAAGTTTAAGATGCTATTTTTTCTTTACACAGTTTTACTTTTATGAAGTTGAGACACATCTTATAATAGTTGTCTGTAATATGTCTTCATTTTCTTCAAAAGTTATTATGGCAATTTTGTTCTCAAAATGAATGAGTAATAAAATAAATTGCTATTAGAATATTAATAACTATATTAACTTAATGAGAAAATATACAAGATAGAAAATCTGAAGTAATTTATGAGATCCTCATTATTATGAGGATAATTATTTTAGCAATAAACAAACTGAATATAAGCATCTTTTTGAGTCACTTAAAATTCATGGTGGTCTTCCAGGAAAATAATACATTTATCTTTCTAAATTTCACTTTGCCAATATTTGAAAATTCCAAAGAATAACAAGGAGAGATAAGAAAGCCTTCCTCAGTGATCAATGCAAAGAAATAGAGGAAAACAATAGAATGGGAAAGACTAGAGATCTCTTCAAGAAAATTAGAGATACCAAGTGGACACTTCATGCAAAGATGGGCACAATAAAGGACAGAAATGGTATGGATCTAACAGAAGCAGAATAAATTAAGAAGTGGCAAGAATACACAGAAATATACAAAAAAGATCTTCATGATCTAGATAATCATGATGGTGTGATCACTCACCTAGAGACAGACATGCTAAAGTCCAAAGTCAAGTGGGCCTTAGGAAGCATCACTATGAACAAAGCTAGTGGAGGTGATGGAATTCCAGTTGAGCTATTTCAAATCCTAAAAACGATGCTGTGAAAATGCTGCACTCAATATGTCAGCAAGTTTGGAAAACTCAACAGTGGCCACAGGACTGGAAAAGGTCAGTTTTCATTCCAATCCCAAAGAAAGGCAATGCCAAAGAATGTACAGGTTCAGTTCAGTTCAGTTCAGTCACTAAGACATGACTGACTCTTTGCGACCCCATGGACTGCAACATGCCAGGCGTCCCTGTCCGTCACCAACTCCTGGAGTTTACTCAAACGCATGCTCATTGAGTGGGTGATGCCATCCAACCATCTCGTCCTCTGTCATCCCCTTCTCCTCCTGCCTTCAATCTTTCCCAGCATCAGGGTTGTTTCAAATGAGTCAGTTCTTCTTATCAGGTGGTCAAAGAATGTTCATACTACCACACAATTGCACTCATCTCACACGCCAGCAAAATAATGCTCAAAATTCTCCAAGCCAGACTTCAACAGTACATGAACCATGAACTTCCAGATGTTCAAGTTGGATTTAGAAAAGGCAGAGTAACCAGTGATCAAATTGCCAACATCTGTTGGATCATTGAAAAAGCAAGAGAGTTCTGGAAAAACATCTACTTCTACTTTATTGACTATGCCAAAGCCTTTGACTGTGTGGAGCACAATAAACTGGGGAAAATTCTTCCAGAGACCAGAATACCAGACCACCTTACCTGCTTCCTTAGAAATCTGTATGCAGATCAAATGGTAACAGTTAGAACTGGACATGGAACAATGGACTGATTCCAAATAGAGAAAGGCATATATCAAAGATGTATACTGTCACCCTGATTATTTAACTTATATGCAGAGTACATCAGGTGAAATAAAAGGCTGGATGAAGCACAAGCTGGAATCAAGATTTCTGGGAGAAATATCAATAACCTCAGATATGCAGATGATACCACCCTTATGGCAGAAAGTAAAGAAGAGCTAAAGAGACTCTTGATGAAAGTGAAAGAGTGAAAAAGATTGTTTAAAAGTCAACATTCAAGGGAGGTGGGAGGGGGTTCAAGATGGGGAACACATGTAAATCCATGGCTGATTCATGTCAAAAAACACTACAATATTGTAAAATAATTAGCCTCCAACTAATAAAAATAAATGAAAAAAAAAAAAAAACTCAACATTCAGAAAACCAAGATCATGGCATCTAGTCCCATCACTTCATGGCAAATAGATGGGGAAACAATGTAAACAGTGAGAGACTTTATGTTGGTGGGCTCCAAAATCACTGCAGATGGTGACTGCCACCATGAATTTAAAAGACACCTGCTCCTTAGAAGAAAAGTTATGACAACCTAGACATCATATTAAGAAGCAGAGATATTACTCTGCCAACAAAGGTCCATCTACTCAAAGGTTTGATTTTTCCAGTGGTCATGTATGGATGTGAGATTTGGACTGAAAAGAATGCTGAGTGCCAAAGAATTGATGCTTTTGAACTGTGGTGTTGGAGAAGACTCTTGAGAGTCCCTTGGACTACAAGGAGATCCAACCAGTCAATCCTAAAGGAAATCAGTTCAGTTCAGTCACTCAGTCATGTCCAACTCTTTGCGACCCCATGGACTGCAGCACGCCAGGATTCCCTGTCCATCACCAATTCCTGGAATTTACTCAAACTCATGTCCATTGAGTCAATGATGCCATCCAACCATCTCATCCTCTGTCATCCCCTTCTCCTCCTGCCTTCAATCTTTCCCAGCATCAGGGTTTTTTCAAATGAATTAGCTCTTCGCATTAGGTGGCCAATGTATTGGAGTTTCAGTTTCAACATCAGTTCTTCCAATGAACACCCAGGACTGATCTCCTTTAGCATGGATTGGTTGGATCTCCTTGCAGTCCAAGGGACTCTCAAAAGTCTTCTCCAACACCACAGTTTAAAAACATCAAGTTTTCAGTGCTCAACTTTCTTTATAGTCCAAATAGGAAATCAGTCCTGATTACACATTGGTAGGACTGATGCTGAAACTGAAACTCCATACTTTGGCTACCTGATGCAAAGATCTGACTCATTTGAAAAGACCCTGATGCTAGGAACGGTTGAAGGATGGAGGTTAAGGGGATGACAGAGGATGAGATGGTTGGATGGCATTCACCGAGTTGATGGACATGAATTTGAATAAACTCCAGTACTTGGTGATGGACAGGGAATCCTGGCATGCTGCAGTCTATGGGGTTGCAGAGTCAGACATGACTGAGCCACTGAACTGAACTGATCCTGAAAATAGGTTATAGCTATTGTCTTATTACAAACAGTTACAGGGTACTTTAAGATAAACTATCATGTCAGAATAAAAGTAAACATCAAAATAGGGAAGATATAACTCAAAAAGATCATCTTTTCTAATTTTTACCAACTTGTATATATTTTAAAAATGAGGAAGATTTGTAAAATATTAATTTGGAGAATTTGAATCTGTCAGAGCTGGGATGATGAGTAAGCCTTTATCCAAATTCATGTTCTTTCCCAAATGGAGCATTATCAGAAGGTTGCAATTGATGTGCTACTAAAATGTACTTATTATGAACTGACTTTTTTACATGAAAGTCCATTTGTGCAAAATGTGTGAGGCAAGATAGGAGAAACAATAAAATGTATTTAAGATTTGCATTCGCAAGCCATAGTCCACTGTGTATCCAAACATACACATACATCTTAAGCATAACAGGACTTCCTTTTTTATTCTGCTGATTGAATGACCAACCAGTCTGATTCAAGCCTGTGTAACTCTGAAAATAATACTGAAATACTTTGATAAGAAATGATTCACCCTCACAGTCTAGCTGTGAATGACTTAGAGAAAAAAACATAATTTACTCTATGGCATCTTGGTGCTATAGCTCCATCTTCACTTGCCAAGAAGCTGAATAATTAACCAATTTATAAAAATAAATATTTATCATATTATTTATTAGACAACACAAATCAATATCATTCTAGCATAATCTATACAACAGAATAAATTAGGGA
This sequence comes from Muntiacus reevesi, assembly GCF_963930625.1. NCBI lineage: Eukaryota > Metazoa > Chordata > Mammalia > Artiodactyla > Cervidae > Muntiacus > Muntiacus reevesi. The sequence continues at coordinate 53,090,025 of NC_089259.1, read as the reverse complement.
TGAACAATCTGGAGTTTGATGGTAGCCACCCAATTAAAAAAAAAAAAAATCACAGCCCCTAATTTCTTTTCTGTACCTGACCCAGTTTTCAGACCTGAAATCCAGTGACCGGATGATGTTCTAGTTTCCTGGATTGAAAGGGCATGCAATTCATAGAAACTCTATATAGTAATGTTTCCCCAAGTCCTTCTTCCAGAGGAATCTATTATGAGTACTAGGGTAATGATATATAATGATACAACGAGGAAAGGGGGATACCCACAATTTTGAAAACTGATGGACACTGACTTGTGTCCTGATAATGATCAGGCATTATCATGGCCTTGTTACATGGAGTTATATGAGGGTCAAGTAATACATTCAGTCCTGGGCATGTCTGACTCAGGGCAGCCACTGTCATAAAGACATACCAAAAATTTATTTCTCTAGCCTCCGTGTATATACGTGTACTTGCCATGAGCAAGTAGTGGAAAACTGTCCAACCCCCACAGTGACAGTTTGCCTTGTGAGATAAGGGCTATTGTATTATAAAAAGTCAAATGGAAGACTTTGAAACTGCCTCCACCCACAGCTAAATAGTTAATAAAAAATGGTATCGCATGCTGGTGGGATGGCAGAGATTAGTGCCACTATTGAAAACTTTTCGGAACACAGCAAACAGTACAGAGATTGTTTTCTCTGTCATATTTTACTTAAAGATGACAGCAAACTCCTACAGATTCAACCGCATGGCAACCCTAATTGCAGCAGTTGGGCCATTAATAACCATTCTTAAACATTTCACATGCTACAATTTATGTGGTGGACATCATCTTATGAAAGCTTTCTTTTTTTTCCTGTATGTATGTACTAAGGCCCAGAAGTGGTCTGCCTTCATTTATAACGTATATCAATGTAAATTCACAGGATTGCCCAAGGACAAATGTTAATTTATTTGCTCCTTTTCATAAAATAATTTTGAGCTGTCTGAGCATTTCTGCAGGAGTCAGATTTGTTCATTAAACAAATATAGTATCATTTTGATCCAATACACTGATTATATCATGTTACTTGGATCACATAAGTAAGAAATAACCAAGTTATATCCTTAAATTATCCCAGATTTAGTCAATGAAAGCATCTTTAATTTGGTTCTTTTGTCAGGCCTGCATTAATTTTGGAGTATTTTATTTCTAGCACAGCAAAATGTTTAAGACTCATCTTATACTTTCCTTCAAAGTCCTGCAGTCATTTTTACAAATGGTTTATGTTCTTGTTAGTGGAGAACAATGTTTAAAAAGACATATGGAGATATGTGTGTTTATTACTTCTGGGACATCAGTGTTTAAAGATCCTTTCCTCAGACAGAGCAAATGAATTGTGTGCTTGCTAGTGTGTGTATATTTAGAAATCATGAAATTAAACTGATTTTCCCAGTTCCAACCAATTAGAGAATTCTTGCTAAACTTCCCACTGAATATTTTATTTGACTATTTTTCAGTGTGAAATCTTCCACCCAACATAATCAATATATTTACACATATATTCAAACTGTTGATATATCCAAAAATAGGTTTAGAATTTCTATACCCACACCTCTAAAGTACACATTTTAAGATGAGGTGAGATTTTTTTGTTGCTAATTTTTATGCTTTTGGATTAAATGTGTATAGTCAAAAGATTCTCTGTAATTATATTTATCAATTATATAGAGTTCTGAATTGTCCATTTATTTTGCCCAACTTTATTGAGACATAACAATGTAGCCCCACTTGTATATGGGGCTGTTTTTTTGACTGTTTCCTATTGTATCTGTGTCAAATCCCCAAAAAATCATTCCCAAGGACAATGTAAAGTAGCTTCTTACGTTTTCATATACAAGTTTTATGGTTTCAGGTCTCATGTTCAAGTCTTTAGTCCAATTTGAGTTGATTTTTTATCTTCCTTTTTTGAAATGATATGTGGGAAGATTTATTCAGATAGACACCACTATTCTAGGACCAACCACAAATGTTTGACTCTCTGATATTGTATGGTAATACATGCTGTTTTAAGCCCGTCATTTTATCTTTTTTTTTCTGTAATTTTATCTTAATTTGATCTTAATATTGTCGCCTATCATGGTGTAGTGACTGACCATATCCTAAAGAATTCTCTGCCTCTTAAAATTCCATGTTTCTGATTTCAATATTTTGTATCATTTTCTTTTGCTTTGTGGTTTGTATATCTATTTCCCTTCGTTATTTTCATCCTTGTTATCCCCTTTGTTGGTTTTGCCACCTGAAGAAATTCTAAAAATGGGGCTTGCCTGGTGGCTCAGACAGTAAAGAAACTGTCTGCAATGCAGGAGACCCAGGTTTGATCCCTGGATTAGGAAGATCCCCTGGAGAAGGGAATGGCTACCCACTCCAGTATTCTTGCCCGGTGAATCCCATGGACAGAGGAGCCTGCAGGGATACAGTACATGGGGTTGTTTTCCACCTGAAGAAATTCTAAAATACGATTATTAAATGTTTTTATGGGTATGACGTCAAAAGCCTAAGCAACAAAATAAAAAGTTGACAAGTAGGACTGCATCAAATGAAAAGTCCCTCTGCACAGCAAAAGAAATCACCAACAAAGTGAAAAGGTAACAAAGACAATGGAAAAAACACTTGCAAACCCTAAATATAATAAAGTTCTAATATCCAAAATTTACTAAAACTCATAATCATACAGCATAGTAGAAAAATCCTATTAAAATAATAGTAAATAAATTTAAGGACACAGAAAATTTCAAAATTTTTATTTTTAAAAAATAGACTATTTGTGAAGTGCATCAGTTCTCTGTTCTCTCAAAATTTTACAAGGAACCCAAAAGAGAGGCTTCAATCTGTATTTTTCCCAATTCTCTTGGTCGCAGTGGATATAATTCTCCCACAAGATATTTCTTTTACAAGATTTTTTCAATAAGGATTTTCAGTGGGGTAATATCTTGCTCTCTGGTTTTTTTTTTTTAATTGGATATTTTAATTCAGTAGAGAGATATGAATTGATAAGAAAATTGATAAACATGGATGAATATAAATAGGTATTGATTATAAGTGAAAAATAATGATGATGGTTTACAGATAAATAACAGTTCATTATTTTGTAAAAGATAATCACATGAATAGGGAGCAATAGTATTGCATCTGCTAAGAACTTTGAAAAATATGTGGTATTACATGAACAATTTATAAATTGCTTGGACTTTTTACCCACCTGGCTAAGTAAATGCATTTATATTATCTCATATTTTATGTAGCCTTGAATTTTTGTTAAAAGTTTGTATCAGAGTATAGTTGATTTAACATAACATATAACATATATTTAATATAACATAGCAATGTTATGTTAATTTCAAATGTTACAATTGTAATAGTGAAACTATTATACCTATCCATATATCCATTCATTTAAATTATTTTCCCATATAGGTCATTACAGAGTACTTAGTAGAGTCCCCTCTGCTATTTCAGTAGGTCTTTATTAGTTATCTATTTTGTATATAGTAGTATATATATATATGTTAGTCCTAATCTTCCAATTTATTCCTCCCCCCAACCGGTAACCATGAGTTTATTTTCCATATCTGTAACTATAATGTCATTTGTAAGCTTGAATTTTGATTCTTTAAAGGACTGTTTTTTCCTACTTGAATGCCAAGACATGCTGATACCACAAATCCAGTGTGGTAGGAATAATTTTTTTTTGTTCTAATGCAGTAGTTTTCAACAGGGAAACTCTCTGTCCCTCCTAAGTCCAACTCACATAGACACTTGACAATACCCAGAGATATTTTTGTTTGTCTCCAAAAATGGGGGTGAGATTGTTCTACTGACAACTGGTGGATAGAGGCCAGGGGAACAGCTAAACAACTCAGCATACAAACGACAGTTTCCCTATAGCAAATAGTTAGCCCGCCAAAATAGCTACAGTGCTAAAGTTGGGAAGTTAAAATAATTAGCTTAAATTACAAGTAAAATCTAAAGTTTATTTTACTGAATAGCCAAAAGTAAAATATTCTTTTGACCCTGCTAGACTTTTCTGTTTCTTCACCAGGTTGAAATCCTGTAACTTTATTGAGAATTTTTTTATATATATTATATATATAACATACAATATATATAATATACCATATATCTATACTGTACTTAGTCACGCAGTCATGCCCGACTCTTTGTGACACCATGAACTGTAGCCCAGCACGCTCCTCTGTCCATGGGATTTCTCCAGGCAAGAATACTGAAGTGGGTCACCATGGCTTCCTCCACGTTATCTTCCCAGGCCAGGGATCGATTCAGGCCTCAATAATTGCAGGTGGATTCTTTACCTTCTGAGAGTAGAGAGCCACCAGGGAAACCCACATATGTATGTACTATACTCTATGTCTGTAAGGGAAAACTTACAGACCCGTTTTCTCAAAAACTAATGAAATAGTTTTTTTCTCCTCTAGTGAATTTCTTCTAAGTTTAATTGTTTTTTTAAATTCCCTAAAATTCAGTTCAGTTCAGTCGTTCAGGTGTGTCTGACTCTTTGCAACCACATGGACGGCAGCATGCCAGGCCTTCCTGTCCATTACCAACTCCCGGAGTTTACTCAAACTCATGTCCATTGAGTCAGTGATGCCATCCAACCATCTCATCCTCTGTCATCCCCTTCTCCTCCTACCTTTAATCTTTCCCAGCATCAGGGTCTTTTCAAATGAGTCAACTCTTTGCATCAGGTGACCAAAGTATTGGAATTTTAGTTTCAACATTAGCCCTTCCAATGAACAGGACTGATCTCCTTTAGGATGGACTGATTGGATCTCCTTGCAGTCCAAGAGACTCTCAATAGTCTTCTCCAACACTAGAGTTCAAAAGCATCAATTCTTTGCCATTCAGCTTTCTTTATAATCCAACTCTCACATCCTTACATGACCACTGGAAAAACCATAGCCTTGACTAGATGGAACACTGTTGGCAAAGTAATGTCTCTACTTTTTAAAATTCTCTCTAGGTTGGTCATAAGTTTTCTCCCAAGGAGTAAGTGTCTTAATTTCATGACTGCAGTCACTATCTTCACAGATTTTGGAGCCCCAAAAACTAAAGTCAGCTGCTATTTCCACTGTTTGCCCATCTATTTGTCATGAAGTGATGGGACTACATGCCATGATCTTCATTTTCTAAATATTGAGCTTTAAGCCAAATTTTTTCACTCTCCTCTTTTCGCTTTCATCAAGAAGCTCTTTAGTTCTTCTTCGCTTTCTGCCATAAGAGTGGTTTCATCTGCATATCTGAGCTTATTGGTATTTCTCCCGGCAATCTTGATTCCAAATTGTGCTTCATCCAGCCAGCATTTCTGATGATGTATTCTGTATATAAGTTAAATAATCATGGTGACAATATACAGCCTTGATGTATTCCTTTCCCTATTTGGAACCAGTCTGTTGTCCCATGTCCAGTTCTAACTGTTGCATCCTGACCTGCATACAGATTTCTCAAGAGGTAGGTCAGGTGATCTGGTATTCCCATTTCTTTCAGAATTTTCCACAGTTTCTTGTGATCCACACAATCAAAGGCTTTGGCATAGTCAATGAAACAGAAATAGATGGTTTTTTGGAACCCTCTTGCTTTTTTGATGATCCAGCAGATGTTGGCAATTTGATCTCTGGCTCCTCTGCCTTTTCTAAAACCAGTTTAAACATCTGAAAATTCACAGTTCATATATTGCTGAAACCTGGCTTGGAGAATTTTGAGCATTACTTGACTAGTGTGTGAGATGAGTGAAATTGTGCAGTAGTTTGAACATTCTTTGCATTGCCTTTCTTTGGGATTGAAATGAAAACTGATCTTTTCCAGTCATGTGGCACTGCTGAGTTTTCCAAATTTGCTGGTATACTGAGTGCAGCACTTTCACAGCACCATCTTTCATGATTTGAAATAGCTCAACTGGAATTTCATCACCTCTACTAGCTTTGTTCCTAGTGATGTGTTCCTAAGGCCCACCTGACTTCCCATTCCAGGATGTCTGGCTCTAAGTGAGTGATCACACCATCATGATTATCTGGGTTGTAAAGAATGTTTTTGTACATTTCTTCTGTGTATTCTTGCCACCTCTTCCCAATGTCGTCTGCTTCTTTTAGGTCCATACCATTTGTGTCCCTTATTGAGCCCATCTTTGCATGAAATGTTCCCTTGATAGCTCTTATTTTCTTGAAGAGATCTTTAGTTTTTCCATTCTATTGTTTCCCTCTATTTCTTTGCACTGAGGAAGGCTTTCTTATCTCTGTTTGCTCTTCTTTGGAACTCTGCAATTAGGTTGAGAAAATATCCATTTTTATGAATTACATTGATGAAATTGGCACCTTTTGTAAATTATGCTACAGTTCAATATTTTGCATAGTACTGGCCTAAAAGACCAATAAATCTAATCATCACAAATGAACATGCAAGCTTTAGAATATGCAAACATATGAAAACCTTATATGTATAAGCTAGTTTTTAAAAATTTACATTTTATGTTTATGTTAGAAATGTATATTATAAAATAATACAGTTCAAAAATTTACCTTGTTCTATATCTTCGCTCATTGTTATGCTATATGCAATAACATTAAATTCTTGCTTCAGTAACATCCTGCTTGATTATGGTTTTTATCCTTTACTTATAGATTCATAGTAGTTTTAATTTTTAGTCCATGCTTATCCTTTTTAAAATTAAAATAATTATTATTATTTCTATGTGTGTCACCTGTCAGTGGAAATAATCAAGTGTCTTTCAGAATGAGGTCAACTCCTCTCAGTAACTTTGCAATATATCACTATGATTCAAGTTCCTCCATTATACACAAATGCAGAGGACAAAATGACTTTGTAACCTTGATTACCTGGGAATACTGCCAAAATCAGATTTTGTGCTACATTAATGTAATGGAGAGAGACTCACTCTTGTATTGCACTTATATTCTATTGGATTAACAAAAAACTCACTATAACCTTGACTAATCATTAAGTAGAAAACCTTGATTATAAAGTTAAAGCAAAATTAAATGGTATACATAATATTTCAGATATTATGGTAAACAGTAATATTGTAACAAAAGTAACAGTAATATTATGTGATAAACAGATATTATAATAAGTTCAATGTAAATTCACATATACGTACACCAAATCTATATGCAGTCTTTCTGTGTCCTCTTCTAGTTACACCTCTAGGAAAATCAGCAAGAGCAACAACAGATAAGGTCACTCCCTTGTGGAATTTTTCCTTTATTGGGGGAAGGCATACAAGAGACCATTACTTGAATAATCAAGTAATGGTAAGCACTTTGATGAAAAGCAGACAGTGAGCTTTCCCTGAAGCACACTAAGGTGAGACAATGTCGTGTGCTGAATTGTGTTGTCTAAAGAGCTTTGTTGAAGCTCTAACCCCTGCACCATGTTGTCTTATTTGAAAAGAGGATCTTTGAAGATGTAAACAAGTAAAGATGAGAACATTAGGGTCTTAATTCAATATGACTAATATCCTTATAACAAAGGAAAATTTACCCAAAGATAAACAGGGAGAATTCCATGTGGATGCCATCATAGTGACACAGCTAGAAAGTGAGAAATAGATTGTCCCAGCCATCACCAAAATCTGGGAGAAAGGCAGGGGCTAGATCCTCCTTCACAGACCTCAGGAGTCACCTCTGCCAGTGCCTTGATTTGGGGCCTTTGGAATCCAGAACTGAATCAATAAATTGCTGTTATGTTAAGCCACCCTGAGTTTGGCACTTTGTTACATTAGCTTACTGTGCTCAGTCACTCAATCATGTCTGACTCTTCCTGACCTCATGGACCATAGCCCACCAGTCTCCTCTGTTCAGCCCAGGGCTGAATCCATGTCTCCTGCATTAGCAGGCAGACTCTTTACCACTAAGTGAACAGGAATTAATTCACTTGATATCTAAATTGAGACCTGAATTATGGCATAAATCTACTGTATAAAGAATTAGGGAAGATAACTTGGAGTATAAGTATTAAATATTGGAAAGACATCATGGCAAACAAGCTCTCTTATGCATAAGAAGCAGAAAGTAGGTGTCTATGGCTTTTGTATAAAAATATAAAGCAGACAGTTGTAGGAAGTGATATGGAATAAGTAGGTGGACAATAAATCATATTTTACAACTAAGGAGTTCAGATTTTATTATAAGTAAATGAGAAAAGCCATTTGAAGATTTTAATAATACTTGAATATAATCAGAAAGGAAATTTGCATTTGAAAAAGAAATTCTGGAGAATGGATAGTGAGGAGAAGAGGTGGACGAGATGGAAACATGCAGAGCAGATCAGTAATGCAGTGATCTAAATCATAAATTTGGATGATTTCTGTTAGACTGATAATTATTGAATATGGAAAAGAGTAAAAGTTTGTGGTATGCTGATACAATCACATATTGTAGAGAAAAGTAGGTGGAATGTAAAGATAGAATCAAAGCTGACTTGTATATTTTTGGCTTGATATTTTAGATAGTTATCAATATCGTTTCCTGATATCAGGGAAACTCAGGAAGAAACAGTTTCAGGTGGCACAAATTCAATCCTGACATGTCAGATCCATTAGTTATAAGTTTTAAAATGTGAAATTTACAGTTTAGGTATATGAGTTTTGAATTCAGAAGATATGTTGGGTACAATGACATACATTTTGGAGTAATCAACACAAAGTTGATAGTTAAGGCTGAAAACGTGGGTATAAGATAACATTTCGTAGAGAAATATATCCACATGAATTAGCCCAGAGCCTGCGGTTTTTTAAGATGGTAGGGTATAGAACACCTGAGAATATTGATAAAGAAATCAAAGAAGTACAAGTAGAAAGAAATTCCAGATTTGATTCAGAAAGGTGAAACAGAAAATGCAAACCAGGACCCAGGAAAGCATTACTCAAAAGACAAAGTTCTAGAATGAAAAAATGGGTAGAAGTTAGCTACTGAAGTGAATTAAAGACAATTTGAGGCAGAAGGATAAGCATGTCCAAATTCCTGAGGGGAAAGGAGCACATAACGCATTAAAATAAATATTTAAAAAACCACAACTTTTCAGGTAAATAACAAAGAATAAGGCCAAGATTATAATCAGGCATCAGATCACTTGTGCTTACTAAAGTTCATATTAAGCATACTGGACTTCATCCTAATGGGCATGGGATGCCTTCAGATAGTTTAGGTCAGTAGACTATCTATACCACATTAAAATATCATTTCATTTGTAAAGAATAGCTATGAGAGAAGCAACAGTAAGCCCCTGGCATGCCTCATTTATGTTTCTTTAATCATTAGTTTAATAATAAATGCCTCACCTATGACCCACAGTGAAGACTACCATATGGTCCAGTTACCTGGAACAGTCTTGGTTTACTCTGTGTTTTGATATGATTATTAAATATATATCTTTTCATACTTAAATAATTCCATGTCAGTTATATGCTAGCATATATTCCACAATTGTTGGGGTAGAGGCAGGTGTTAATTTGTAGCATTAGCTGAATTTCATGGTGAAAGTACTACTACCGTGATGACCAATTTCAAGCTGTTTTTAACATCTGGTTCACAAAATTTCTTTTCGACAATCAGCTCATACGAGACAATAAAAGCCAGTTCCAGAGTAACACTGGTTCCATATTTGATAACTTACTTTTGATTATTAAAACTCTTTCATTTTCAAATTAGTGTCAGTTTTGATTATGAATGCACTACCTTGCCTAAAATGGAAGGATGTTACTGGGAATAAATCAGTTGGAATATATTAGGCAAATGTTAACTTGTGTCATGCTTTGTAAATGGAATCAAATTACGTTTTCACAAAGAAATGAAGTATGGGTTAAAGCATTCAGTGTAAATGATCCTCTTAGAATAAAAAAAGATCTATTAGCTAATCAATTTTATAGTTGATATATAGCTCTTTACTAAATAGTGACTTATGTAGATTCCACCATTATCATAAATGATATTTTTGAAGATATTTCTACGTAAAGGTTTTATACACAATTTGTTGCATTTCCCCGGTGGCTCAGTGGTCAAGAACCCACTTGCCAATGCAGGAGATGCGAGTTCGATCCCAGGGTCTGCAAGACCCCCTGGTAAAGGAATGGCGATGCATTCCTGTGTTCTTGACTGCGCTGTGTTTAGTCTCCCAGGTGTCCCATGGACTGTAGCCCGCCAGCTTCCTTTGGCCATGGGATTATCCCGGCAAGAACACTGGAGCGAGTTGCCATTTCCTACTCCAGTGGATCTTCCCTACCTAGGAATCAAATTCAGGTCCGTTGCATCTCCTGCATTGGCAGATGCATTCTTTATCACTGGCACCACCTGGGAAGCCCCAGTATTGTTGCCTGGCAGACTACAGTCTATGGGGTTGCAAATGAGTCAGACACGACTTAGCCACTAAACAGCAAAATAGAATCTTTACAAACATCCCCTAAAGTTTACCTTGGAATATTTTAAAACAAATATATAATCTTTGTTTATAAATTTTTGCTGACAAATCGATTGGCTTAAATCATTTATATAATTATTAATAAATTTCTGAATAAATTTTGAAACAATAGAAATTACTTCTATCAGATTATTATAATAGGAGTTTTAATTAGAGATCAGAAATGTCTTTAATTACTAGGGGACCAAAAATGTATATAATAATTTATAATTAAAAAACATAATTCAATATGTCTGAAATAGGCTGCAATAGCATCACCATATAACATCAGATAATTACCTAAGTGAATAAGTAATCTTTCACCTAATAGAATTCCTTTTGTATCAAGTATCCTGTTGGTCTATTATACATTTTGAAAATATGTTTTTATGAATTGTAGATGTTAAAAGATTTAAAATGCTAGTAGTACTGGCTATCAGGTGCAATTCATAAACTGTTATAATCATGTTATTTGTCAAATAAAATGCAAATTAGGACTAACACAAAAAACATGAAAATGTTTTCAAAATTCTAAAGCAATTCATGCTTAGATATAATCACAAATTGTGTTAGAGTTGTTTTTTTTTTTTTGTAAATCTTTTCTGAGAAAAATTTTTTTAAAAAGCCTTAAACTTCTGTTGTGCATGTAGCACCCATCATTTTCTGCAATTCATCCAGGATCTGAGTTATAAATGGTTCTTGCAAATGTCAGCCAGAATTCTCCATATTAAGGAGAATATTCAAGGGTATCCTATGGGGGAAGGAGAATTTAGTTTTAATGAGTCAATCTCTTTTTCTGTGGTATACTTTAGCTTCTCTGTTCTGAGTCTTAATGGTTATTGCTGGAATGGTCTCACTTGGCACATTTTACTGAGATGGATCTCTATTTTCTCACAGAAAAAGTTTTGTAACTGACTAATTATGTAACTCATTGCAATATTTTTCTCATCTCAAAACCACAATCTGGATACAGACTCTCTGTGTTGTTTTGTTTTGTCTTTTATAATTTTGTCTTGATTAAAGTAAGTATAAGATGTAGCAAAATTGTCTCAGAGAAAAATGCCTATTTATACATCTGGAAAAAAATATCCATAACCATTAAATGAAAAATAGAAGATAGTCAAAAAACTCGTGACTTCAAAAATGTTAACAATTCTGTTTCATTGTTATTATAAAGACTTCTTCATTATAAAATATAAGTGTTGGATATTTATAATGTATCATCTTGAATTTTTTTTTTTTTAAGATGGCAATAGGACATCCTTAAAATCAAGGAGTTCGTTATCTTATAGGGAACAGGCTTTAAAACGGAATGTTAAAAGACCACTTGGAAATAATGCCTTCCATACAGAAAATAGTCCAGAAGAGTTGCACCCTGTGGTGTAAACCCTGACAGTAGGTTTTTCCTTTTCTGTAATGAAAGTGCTCAACTTAAGCTGTGATTGCCAAGACATCCACTTCAAAGAAGGGTGGCTGTCTCAAATAAACACACTGCCAGCTTCTGGACTATATACGGAGCCAGGCTGCCCCCTACCCTTCTGTTCCTTGGATAACTGTCCCTTAGGACTGCAGTTGCTAGGTTGTTTTCTTTTTTTTTTTTTTTTTTCTTTTTCAATCTTCTGTCCTTTAAATTCTCACTGACATGTTTTAAATTCACAATAAAGAATTAGCCATAGAAACCATCCACCCAACCATCAACCTCAATAAAGCAAAATGCAAAATGCCAGGCACTCACTACCCATCCCCAACCATTGATCTTACTGTGAGGTCCCAAGCATGTCATGTAATTTCCAGGACTTAAAAATAATAAATCTTTCCTCCTCCCCACCGTAAGCTTCCTGATGATTATTGCTGAAGATGTCGTACCGTGTGTGTGTGGGGGGGGGGGGGTGTGTATGTGTGTGCTCAGTCATGTCCAACTCTTTATGACCCCATGGATTGTAGCCCACCTGGGCTCTCTGTTCATGAGGTTTCCAGTCAAGAACAATGGCGTGGACTGCCATTTCCTTTTGCAGGGAATCTTCCTGATCCAGGGATCAAGGCACCCATGTCTCCTCTGAGCCATTGCTAACACAGAATGTCCTAACCACATAGCATATACTAGTTATCCTAGAGAACTAATTGGTGTGCAGCTCTCATACTATGTATTTTGAGAATCAGGGGTTCCTTCTTTTATTTTTCCATCTTCTATTTGGAGAGCTCTGAAATCTGCCAACACTGGCTTTCTTTTTAACTGAAACAAGAAGCTTTATCATACTAAATGTTCCTTCTATTTACAGAAACAAATGAACAACTGATACTTTATAATTATGTTTCAAATGATATATTTTAACATTTTATTATATAATGATATAATATATAAAAATATTAAAACAATTTATAAGGATTTTATGAGGAAAAGGTGCAATAAATTCAAGTGATCATCTCGGTAAATTTCTCCTCAGTGTTCTATATAATATTGCATAAAGCCCATGTAAGTTTTGTGTCTAAGTGATTCTGAAAACCTAACTCTCCTATGTTTCAAAGCATGTTTCATTGGTAAAAATTCTACAAATATTCCTATTGACTTTATTCATGCAATCAAAATCTAACTGATTGTAACCTAATATTAAAGGAAAAGTTTTTCTAGTCAATAACAAAGACATAGAGGATGGAAGTAAGGTATATGAGTAGCTCTGATACTGTAATCAGACAGGTTTTAGTTTGCCAGTTATTCAAGTAAATTGCTGTATGTGTCTGTGCAAAAAATAAAAACTACTATTTGGCATGTTCCTTTCTTTATATACTGAAGAAATATCAGTAAAGTACAAGAAGTTTAGTCCATGGATTTTATAACATCTTTATAAGTATCAGGAATAATTTTTTCCAGTTTATTATTTCCCATTCATTAACTGTATCCAGCTGTGTTTTAAGTTGGCAAAAAAGTGAACCTCAGAGTATTGAAATGTTATATGTTACTTTTATCAGCACAATATTAAAACCGCTGTTAATATTTCATTTCTATTGTTCCCAAAGTGTTAGTGTTAAACATGTATGCTGTTCTTTGCTTCAGTTTTGCATATTCTAAAAAAAAAAAGATTCATTTTTGGGATTATTGATGAGCAGTTCAATTCATTCAGTGTTTAGTAGAAGTCAGAGATGAGAAACATAGAAAAACAGATAAATTTACTAGCAGAAAAACAAGAAGAAAAGGATACAGAATTATTCAACTGTAATGGTTAAAAAATAAGTAACCAGATTCAGTAAGAAATTGAATAAGAATTGAATTGAATTTAGCTTAAATTTTTTTTCCATGGAATTTTTAGATTTTGATACTGGTCAACTCAGATTTCTTCTTTTTTTTTTACCAACTTGGTATAATGCATTTTCCTACTTCACAGTTAATTTTGTGTATAATCATGAAACATATATTAATCCTTGTGAAGCAGTAATCACAGTTCCTGTCACAGAAAATACTTTTGATAAAGTTAGCTATTATTATATATGACTATAGAATACAAAATGGATTCAATCATGATATATATCTAATGTATAAAAGTGTTACTGCTCCCTAGATTAAAATAAATAAGAACTAAACTAGTATGGATGAAGGTTAATCAATAATTTCCAGTTTTATGCCATATATGCCTGTGGGAGTTCTTGATATGTACTAGGCATGCTACTAGGCAGGTAGTCAGTGGGATACATAGAGGGATTACAATTTTGTTTGGAAAAGAGAGAGAATTACAGTTGAATATGCTAAAGTACCTGACCTGCCTTTTGAGAAACCTATATGCAGATCAGGAAGCAGCAGTTAGAACTGGACATGGAACAACAGACTGGTTCCAAATACGAAAAAGAGTATGTCAAGGCTGTATATTGTCACCCTGCTTATTTAACTTATATGCAGATTACATCATGAGAAACGCTGGACTGGATCAAGCACAAGCTGAAATCAAGATTGCCAGGAGAAATATCAATAACCTCAGATATGCAGATGACACCACCCTTATGGCAAAAAGTGAAGAGGAACTGAAAAGCCTCTTGATGAAAGTAAAAAAGGAGAGTGAAAAAGTTGGCTTAAAGCTCAACATTCAGAAAACTAAGATCATGGCATCTGGTCTTGTCACTTCATGGCAAATAGATGGGGAAACAGTGGAAACAGTGTCAGACTTTATTTTTCTGGACTCCAAAATCACTGCAGATGGTGATTGCAGCCATGAAATTAAAAGACGCTTAGTCCTTGGAAGGAAAGTTATGACCAACCTAGACAGCATATTAAAAAGCAGAGAATTACTTTGCCAACAAATGTCTGTCTGGTCGAGGCTATGATTTTTCCAGTGGTCAAGGAAGAATTTGAGAGTCGGACTGTGAAGAAAGCTGAGCGCCGAAAAATTGATGCTTTTGAACTGTGGTGTTGGAGAAGACTCTTGAGAGTCCCTTGGACTGCAAGGAGATCCAATCAGTCCATCCTAAAGGAGATCAGTCCTTTTGGTGTTCATTGGAAGGACTAATGCTGAAGCTAAAACTTCAATACTTTGGCCACCTCATGCGAAGAGCTGACTCATTGGAAAAGACCCTGATGCTGGGAGAGATTGGGGGCAGGAGGAGAAGGGGACAACAGAGGATGAGATGGCAGGATGGCATCACCGCCTCGATGAACATGAGTTTGAGTAGAGTCCGGGAGCTTGTGATGGACAGGGAGGCCTGGCATGCTGCGAATCATGGTGTCACAAAGAGTCAGACATGACTGAGTGACTGAACTGAACTCATGCTAAAGTACTGGGATCAAGGTATGAAAAAGATACTATAGAAGCGCAAGGAAGAATGACTATGCTTAATGTTGGCGTTAGGAGGTGATTTCTCTGAGAATATCCCTGAAGACCAAAAGAGTCATTGTTATGTAAGTATGGATATAGGAAATATTAGAGCAAAGAGAAGCAAAAGAATTCCAAATACTAGGATCATATTTATAAAGACCTCCATAGGTGTCAGAAGATAACATTTGGACCACTACAAGGAATTCACCACTAGATTCAGGGTAGAATAAAAGGATGAGAACTAGATAGTCTTTTACTTCCCATAAAACATTTCTGGTAAACAATTCTGGTAAAGCATCTGTATATTTCTTTTACTACCAATACACAGTTATTTTCTATGGCAGAAAATGCCTGCTTAATTTTCCTCATTTTATCACTTTAGAATACTCCATTTCAGTGGACTATATCTAGATTTTCTGATGACTCAATCGAGTGTGAGGGGGACGACGGAGGATTAGATGGGTGAATGATATCACTGGCTCAATGGACATGAGTTTGAGCAAGCTCTGGGGGTTGGTGATGGACAGGGAAGCCTGGCATGCTGCAGTCCACGGAGTCTCAAAGAGTCAGACACCCTGAGTGACTGAACTGATATAGTAAATAATTTACTACTTCCCAAATGTCTTACCAATGGTATTTATTTGAAATGAAATTATATTTTGGAAGTCACAACATACCATTCTTTAGATAGGATGAAATTTAGTAAAGTGTAGCTTAATGTAGGAGAACGCAATGGCACCCCACTCCAGTACTCTTGCCTGGAAAATCCCATTGACGGAGGAGCCTGGTAGGCTGCAGTCCATGGGGTCGCTAAGAATTGGACAGGACTGAACGACTTCACTTTCACTTTTCACTTTCATGCATTGGAGAAGGAAATGGCAACCCACTCCAGTATTCTTGCCTGGAGAATCCCAAGGATGGGGGAGCCTGGTGGGCTGCCGTCTATGGGGTCGTACAGAGTCGGACACGACTGAAGTGACTTAGCAGCAGCAGCAGCTTAAAGTAACCACCCTATTGTTATCATACATGTTAATTGAAAGCTTCTGGTTGAAATTATATCATATAAAACATATTTTTTTCTTGGATGACTTATCCTAACCAGAGTTAGAATAAGACTTATTTATGTACTTATAATTAACTGCACTCTGAATTGCAAATAGATCCCAATAGAAAAATATGTGCTGCTATTCACTTTCTAGCCAATATGCAGCTGCATCTGTGATATCAATGCTGTTGCTATCTCCCATTTGCACCCAAGGGCACAAATAAATGAAAAAAAAAATTAATGTGTAGTGATATCGTATTATGGATTGAGGGGTTTCCCTGGTAGCTTAGTGGTAAAGAATCTGCCTGTCAGTGGAAGAGACACATTTTTTATCTCTGGTCTGGGAAGATCACCTGGAGAATGAAATGGCAACCCACTCCAGTATTCTTGCCTGGGAAACTCCATGGACAGGGGAGCCTGGTGGGCTACAGTCGATGGAGTTGGCAAAAGAGCAGACATGACTTAGCAGCTAAACACCAAACAAAATTTAAGGGTAGCATCCTTAATCTACAGCTGTCCTTTGTTACAGCAAGCATATGTTGATCAATATTCTTTAATGTTAGAGGAGCTACTCCATGACAAAATATATATACTGATTTCACAAGGGAAAATAACACAACTCTGAAAAAAGAACCTTTTTGGAGTCTAAAAGTATCTTATTTTCATTTTTATTTCCAACTAAGAGATTTCTGCAACAGAATTTTTTCAGAAGCCACAAATTCTTCAACAGTTAATGAATATTTCTCAGCATCTGTGCTAAGTATTATGAGACCATGAATAACATGAAAAAAATTACACATGACTGATAGAATTAACTACTAAGCAACTTGAGTTTTAAAAAGTCATCCTGATCTAAGGTAAATTTAATGGAATAAAGTTCCAGTACTTCTTTTTTGACAGATTAAAAGGAAAGGAAGTGGCCAATGCTACAAATTAGGGAAATTTTTCTTCTTGAAGGTGTAGCACACCCACAAATAAATGTGCATGTACATTTAGTTATCTATAAAATAGACATATATACAGTCTCTTTTCTAAGATATTTAGAATTTTTCATGTTTCCTCCACCAGTAGTCACAAGTGAACAGAAAGATCAATCTTAAGCACAACTTTAAAATATACATAGTGTCAGAAAGAAATCAGTGAAATGTTTTTCTATTTCTCCTATTCCAATTCTATTTCCTATTCCATTTTTCATATTCTAATCTTCTGAGTCTCTGATTTCCTAATTTATTTTTATCTTGTTTTACAGTATGCTTCTTTCCAAACTACTTCAAATAATTTTATTTTCTACTTGGGACTAAAATACTAAGGTATATGGTTACATATGTTAAAAACTGTAATAAAAGTATCAATTAAAAATACTGAATTTGCATTTAAAATATCATTTTTGTAAAGAACTGAGCATATTAAAGCACATTTAGATATTTTATTACAATGTTACATTTTTCATCACAATCTTCAAAATAATAGAGTAATAACTTAAAAATTAAAAACAATGTCTGAGTTATAATTATTTCTTGATGTATATTAGTGTCCATATGTATTGTTATTTCTGAAATAATAAGAACAGGGAGAAAACTAAAAATGTGAGTTTAAGAATTCAAAATACAAATTCAAAGAGAAAAGAAAAAGTGAAGCTTAGATGATACACTTTAAAAATAAATTACATCATGAACATCAACACCACATTTTTAACCAAAGAATTACTGTTAGTAATATAAATTACAAAGACAGTATAATGACTTAAGTAAAATAAACAGAATAATTATGGTAGAGAAAATATTATGATAATGTTGTTCTTGATTGTAAAAATGCCTTTGAAACTTTGTCTTTGAAATCAAATTCTAATCTGCACCAGCATATTCAGAGATACTAGGGAAAATGACATTCTGGAAATGCAAACATGAGGTAAGGCCCACACTTACCCCATCTCTCTACTTAGGGACAGATTCCCGAATTTGAGTCAGGGAGGTCAAGCCTGAGGAGAGCACAGTGGTACTACTGGGTAGAAGGCAGAGAGCAGATTTCAAGGACACTTACTGCTGGAACCTGTAGGACAGAGCACCAGGAGGAAGGAGCTGTATGCAGTGGGATTCCTGAAGGATCACTGCCCAAGGGCAGCTCTCTTATTGCTCAAGGTGAAGTTTCACAAGACCAAATAGCATGCAGCTTCAGTGAAGTAAAGAGGAGTAAAGGCTGGAGATTTTGGCATTGTGATCCATCTGAGTAGACATGCCTCAACAATACCAAAGTATTCTTTTGAGATGAGAGGCAGATCACACCGTAAAACAATGAGCCACATCACATGATAAGATCTTCTCTAAACCCTCCTAAAGAAAGACTAAACTGAAGCTTCAAAATGGCATTAGAAATAGAGAAGAGTTTTAAAGAGCTGTTATAAATATATTTAAGTACATACATTTTATTGAAAGTTCTTAGAAGGTGATTAGACACTGCAGAAGAAAATATTACTGATCGTGAAGAATTTAGCAGTAGAAATAATCCAAATAGAAACACAGAGAGAAAAGCAAGTTTTAAAATTAAAAAATGGTACAGTTTTAGTGAGTTATGAGAAAATATCTGGATTTATGAAAAAATCTCTAGTACTATAGGAGTCATGTACCCGGAATCTTAGGAAAAAAAGAGAGAGAATAAGTTATAAAAATTGAAGCAATGATTTCAAATTTTCCAAATGTGTTGAAATTAAAAGTAATTATGCAGCCTTTAGAGTAAACAGTAATATATAAAAATATTTATAGCAAGTAAAAAAATGGAAGAAGCAAGTTTAGTTTTAAAAAAATGTCAAATTTTTCCACATCCTCACCAATACAGAAATAGAATTGCTGCATCATACTGTAGTTCTATTTTTATTTATTTAATTTTGAGTAATGTTCATTGCTTTCCATAATGAATATAATGATTTACATTCCTACCAAGAGTGTACAAGAGTCTTGAGCATTTGGTATCTCTTGTATTT
The DNA here is from genome assembly GCF_963930625.1 of Muntiacus reevesi. Lineage (NCBI taxonomy): Eukaryota > Metazoa > Chordata > Mammalia > Artiodactyla > Cervidae > Muntiacus > Muntiacus reevesi. The sequence continues at coordinate 53,070,756 of NC_089259.1, read as the reverse complement.
TTTATAATGGCCATCTAATAGGTATGAGATGACATGTCACTGTGGTTTTGATTTGTATTTCCCTCATAATTAGTTGGGCACTTTTTCATGTACTTGGTGGTCATTTTTATATCTTTGGAAAAACATCTATTCAAAGCTGTTGCCCATTTGTTTATTTTTTTTCTTTTTTTTGTTGTTCTGTTTTGTTTTTTACTGTTGAGTTTAGGAGTTTCTTATGTATTTTGGATATTAATCTCTTATCAGATATATGACTTGAATTTTTTTCTCCCATTCTGTAGATTTCAGTTTTGTCTGTAGATTATTTTCTTTGTTTTATAGAAGATCTTGAATTTGATATAATCCCACTTTTTTATTTTTATTTTCCTTGCTTATGCTTTGGTATCATGTGCAGGAAATCATTGCCAGCACTAATATCAAAAAGATTTTCCCCTATGTTTTCTTCTAGGAATTCTATAGTTTCAGGCCCTACATTTACATATCTTTCTTGAATTTATTTTTGTGTATGATATAAGGTAAGTGTCCAATTTCATTCTGTTGCAAGTGGATATTCAGTTTAATGAATAAACAATTTATTTCAGCACTAATTATTGAAAGACTATCATTTTCTCATTGCATATTCCTAGCATATTTCTCATTGCATATTCCTTTGTTGAAGATCACTTGACTGTATATGTGTGGGTTTGTCTCTGGAATTTTTATTCTGTTCCATTGATCTAACTGTCTGGCTTTATGGATGTACATTACTGTTTTGATTACTATGTGTTTGGAATATATTTTGAAATCATAGTGTGATGGCTGCAGTTTTGTTATTCTTTCTTGAGACTACCTGAGCTGGTTGAGGGTTTTTTTTTGTCATTTTATATCAATTTTAGGATTTTTTTTTTTTCTATTTCTGTAAAAAACGCCATTGGGATTTTTATAGGGATAGAACATATCCCCCTCTGCTCAACACAGCTTAAAATTAAGCTAAGCCAAAAAGAAAAAGACAAAAAGGGGAAACAGAGTTGTTTGAAGCATGCAAAAAATGGAAACAAACAGGAAATTGGTGGATGTAAACACAAACATACCAGTAATTACATTAAATACAAGTGAACTTCATGATTCACAAAAGGAGTTATCATATAAAAAGAGACTATAACAGTGTAATTACAAGAAATCCAGTGTGCATGCATATATATATTCAAACATATATGTATGTGTGTATATATATATATATGCATACATATATCCAAAGATAGGTTAAAAGAGTAGAAAAAATATACCATAAATGTTCATCAAAAGAAGGCATTTGTGGCTCTTTTTAATTAAAAAAACAAAATGATTTCACCAAAAGAGTGATACGTCATAATGATGAATGAGTCAATTGAATAGGAAGATAAAGCACTCTTAAATGCATATGTACCTCATAAGAGAGCCTCAATATATATAAATCAAAACAAGGCAGAACTAAAGAGAGAAAGAAAGAAATCCTCAATCATTACTAAGATTTTATCATTTATATCTGGACAATATATATATTATTACTTTTTCTTTGAAACTCGATTCCATAATCCAGAAATTGGGACTATTTTTACTCCTTGGTGAAATATTCAACTTACTAAAGACAACATATGTCAGGTAGAAAGAAGGAACCTATATTTTTGAAGAAATAAAATATGTTTTTCTGCACATATTTGATTTTTTAAAATTATTATATAGAGTTCAAGTATTAAATAGACAATGCTTAAGCTATTGGTTTTCAAAGAGTGAACTCTGGACCAGTAGCAGCTCATCACCTGGTGATTCATTAGAAATGCAAATTCTTGGTACTTTTGCATAGGGGCTTCCCAGGTGGCTCAGTGGTAAAGAACGCACCTGCCAATGTAGAAGACATAAGAGACTTGGGTTCCACCGGTGGGTCGGGAAGGTCCCCTGGAGGAGAGCAAGGCAACCTACTCCAGTATTCGATCCCAGAGAATCCTACGGACAGACTAGTCTGGCGGATTTCAGTCCATAGGGTCGCAAAGCTGAAGCAACATAGCATAGCATACTAGAAATACTGAATTGGAGACTGAGGAGCTGGGAATCCATTCAGCAAACTGTGCTTTATCAAGCTCTCCAAATGGTTGCTGTACACACTTAGTTTTGAAAACTACTCTTTTTAAGGCATAGTTTCTTCCTGTCAGAGACACATGCTCAATGTTGTTAAGAAAGGTAAAAGGTGATGCCGCTGCCTTACTATTTTCTGAACAATTCTTTAAAAAGCAGACAAATGAAAAGGTAGATTCATGAAAGTATACCTTTTTCCAAATTAATTGAATTGTATACATTAAACACAAACTGTTTCTTGTATGTCAGTTATATCTCAATAAAGTTAAAAAAAAAAAAAAAACAACAAGCAAATAATTACTATTGAAACTGTCTTACCCCATTTCCAGTTTGGCAGACTTCAGTGACTGAAGTGAAATAGCCAATAAATTCCCCAAAAAATCCTCCCCAAAATTGTATTGTTTGGAAATAAAAAATACAACTTGCAAATTTTTCAAGTCTGTGTCTTCCTGAACGTATTTGATCATTTATTTAAAATTTAAAAACCAAATAATTCAGTTAAAATATTAATTTATGAACAGTGCCTTTGATGGGTGTCTGAACTTTTCTGAACATTTGATTCAACTGGCTGGTTAATTCAGTCTGGATCTTCAAACCAATTGTATAGAAGTATTTTGGGATACCATAGCGATATAAAGAATACCAACATTTTCAAATGTCCTCATTAAAATTCTAAGCTCATTCAATTATTCTTCTTTTCTTTTGGTCTCATGAATTTATGAAGTTTAATTCAAGCTCTGAATTTCTAAAGTACAAACATTCATACTAATTAAAATTCAGTCACAACAGACAAGCTTAATTGGGACCAAAAGCTCCAGAGAAAATTAGAGTAGATTATTTCAAGTCTGAGTATTTCAAGGACTTCTTTGTTATGCCAAGATCCAGTTATTAAGATTTCTCTTGTCCTTTCATGATTTCCTCACAATAAATTTTACTTTCTAGGCAGTTTCATAAATGAGTAACTGGAATACCACTTATAGTTCTCAGAAGAACTTAGTAATGATGAGCAAAATTGCTTTGATTTATGTTGTGTAGATGATAAAATAGAATGAAAAGAAAGCTGTGAATTAATTATAAATATAGAGGCAGGATGATCTTACATGTATAGGAATATTAAAGGCAAAGAGATTTTTGACAATTTTACTCTTTCAGCACACTCATTTAACTATTTTTTACAATATTCAATATTAACTAAATTGTAAATTGACAATCAGGAAAGACTAAAATCAAAATAACAGATTTTAAATAATGTTGTTAATTAGCTAATTTTGCCTCAAGTCTATGAAAATCTGAACCCTATAATGATGCATATTTATATGTCAAGGTTTAAGGATAAGTAGGCAGTAATAATAAATATCCCCAAATGCCAAAATCCAAACACAATGAAAGTCTATTCCTCACTCACACAATCTGATGTAGTTGTCCTCATCACTAGGTAGCTCTTCTTCACATGGTGAGTCAGAACTCCAAGTCCTTTAAATTATTTGGCTCTCTCATGTCTAGGGTCTTGTTATTGCAAGAATCCAGCTGGAGTAAAAAGAGAGACAGTCTGGAGAGGAAAACACTTGCTAAGCTTAGTCTGGAAATAGAACCCATCACTTATCTTATGTACCACTGTCTACAAGGCAATGACATGGTCCTATCTAAATGCAAGGGAGGTTAGGAAATGTAGCATTGCTGTAGGCTGAAGAAGAAACATGAATATTAGATGAATTGGTAGCAGTCTTTGTTGCAGTTAAAATTAATTTAGTATAAATTTAATGCTTCTCATAAATTTTAATTTATAGAAGCAAATCAAAATGAAACTGTCATTGTTTAAATTATACCCACAGCAGAGCTTTCTAGATGTTCTAAGGGAGGATGAATAGAAGATAAACTAAAATAAATTTCACAAAAATGCATCAAATTCATAAACCTAAAACATAGAATTGTATGTCCATGTTTGTGCATATGTTCATGTGTGATATCTATGGCACTTAGCTATGATAGATAAAGAAAAACACTGGTTTTGTGTGTTGACATGCATATAACTCAGATATCATCTTCAATGAGATACTTCCATTTCTTAATTTTCACTCAATAATAGAATCTGTGTATTTGCAAAAAGCATGAGATTCAAACATTCCAAATATGAAATCTTGGTTAAGTTGCTTACTAAATGTATGGCTTACTGATTGTGTGACTTTGGGCAAGTCTGTTAATCCCTTTCAGATCTAATGTCCTCTTTGTAAAAGTGCAGACTTTCTATACTTTGAAAATTTTGAGGATTACATGAGTTTAGGCATGACAACTATCTGACTCAGAATGACAAACTATAGATAGTAACTGCTACTGTTATGCCTCTCATAACACCACTCCTGATCTCTCTCTTGAACTCCTGGCCTATTTTTCCAACTGTTTACTAAATATTTCTATTCTTCATTTCCCTAATCCCCCCCAACAGTTGCTCCCCACTAACTGTCACCCAGATAAATAGATTCCACCACTGAGAATCTCCCTTTCTCTTAAAATTTCACTACTAGAGACTAATTATATCTCGTGTATAATGTCTGAGTAGCAAAATAGTTTCTGTCCTCAGCCTCCTGTTCCAATGTGCTTTTCTTTAAAAAAAAAAAAAAAAAAAGATAATAATGTTTTCTAAATGTTACAAGGCATCTTGCAGCTTAAGTGAATTCTCAATCCTCTACCATGACTCTCAAGACTCTAGTACAAATTTACTCTATCAGAAATTTTTCACCTTCACTGCTTGTCATTCCTTTTGCTCGACTCACCCACACTATCCTTAATTGTAGCTACTCATCTGCTGCCAGTTGCATTGTTGTTATCAGTCTATATATCTGCCCACCCTAGAACATCTGCTTAGAATATTTCCATACTTTTCTCTGCTTTGCCATTGTTGTCTACTCTAAGACTCCTTTAAGACACAGTTGAAATTTAAATTCAGCAACTTAATTTTCTAGGACACCAAAAAAAGGCCCAAATTAGCCCCATGTTGAGGATAACTTTCAAGTTAGGGACACATTATTTGTTCTTCTCTCATCCAGCTATTACTTTCCCTTGCTGTAAAAGATCATTTTATTGGAAAATATGCTTTGGGCTCAGGATGTAGGCATACCTCAAGAGCTCCTTAATGAGAGAAACCCCCGGGTTGGAGTCCATATTTAGCATTAGGAATCAATGAGGTCTGGGGCTTTGGTTATTATGCTATTAAACTTTTAGCACCAAATAGAGCTAGGAATGGGTCAGTCGTGGATTTGAAAAGAGTAAGATGATGGCAGTAGTACAGCTAATGAAAGAAGTTTCTGGGCCCCCTGTATTGAAGACACACTGTTTTCAAATCCATACAAATAACAGAAAAGGATGGAGAGAAGGAAAAAACATAGATTATACTGAGTATTATTGCCTTGGCCTTCAAAAATGTCCTGCAACTTTCTGTTAGTTAGGTACTTCTGCATAACAAATCATCCCCAAATTTAGGAACGTAAGGCAAGTTTCATTTGCTATTTCTCACAAGAACATAGTTTATTATCTCAGTCAAGCAAAGCTCATCTTGCCTGGCCTTGCAGTATAATTGGGGTCAACTGGCAGATTGACTGAGTGTTAGCTGGTCTCAGATGCTCTTGGTTGGTATTATTCAGTTTTTATCTTTGTAGTCTCATTATCCAGAGGACTAACTTGGGCTTATATTCATGGTTTTGCAAAATTCTCAGAAAAAAAATCAGAAACATGCCTATAGTTAGCACTACTGTGTTATTCCTTAAACATTCCTTAGGCAGGTGAATCTCATGTTGTGTTCTTACCACAATTTAAAATAACAACAACAACACAACAAAACCCATCTTTTCCATCATATTCTATTAGTAGAACAAATCACAAAATCAGCCCAGATTCAAGGACTGGAATGATAGGGTCCAATGTTAAAGGGATGAACAGTAAGTTACCTTGTAAAGAGAACAGATATAGGAAGACCTGAGGGTTTGAAGATATTATTCAACAATCAATCTCCTTCAAACTTCATCCTTTCAGTCTGTGTGGGAGAAACTCACCCTTATAAACTGCATCAAAGGATTCTCTTATATTTTACATTCCTATTGGTTCTGACAAATGAGAGATACCAAACAGATTTGATACCAAAACAGATTAAAGACTCCATCAAAGCATGTTGGACCACAAGTTACACATAACTGAAGCCCCTTCCGTAAGGCTAAAGCTCCTGCCTGGTGGATTTTATATGTTTCTATTCATGATCACAAAAATCCCTTGGTTAATCAAAATTACACTTTAAAGAGCTAATGCTTAGCAATTAATTTTTCAGAAATTTAATTCATAATTCAGTTCTAAATAATCTATAAACTTAAACACTCTTCATTATTGCCATTTTTATTCATTATCATTAAAATTACATAGGCAAAATAGCTGTAAAATATTTTAATTGAAAGTGTACTATTGTAGGACATTTTAAATAAAAATGACTTGTGATTTCAAAATGTCTATATCTACTTTATATGATAATACAGTTATCTTCAAGTTAAAATAATTTAGACTGAGTATTGATTTTATCTAATTATAATTTATGGAAAAGATTATTGAAATCATTATACATTATATTTAATACTTTGTGTTTTCCTGGATTAAGACATCAAGTTGATTATAAATGCTTGAGTCTTTAAGTATTTCAGTTAAATTAAAGTATTTTATATCATGGATACTATAGAATATGTGTATTTAAACTGTATTGTTACAGTTAGGCCAATGAGAAAAGAGTGATATTTATTTTTAATGTATATTTGATACAATAAATTACAGAGTATAAATACCCCAAGTTTATAGAAGCTTTATTTAGAAACAAATCTAACGTAAACAAACATTTCTCAAATTTGCTTTATTCAATCTCTCTCTGTATATATATACTTATATAATTTCATCATACTAATATATATATTATATATATATAATATAAACACATGTATATATGTCAAAAATATTTCATAGATGATAATGTATACTCTCTATTGCATCACATTGGTAGCATATATTGTCAATTATTAACTGTAGGCTATTAACTTTGTCAAGTTTGATCATTTGGTTAAAGTAGTCCCCATTGTATTTTCTGTTTTAGAGAAAATTTATTTTTTCTGATTAGTAAAGTAGTCCATGCAACTATGTCACCCAATGCACTTTCTTTTTTTTTCTTTTTTTTTTTTATTAGTTGGAGGCTAATTACTTCACAACATTTCAGTGGGTTTTGTCATACTTTGACATGAATCAGCCATAGAGTTACATGTATTCCCCATCCCGATCCCCCCTCCCACCTCCCTCTCCATCCAATTCCTCTGGGTCTTCCCAGTGCACCAGGCCCGAGCACTTATCTCATGCATTCCACCTGGGGTGGTGATCTGTTTCACCATAGATATTACACATGCTGTTCTTTCAAAACATCCCACCCTCACCTTCTTCCACAGAGTTCAAAAGTCTGTTCTGTACTTCTGTGTCTCTTTTTCTGTTTTGCATATAGGGTTATCATTACCATCTTTCTAAATTCCATATATATGGGTTAGTATGCTGTAATGTTCTTTATCTTCCTGGCTTACTTCACTCTGTATAATGGGCTCCAGTTTCATCCCTCTCATTAGAACTGATTCAAATGAATTTTTTTTAATGCCTGAGTAATATTCCATGGTGTATATATACCACAGCTTCCTTATCCATTCATCTGCTGATGGGCATCTAGGTTGCTTCCATGTCCTGGCTATTATAAACAGTGCTGCGATGAACATTGGGGTGCACGTGTCTCTTTCAGATCTGTTTTCCTCAGTGTGTATGCCCAGTAGTGGGATTGCTGGGTCATATGGCAGTTCTATTTCCAGGTTTTGAAGAAATCTCCACACTGTTTTCCATAGTGGTTGTACTAGTTTGCATTCCCACAAACAGTGTAAGAGGGTTCCCTTTTCTCCACACCCTCTCCAGCATTTATTGCTTGTAGACTTTTGGATAGCAGCCATTTTGACTGGCGTGTAATGGTACCTCATTGTGGTTTTGATTTGCATTTCTCTAATAATGAATGATGTTGAGCATCTTTTCATGTGTTTCTTAGCCATCTGTATGTCTTCTTTGGAGAAATGTCTGTTTAGTTCCTTGGCCCATTTTTTGATTGGGTCATTTATTTTTCTGGAATTGAGCTTCAGGAGTTGCTTGTATATTTTTGAGATTAATCCTTTGTCTGTTTCCTCATTTGCTATTATTTTTCTCCCAGTCTGAGGGCTGTCTTTTCACCTTACTTATAGTTTCCTTTGTAGTGCAAAAGCTTTTAATTTTCATTAGGTCTCATTTGTTCAGTTTTGCTTTTATTTCCAATATTCTGGGAGGTGGGTCATAGAGGATCTTGCTGTGATTTATGTCAGAGAGTGTTTTGCCTATGTCCTCCTCTAGGAGTTTTATAGTTTCTGGTCTTACATTTAGATCTTTAATCCATTTTGAGTTTATTTTTGTGTATGGTGTTAGAAAGTGTTCTAGTTTCATTCTTTTACAAGTGGTTGACCAGTTTTCCCAGCACCACTTGTTAAAGAGATTGTCTTTTTTCCATTGTATATCCTTGCCTCCTTTGTCAAATATAAGGTGTCCATAGGTTTGTGGATTTATCTCTGGGCTTTCTATTCTGTTTTATTGATCTATATTTCTGTCTTTGTACCAGTACCATACTGTCTTGATGACTGTGGCTTTGTAGTAGAGTCTGAAGTCAGGCAGGTTGATTCCTCCAGTTCCATTCTTCTTTCTCAAGATTACTTTGGCTATTCGAGGTTTTTTGTATTTCCATACAAATTGTGAAAGTATTTGTTCTAGTTCTGTGAAAAATACTGTTGGTAGCTTGACAGGGATTGCATTGAATCTATAGATTGCTTTGGGTAGGATAGCCATTTTGACAATATTGATTCTTCCAATCCATGAATACGGTATGTTTCTCCATCTGTTTGTGTCCTCTTTGATTTCTTTCATCAGTGTTTTATAGTTTTCTACGTATAGGTCTTTTGTTTCTTTAGGTAGATATACTCCTAAGTATTTTATTCTTTTTGTTTCAATGGTGAATGGTATTGTTTCCTTAATTTCTCTTTCTGTTTTTTCATTGTTAGTATATAAGAATGCAAGGGATTTCTGTGTGTTAATTTTATATCCTGCAACTTTACTATATTCATTGATTCAACTCTAGTAATTTTCTGGAAGAGTCTTTAGGGTTTTCTATGTAGAGGATCATGTCATCTGCAAACAGCGAGAGTTTCACTTCTTCTTTTCCTATCTGGATTCCTTTTACTTCTTTTTCTGCTCTGATTGCTGTGGCCAAATCTTCCAACACTACGTTGAATAGTAGTGGTGAGAGTGGGCACCCTTGTTTTGTTCCTGATTTCAGGGGAAATGCTTTCAATTTTTCACCATTGAGGGTAATGCTTGCTGTGGGTTTGTCATATATAGCTTTTATTATGTTGAGGTATGTTCCCTCTATTCCTGTTTTATGGAGAGTTTTAATCATAAATGAGTGATGAATTTTGTCAAAGTCTTTCTCTGCATCTATTGAGATAATCATATGGTTTTTATCTTTCAGTTTGTTAATGTGGTGTATTACATTGATTGATTTGCGGATATTAAAGAATCCTTGCATTCCTGGGATAAAGCCCACTTGGTCATGGTGTATGAATTTTTTAATATGTTGTTGGACTCCGTTTGCTAGAATTTTGTTAAAGATTTTTGCATCTATGTTCATCAGTGATATTAGCCTGTAGTTTTGTTTTTTGTGGCATCTTTGTCTGGTTTTGGAATTAGGGTGATGGTGGCCTCATAGAATGAGTTTGGAAGTTTACCTTCATCTGCAATTTTCTGGAAGAGTTTGAGTAAGATAGGTGTTAGCGCTTCTCTAAATTTTTGGTAGAATTCAGCTGTGAAGCCATCTGGTCCTGGGCTTTTGTTTGCTAAAAGATTTTTGATTACAGTTTCGATTTCCTTGCTTGTGATGGGTCTGTTAAGATCTTCTATTTCTTCCTGGTTCAGTTTTGGAAAGTTATACTTTTCTAAGAATTTGTCCTTTTCATCCAAGTTGTCCATTTTATTGGCATAGAGCTGCTGGTAGTAGTCTCTTATGATTCTTTGTATTTCAGTGTTGTCTGTTGTGATCTCTCCATTTTCATTTCTGATTTTGTTGATTTGGTTCTTCTCTCTTTGTTTCTTAATGAGTCTTGCTAATGGTTTGTCAATTTTGTTTATTTTTTCAAAAAACCAGCTTTTAGCTTTGTTGATTTTTGCTATGGTCTCTTTAGTTTCTTTTGCATTTATTTCTGCCCTAATTTTTAAGATTTCTTTCCTTCTGCTAACCCTGGGGTTCTTCATTTTTTCCTTCTCTAATTGCTTTAGGTGTAGAGTTAGGTTATTTATTTGGCTTTTTTCTTGTTTCTTGATGTAAGCCTGTAATGCTATGAACCTTCCCCTTAGCACTGCTTTTACAGTGTCCCATAGGTTTTGGGTTGTTGTGTTTTCATTTTCATTCATTTCTATACATATTTTGATTTCTTTTTTGATTTCTTCTATGATTTGTTGGTTATTCAGAAGCGTGTTATTTAGCCTCCATATGTTTGAATTTTTAACAATTTTTTTCCTTTAATTGAGATCTAATCTTACTGCACTGTGGTCAGAAAAGATGACTGGAATGATTTCAATTTTTTTGAATTTTCCAAGACCAGATTTATGGCCCAGGATATGGTCTATTCTGGAGAAGGTTCCGTGTGCACTTGAGAAAAAGGTGAAGTTGATTGTTTTGGGGTGAAATGTCCTATAGATATCAATTAGGTCTAGCTGGTCCATTGTGTCATTTAAGATTTGTGTTTCCTTGTTAATTTTCTGTTTAGTTGATCTATCCATAGTTGAGAGTGGTGTATTAAAATCTCCCACTATTATTGTGTTACTATTAATTTCCTCTTTCATACTCATTAGCATTTGCCATATATATTGCGGTGCTCCTATGTTGGGCGCATATATATTTATAGTTGTTATATCTTCTTCTTGGATTGATCCTTTGATCATTATGTAGTGTCCTTCTTTGTTTCTTTTCACATCCTTTATTTGAAAGTCTATTTTATCTGATATGAGTATTGCGACTCCTGCTTTCTTTTGGTCTCCGTTTGCATGAAATATTTTTTTCCAGCCCTTCACTTTTAGTCTGTATGTGTCTCTTGTTTTCAGGTGGGTCTCCTGTAGACAGCATATATAGGGGTCTTGTTTTTGTATCCATTCAGCCAATCTTTGTCTTTTGGTTGGGGCATTCAACCCATTTACATTTAAGGTAATTAGTGATAGGTGTGGTCCCATTGCCATTTATTTTGTTGTTTTGGGTTCACGTTTATTCAACCTTTCTGCATTTCCTGTCTAGAGAAGATCCTTTAGCATTTGTTGAAGAGCTGGTTTGGTGGTGCTGAATTCTCTCAGCTTTTGCTTGTCTGTAAAGCTTTTGAATTCTCCTTCATATCTGAATGAGATTCTTGCTGGGTACAGTAATCTAGGTTGTAGGTTATTCTCTTTCATTACTTTCAGTATGTCCTGCCATTCCCTTCTGGCCTGGAGGGTTTCTATTGATAGATCAGCTGTTATCCTTATGGGAATCCCTTTGTGTGTTATTTGTTGTTTCTCCCTTGCTGCTTTTAGTATTTGTTCTTTGTGTTTGATCTTTGTTAATTTGATTAATATGTGTCTTGGGGTGTTTCGCCTTGGGTTTATCCTGTTTGGGACTCTCTGGGTTTCTTGGACTTGGGTGGCTATTTCCTTCCCCATTTTAGGGAAGTTTTCAGCTATTATCTCCTCGAGTATTTTCTCATAGCCTTTCTTTTTGTCTTCTTCTGGGACTCCTATGATTCAAATGTTGGGGCATTGCACGTTGTCCCAGCAGTCCCTGAGGTTGTCCTCATTTCTTTTCATCCTTTTTTCTTTTTTCCTCTCTGCTTCATTTATTTCCACCATTTTATCTTCTACCTCACTTATCCTATCTTCTGTCTCCATTATTCTATTCTTGGTTCCCTCCCGAGTGTTTTTGATCTCATTCATTGCATTATTCATTTTTAATTGACTCTTTTTTATTTCTTCTAGGTCTTTATTAAATATTTCTTGCATTTTTTCAATCTTTGTCTCCAGGCTATTTATCTGTAACTCCATTTTGTTTTCAAGATTTTGGATCATTTTTATTATCATTATTCTAAATTCTTTTTCAGATAGATTCCCTATCTCCTCCTCTTTTGTTTGACTTGGTGGGCTTTTTTCATGTTCCTTTACCTGTTGGGAATTTCTTTGCCTTTTCATCTCATTTAGATTGCTGTGTCTGGAGTGGGCTTTCTGTATTCTGGAGGCCTGTGGTTCCTTTTTATTGTGGAGGTTTTACCCAGTGGGTGGGGTTAGACGATTGGTTTGTCAAGGTTTCCTGGTTAGGGAAGCTTGCGTCAGTGTTCTGGTGCATGGAACTTGATTTCTTCTCTTTGGAGAGCAATGGAGTGCCCAGTAATGAGCTTTGAGATGGATCTATGTGTTAGGTGTGACCTTGGGTAGCCTGTATGTTGACGTTCAGGGCTATTTTCCTGCATTACTGGAGAATTTGCGTGGTATGTCTTGCTCTAAAACTTATTGGCTCTTGGGTGGTGGTTTGTTTCATACCAAGTGTAGGTATGGAGGCTTTTGGACAGTCACTTATTACTTAAAGTTCCATGTAGTCAGGAGTTTTCTGGTGTTCTCAGGTTTGGGGTTTAAGTCTCCTGCCTCTGGATTTCAGTTTTATTCTTCCTGTAGTCTCAAGACTTCTCTAACTATACAGCACTGATAATAAAACTTCTAGGTTAATGGTGAAAAGATTCTCCCCCTTTAGGGACACCCAGAGAGGTTCACAGAGTTACATGAAGAAGAGGAGAGGGAGGAGGGAGATAGAGATGAGCAGGAGGAGAAAAAGGGGTCTCAAGAGGGGAGAGACAGATCTACCCAGCTGTCTGTTCCCAGAGTGTTCTCTGTAGCCCAGACACCCACAAAGATTCACAGAATTGGATTGGGAAGAGAAGGGGAAAGGAGGAAATAGAGGTGTTCTGAGGTAGAAAACAGAGAGTCAAGATTGGGGGAGAATAATCAACACACTCTTGAATAAAAATGGGAACTGAATATTGGATTCTTAAATGTTCACACTTTATATCATATACTGAAAAACAAAAATTAAAAATCTAGAGTAGAGGTTAGACTCTTAAAAATACTATATTAAAAACAAAAAACAAAACACACACACAAAAAAAATTTTAGAAATATATATGAAGTTCGGTTTAAAAATAGGGCTTCTCTTCTTTTTTTTTTTTTGTAAGGTTATAGTGTATTGAAAATGAAAATTAAGTAGTAGAGGAGTACTAGAGGACTTTAAAAGAAATAAGAGAAAAAGAAAAATAGAAAATAGAAGAGAAAAAGGAAAAAAAAGAAAAGAAAAAAGAAAAAAAAATTTTCCCTAATTAAAAAAATCATAAAATTCTATAAAAATGAAAGTTAAGGAGTAATGGGGAAGTAATAGGGAATTTTAAAGGAAAATAAAAGGGAAAAAATAAAAAAGAAAAAATTAAAAAAATTTTTTTTTCTTAAAAAAAAAAAGTAAAAATATATCTAGGAATTTCTCTGGAGCTGTTGTGGTCAGTGTGGGTTCCATTCAGTTTCAGATAGTTCCTCGTTCCAGCTTGCACTTCTCAATATCTACAGGCCCCTTCCGGTGTATTCGGTGTTTCCTACAGGGATTTTAATCTGTTGCACCGGTCCCTTCTGAAGCGGTTTCCTTTGTTTATTTGGCTTCTGTTTGCCGGTCTCTTCAGAGCCTCATTTCCGCCCTGACACAAGCGGCGGAGGTGGACTCTTATTCAAGTAGCTAGTTCCGTCACTCTGCGGGGAGGGGCTGGCGCTGCAGGGAGGGGCTGGCGCTGCTTTCCCCTCTGTGCTACTCAGGCTCCTGGCTGCTCTATATGGAGCGCGCCCCGCGCTGCGCAGTTCCAGCCCTCGGGTGTTCCACAAAAGCACGGAACAAAAAGCTGAGCCTGCTCTTTGTGCCTTCCCCGTCAGAGCGGTCCAGGCAGCCAGGGGCTTGACAGGCACACTCTCCCCGGGTGCTGCGTGCCCACTGCCTTCCACATCCCCGGCCCCAATCCCCGCCCGGCGCCGGTCGGGTGCCTGTGCCATGTGTCTTGCCCTCCCGGCAGATGTCGATTATCCAGAATCTCAGGAGGTCTTTGATTAGAAACTGGAGACCTGTTTGCAGTGCGTCAGGGGATGCAGTCCTTGGGGCCAAGCCTGCCCCTTTCCCCTGCCCCCTTCCTCCAGCCTCCGGCGGGACTGCGCGGGTCCGCAGCCTGCGAGCTCTTCTCTGGACTTTCTGGTCCCTTTGTTCTGCGAACGGCCGGCAGTGTGTTCGGGCCAGTTAATTTTCTCTCTTTTGCTCTCCCACAGTTCAAGTTGGCAACTCCCAAAAGCTCCCTCCGATTGTCCTCAGGTCCTCAGGACCCTACCCCAAGCAATGCCGCCCGCTCCTGTCCATTCTGTCCCCACTTGCTGGTGGCGGATGCGGGTGTCTGGGGTATTTTTCTGCTGGGAGTTGCTTTTAGGCTCGTAATCTGTGGGTTTTATTTATTGTTTCCCTCCCAGTCAGGTTGCCTTCCAAGATTCAAACACTTCCCCCAGGCCCGCCAGTGCGAGGGTTTCCCAGTGTCTGGAAACGTTCTCTATTAAGACTCCCTTCCCAGGACGGATCTCCATCCTTAGCTCTTTTGTCTCACTTTTTATCTTTTATATTTTGTTCTACCTCCTTTCGAAGACAGTGGGCTGCTTTTATGGGCGCCTGATGACCTCAGCTAGTGATCAGAAGTTGTTTTGTGAAGTTTGCTCTGCCTTCAGTTATTCTTTTGATGAATTTGTAGGGGAGAAAGTGGTCTCCCCGTCCTATTCCTCCACCATCTTGCCTCCTCCCTCCCCAATGTACTTTCACTCAATGATTACTTTTCTAATTAATTATTACACTTGGGGTTGCAAAATGTTTTCTAAAATTTCTAAAATGGCATATTATTTATGATATTTTTCCATATAAATAAGAGGTTTTCTTACCTCTGTGTCTATTTGTTTATTTAATATCAGTATTGGACCAAAATTTAAAAAATATAGTCAATTAGTATTATTTTGGTGTTCATATGATCAATTTTGATTTAATATCAAATCAAAACTTAGATATTATAAATGCTTTTCTCAATATTTTTATAAAATTTTTTTATTTTGAGCTTCATTTTATGAGCTTGTTTCTAACAGATACCTAAGGAAGGGATCATGAGTATAGTTTCCTTGTGCTTTTGCATGTTTATTGCTACTTTTTCTAGAAAATATTCACTTCTTGGCTTTCTATCTTTCTATTAATAAGTACTAGATAAATTTTATTTTATTATTTTAATGTAATTATTTTACTTTATTTTTGTAACTTCTTGCCTGGGCTGAAGAACCAGGAATTTTTCTACTTATACTGAAAATATATAGCTGTTCTACGATACAGTTGTTTGTTTTCTGTTTTATCATTCCAATCAATTTTTCAAGCATAAGCTCAATCCCATCAATACTTAGATTCTCATTATTCTTTCAGTCAGAAAGTTTCTTTTTAATATTAAGTGTTAGTTTGTTTTCCATTGTTTAGCTTTTGCTTTTTAGGGTCTACAATGTATATGTACATAATTATTCATACCTATATCCACAGCTATGCTTTTATTTATTAAATTGTATGTATGCTTTTTTGATCCATTTTGTTTTTCCTTATTATTTTGTCTTAGCTTTTTTTTCATTCTTCTATTCTATATTTGTTACTTTACTTGAAGATTTTGTCTATTCTTCCATTGGGAGCCTGTCACATTTCTGAGATATTTTCTTCTACACTTGTTTTCCTTTGTTCCGTTAACTCTTATATCACGTATTTCTTTTGCCTGTACATTACAGTCATGAATTTTTAATACATAATTTGTCATGTTTCATTCATTTCTCTAATGTTTTATTTAATTTTAATCAATTAAAACCAAAAAATTGCTGCACATCTTACTCCTTTGTTAGGTCCCCTTTCATTGTAAGAAATTACAATTACTTTTATACCTAAAATTATTGATTATTATATTTTTATTCTTATAAAATTTTGTATGGGTATAAATTATTTCTTTTGCTTATAATAAATTGTGTAGATGTTTTCTGTGCTAGTCGTAATAAATTGAGTGATGGCACAGAGGAATTTGAATGGTTTACTTATTTTCTGAGAGTTTTCTATTCTGGGGTCACAGCACTTTACTGTGCTTCGTACCACTGTACTTTCCTGTGTACCTTTAGTAAATGTTCCTGTTTATCTTTAGTAAATGGTTAGTTTCCTGTGGATAGGTGGTCACTGGGGGTTGGTCATTGTGCCATCTGCTTCTGATTCAGTTATACCTTTTTGTTTCCGTAGGTTTATGAACTTGAACAGCATGGTTATTTCTCCCCTTTCACCACCAAGCCTCCTTTTTCCTCCTGCTTATTTGGATGTGCTTTCAACACTGCTTCCTCTGGAACTGTACACTTTTCAGGCCTTTTCCTCTGATGCATGCATCTCACTCATTCTCAGTATTCTTTACCCAGGCAAGAAACTACCTCTGGGGCAGTTTTGTTCCACCACTGTTAGGGTTCCTTCACACATCTTTCTCTCTTTGTTTTCTAATCTACAGCTTCTCAAAAATGTGTTCCATTTCTGTGTCTGCTATTTTTAAGTGTTGATTTTCCCAGTTATATGTAAAATGAGTCTTGTATAGTCCTCTGCTTATTGACTATCCCTTAGGATGTGTGAAGAATTTCTGATGTAAGGTTGTTAACGTTATGTGTATACCAAGAAGTCTCAAGACAGTGTTTCTTAAATAACGAAAGTCAATGGAATTGTAAAAAGTCTTCCCTGGTGGCTAGGATGATAAAGAATCTGCATTCAATGCAGGAGACCAGGGTTTGATCCCTGAGTCAGAAAGAGCCCCTCAAGAAGGGAATGGCCACCCACTCCAGTGTTCTTGACTGGAAAATTCCATGGACAGAGGAGAATTAAAATATATGACCCTCTCCTAATATGTTTAATAAATTGATCCATGTAATAAAGAACACTTTGATAAAAACTAGAAAGAAATAAAAAGATATTTCTCCTGGGAGTAAAGATAAAAACTTAGATTTTTGTAAGTAAAGTCTTAGTAGTTATTGAAGCAAACAGATTTCATGTGAGGTTAGTTAGATTATACCCAATCTGAAAGCACTCAAGAAGAAAGTAATGCCTCATCTTTCATGATTTATTTATTTACTCAATACTAAAGAAAATCACTATTTTGTCCTTTTAAGATATATTTTTAAATTAAATAACACATAGCAAAGGTTATCATTTATTGATTTTCTAAGCCATAAATTTAGTTACTTAGAGTTAACAGGTCTAACATGTAATATACACTTGCCTCCTGAATTAGAAAGGTACACATTTTACATTACAGATACATCAGTATAGGAGGTATTGTTATGATTATGTTTCTTTTTTCTCCTTCTATTCTTTTCTATTTTTCCTCGAAATTCTTTGTCTTATCACATATGCATGTCTCCTGTTGAAAACACAAAAATAAATTACTTTGGAAAAAAGATTGTACGTCATATGGGACTGCTGTTAAAAGCATTCTCATAACCTTTGCTTATGTTCTTATCCTGTCTGAAAGGAAAAAATAAATAAGTTCAGTTAATATAAAGAAACCTGGAAAATACAGGCTATTGGGCATGACTCTTATGTACATGTGCCAATTATGTGCTTAACTCACACTTCAAAGAGCATATAAGGAGCATGATTTCAGGAAGCTTGCTCTCTGGGTGTTTTATTCCGAAAGACTCAGCGAGGTCTCTAGTAATAAAGCATCTGTCTTTCCCTGCTTGAATGGGAGCAAGAAATTGACGAAAACTGGGGAACTGGTCATTGAAATTCCTTATATTTCAAACAATAGTCTGAATTTTTTAAGCTAAGTTTCAGAGATGCTTTCATTTCATAACAGTGTGCTTTGGTTGGACAGTCATTGCAAGGGAAATTTATTTGTTTATATTTTAGTTTATCAGAATACATTTAACAAGCATTGATTGAGTGAGTGAAAAACCACAGGACCATGGGTCAAGAGTGTGTGCATTTGTTGGTAGGAGTATAAGGAGTTTATAAACAAGTTGAGGAAAACAAAATGTCTTTTCCTTTTTATAGGGAAAAAAAGACAAAGCAGAAGACAAGGTTACTAGGATAAGCAGTTTTACCAGTGTTTGCCTAGATTGGATAATTTCTACATCAACATTCCATTAGTTTTATGGAAAATTGCTATTTACAAATGTTTTTCTAAGCAGTGAGCATGATTATACAATAAATTACAGTGGTATTGAAAACTTCAATTCTTCTAAAGAAATATTAATTAAAGCCCTGATCCCATGAAATTTCCATATCACTGAATTAGAGAATCAAACAACACCAACAAAGCAAGGCATGAATAAGGCAATGCTTTGTCCAAACAGTTATGGAGAAACTATTTGCCACACAGTTTAGTGATGCATATGCAAATTTGATATGCCACCAAAAATTTTGCTACGTTTGAAAAATATCCTTTTTTATTATTTGTCAATTATGGTCTTGATTATATGAATATCAGCATCTATCAAGAAACAATACATACAAATATAAAAATCTACAAATATAAAAATATGTTTGATGTCCTAGGAAATGGAAATATTTCAATAATTTAATGTGCCCTGAGTATTACATGCTGAAGACACTTAAAAATAGTTTTTAATACAAATCCTGTCATATGAAATACATAAGTTGACGAGAAAATATGGGAACTACACCAAATGCTAACATGGAAAACTTTATGAGTCTTATTTATAAAATTTCTGTATTTCCTGTATTTCAGAAGTGTGATTATATTACATATGAGGTTAAAATATTGTTTTTTTAACTCTGGGAGCAGAACCTTGGGTGCATTGAACAATAGCTTCCACCATTAAATCACTATATAGTTTTGTTGTGAACTTTACGTGTCCTTGTGAATATGGTTTCCCTTTGAACATCCTTGTGGGCACATTGTGCCACCATATAATTTTTCTTATGAACCTGTTATGTGTGGTTCTTTTGCAGATTAGACTGGACATTACTGGCCATTTTCAGTTGCTTCTTTATTTCTCTAAATGATTTAAACATGGCAGTTATATAATTTTAGTGTCAGAATTTCTTGGGAGTATGATTCAGCTTTTTATTTTTTTACCCTTAGCAACTTTTTTCTGCAGTCATTTTATAGTGTGTGTGTGTGTGTGTGTGTGTGTGTGTGTACGCGCACATGCACACCTTGATCTCATGTTTAACTTATCTGAATGTTTAAAATACTGAGGGACCTGGACTGAAGATCTCTTTAGACATTTTGCTTTACTTCTACAAGTCACAACTTGCTATCAATAAAGAATAATTTGTTGAATTAATATTTTTGCTGCTAGAAAATACCATTGATTTCCCATCTCCTTCTCCAGGGGATCTCCCCAACCCAGGGATCGAACCCGAGTCTCCAACATTGTAGGAAGATTGTTTACTCTCTCAGCCACCAGGGAAGCTCAGAAAATGCCAGGAGAGTCTGATTTTCTGATCCTTCCTTCCTTCTTCTGTTTTATCCTTCCTTCCTTTCTTCATTTTCTTTCAATTTTTAAAATGTTCTTTCATTATCAAAATATTTAGTTGCTTTTTGTTCCTGCAGTTGATTTTTTTTTCACTGACACGTGCTTCCTATGAAGCTATATCTTTAGCCAGAGGACCCATTTCCCGCTGCAAACCTTGAGCAAGTTCACACCTTGCCACCTGAATACTGACTGGCTTTTCACATTAAGCCTCTATGTTCTTGGTATCACCATACACCCTTGACATATTGTGGGTATTATTTCAAGCTTATCACTGTGGAATTATGCTTCCTCTTGCTCTTTTAACACTAAATCTACCTTATGTATCTGTGAACATAGATTGATTTCATTTATGTTCATTATTCTGCCCATCAAAAATTTTATTTCCAGTGAAGGTTTTAAGAATTTCTAATTCACCATTTTGTAGGAAGAGGAAGGCACAAGTTTCAGCTTATGTATAACTTCTGTATTGCTTGACTTTCTCAAAGAATTATATTACTTTAATATTCTGAAAAAGTAATTCTCTGCTAAACACTAATTATAGAATAAAATGCAAGTTTTCTAATGTGGCAGGCAGAAATATTTTTCTTATTATTTATTAAGACTATTTTTAATCAAAGTTTAAAATTGATGGAAAAATTGAGGGGAAGGTGCAAAGATTTCTTTTATATCTTTTACCCTCCCGTATCAGTTAGGCTCTGATAATAGCCCAGGACATTAGACTTTGGTTAACTAGTTTCCCTGTTCAAGATGGGTCCAGTTAAGAAGAACAGAGTGCTCTGAAGACTGTCACCTCGGTTACTTTTCTCTCCTCCCTGACAGAAGCAAGATGAGACTTTTCTATTTACTGTAGGCATCTGGTTGAGCTCCTGGAGATAAATATTGTGGGATTCTCTCTAAGACTGGGGTACCGTGCAGTTTTAACTCTCAGAGATAATCTCACTGAGCATCTAGCAATTTGTCAAATACAGTTCCCACTTTCTTCTTGGGCTTTGGTCGCCACAGCAGTTTTCAGTCATGAGTCTCTGAGCAGTAAAATGTGACTTCCTGTATTTTCCTATCTCTTCAATCTTGGGGCGGTGGTTTGTCATGTCTCCTCCCATATAAGACTTTAAAAATTATGGCCTATAGCTCATTATTGCTTCTTATCTCCCTCTCCTTGAATGCTGCCCTTCTCCTTACATTCTAAACATCAGCAAAATTAGACTATAATTTTTTTAAAATGCCTAGAGTACTCATAATTTAGCTTAAAAATAACTCCTTTGTGATACATTTCATGAACTGTTGAGATACTTAGGCAACATCTTCTGACTTCTATGGGGAAAATTTTGTTATTTATTTAATTTCATTTGAAAGAACACAAGAGCTCTTATTGAGTATATTATGCATTTACCTATTTATTAAAATAGAGTGTCTTTTTACCTGTGTGTATGTATGTGCAATCTATGTATTTTTATGTTTGATAAGTTATGCTTATGGAATGATCACAAACACCAAACCGAAAGAATGAGAGTTGAATGAGCAGCAACTAAAGATGATCTTGTTTAGTGCAATCACTTGGAGACGTGCCGGTCACGCGTAAGGGAGAAATAACAAATAGTGGGGATTTTTTTGTTGTTGTTGTTATTTTATTCATAGTTAATCCCTAGGTATTTTTAGAGAAGAAAACTTGGCCTAATACCAGCTACTATAAAGAATGTATTATAAACAAAGTAAAATGCACAGTGTTGCTCATCACTGAGTGCTACAAGGATTTAGTCATTAGCTATTATTTCATTTGCTGAAGGACACTGTACACCGAGAAGAATTCAGGATGTGGCATTCTCTGCTTTGGGTAAACAAGGCTCTATGGAGAGTTAGCTGCATATCTCAGAAAGAATTTTAATGAACCCAGATTTTTGCATCTTCCCATACATACAAAAGCACTGAAATCATTACCTTGAGATATCTGTTCATTGAAAATAGCAATGCTATTTTTTACCAAGATGCATGCTTGACTGCATGTATTCCCTAGCCAAAAAATCACAGATAAACTGGCTTCTCTCCTACTGATTCAGACTAGTTTTCTCAGAGCTACTGAGAGGCTGTCTCCTGGGGATTTCAAACTCAGTAAGAACCTAAATAAAACAAACTCACAACACTTGTGCTGTGCATTTTTCTTTAAGTCAGCAGTATCATATGGATCTTATTTTCAGGGTCATTGCACAGTATCTGATAATGCCCAGTATCTTCAACTTTAAAGCTAAAGCTTTTTTTTTTTTTTTAATGTGTAACATTTTAATGTGTAACATTAAAAAAAAAATAGAGCTTCCTATGTCAGACCATGATACGTTTGCATTTATTTTGTAAGAGTGAAAACTTTCTTTAGCAAAAGTGTATGCCCTTGATAATCAAACTTAAAATATGGAGAAGAAAACTTAAAATCTACAACAATGAATTTTTAGCATGTTCTACTGACTACCAAATATAATTTCAAAAATGGAGCTTTTGGCAGGAACTTAAAAGCAGTTGGCTCAGCATCATGTCCCCTGGCAAATGAGACATATATGGTTTCTAGTCCAAACATAAAGATGGAAAAGCTGTCATTCTATTTTTTGAATTAAACAGATTCATTTTATTTCACTTCAGATAGCCAACCGTATAATACAGTTTCTCTATAAAAGTAGAGCTTATGCTGAGGACAAATTTTATTACATCAATTAGTTTTAAATTTGTACAGATGTCTAAAATAAATTGTCCCCAGAGTTTTGTACCATCAATCATGGGAAATATTTTTGACTGGAAAATTATATTATCAATTGTCAGTTGGTATCATCAATTAACTTTTTAGTCATACAGGATAATTATTATGAATCCTAATTTCTTATGTGGTTGTGTATGTACATATATGCTTTTGAGTAAGTCACATATCCACTTTAAAAATAGACTACAGAGTAACTGAGTAAGTTAGACTTGCACACTGAGTTATTCGTTAGTATCTGTGTAATTCTAAATAAATATTGTTTTACATAAGAGCACCAACCTGAGAAATATGTCAAGGTATTAACTGCTAAGAGAAGCTGTGGCTGGTAAGTGGTTTTATTACTCTTATATTAAGATAGTTTGTCCGAAGTCACAAAACATTTATGTATCCCCTTAAGTGTTATGCATTTTGTGAAGTAAAATTTCCTCTAGAACTTTTGATGTATTCTATTATTTTCTGAATTTCATCTTTTTTAATTCTTTATTTTTATTGTTGCTGTTGTTGAGTTTTTTACCCCTAACTTTTATTGAATACTCTTATTTACTAATTTAAATTGAAGACTTTTTATCTTTCTCCTTGATCAAAACTTCAAAATCCACACGTTGCTCTTCTAATTATAGGAAACCCAAATCAACTTTAACAAAACTGAAGGATTTTTATTGAAGTAAAAGCTCACTTTTACTTTTACTGAAGTAAAACTGGTTTTCACTGGACTGTTTTACTTTAACAAATGTGTGTTACCACTTGCTTGAAAGGGCGTGTGTCCCTCTTGCCCTGGTTTTCTCATGATAGAAATTGCAAGATCTGCGGTGAGTCTTTCCTCACCCCAAACAGAAGGTTGTTAGCCATCCAATTGAAAACCATGAAACGGGTCCAAATGCATAACAATAAATAGATAGCAAACCTTTAATGCTATATGTTCCAACACGAAAGCTTATATACACAGAGCCTAGCTGGTGTCTGATATTGGGAGATAACAGATGTGTTGAACATATAGCCTTCTGGCTTATAGGAATAGTTGATAAAGAGCAGTTGAATAAAGATTAAAATGTTCCTCTGTGAATTCTTTTTAAAAAAGTATCCTGTGTTTTCCTTTTTTTTCATCATTAGCACAGGTGAATTTTTATTTGTTAACAGCATTTACGTTAACCTATACTTTCAGATATCTTCATTTAAGAAGACTGCATGGTTAAAACTACTGCAGTGTGTAGCTGCTTGCATTATATTTATCAGTGTTCTTTTTATTAAGAAAATATGTTGAATTATTCAACCTCTAAAAAGTCAGAAAACAATTTCCTTCATGATTTGAGCTATCAATTGAGCTTTTTCATGGCAGTAAGCCACTGAAAATAATTTTGCAACCTAGAATAATTTAGGAGTGGTAAAAATTATCAAAAGCAACAAGAAACTCAATTCTTATTGTTGAAACTATTTTATAAAGGGGCAGTGGAAAATTTGCCTTACAAAATCATAGTCTCAAGGAGAAAAGTAATATTTGCTAGGTTCAAGTATGAATAGACTCATATAGCATTTCTCAATGAATTTTTAAAATTTGGTGACTCTAATCTGAATAGTATATCTAATTATCATCTTTAGTTCAGTCGCTCAGTCATGCCCGATTCTTTGTGACACCATAGACTGCAGCATGACAGGTTTCCCTGTGCATCATCAACTCCCAGAGCTTACTCAAACTCATGTCCATTGAGTTGGTGATGCCATCCAACCATCTCATCCTCTGTTGTCCCCTTCTCCTTCTGCCTTCAATCTTTCCCAGCATCAGAGTCTTTTCCAATGAGTCAGTTCTTCGCATCAGATGGCCAGAGTATTAGAGTTTCAGCTTCAGCATCAGTCCTTCCAATGAATATCATCTTTAAGTGGTAATTATAAAATATATCATCTTTCAAATGGTAATTTAAATATCACTTATAATATCTCTTCAAAAACCTATTGATACCTACTGAGCAGAGAATTCCCAAATGTAAGTTAATAGGGAAAGCTCTTTTGGGCTTAATCCAGAAATTTATGAACATTTCATTAATTGCTGAAAGGATTCACAATGTGATCAAGATCAAAGTGCTTAATAAAGCTTAAAAGTTCTCTGCAATTGATTGGTACAAGCACTTCAGTATAGGAACTAACATATTTGCATTGTTCTAAGACTTTTTTTAATAAATAAAATTAAACTTTAGGTCAATTATGAAGTGACTGTTTATTGGCAAATATTATCCTTGGTTAGATAACTCTGAAACTTTTTAAATAAATAGCTGTACTGCTGTCTTCCTGCTTTACAAAGTCACTTCATTAGAGTAATATTGATAGCTTTATTTTTATATCATTTGAAAAATAGATATCTTCAAGAGAAAATGCTTTTGCTTCTTTTCATTTATTCAGAATCCTTATTACTTTCTTAATGTTTGATACATTCTTAATTCATATCTTGTACTAATGGGAAAAAGCAAAATTTTTCCTGGCTGATAATATTAAGGTTTTATATAAATAAATTATATTGTGTTTCTCATATTTCCAAATACCTAGTCTTCCCTAGTGTCTCAGACAGTAAAGAATCCTCCTGCAATACTAGAGACCCTGGTTCAATCCCTGAGTCGGGAAGATCCCCTGGAGAAGCTTTTAATATCATTATTCAGATATTTTAACAATCTCTTTTATTACCAAGTTGTTTGCCAATTCAACTTTTACTTTTATTTTTTGTAAAAAGACTTTTGAAATTAATATTTTTATGAATACCTCGCAAGATATTTTATTTAAAATCTATGGTATGGCTCACACCAATTAAACCTCTTTGAACCTGATCATTCTGAGGTTATTCAATATTTCAAGTAACTCAAAGGTAATTGCTCAATGAACTTCCTTATCTTCAAAGGCTTAAAAACCAATATAGCTTTAAAATATGTAATTTGCTCTGAGCAAGACTGCATCTAATTTTCGTTAAAATTACATTTTTTAATGGATAGAAGTAGCAAAATGCATTTCTTAATGGCAGACTTCAGTAAGGTATTCCAAAGAATGCTAAAAATCTGGACATTTGTAACAATCACTTATTTATGAGTTGCTCACAGTATTCTTTGGTGAACATTCCATTAATTGAATCTATATTTTGTAGTGGTTTTAGAGCTTAATAATATTGCATTGTATGTCTCATCGATCTCCCTCATAAATATTAAAGCAAATGAACTCTTTCCAGTTTGTTAACATAAATAATGTATCTTCAGAGTCTGGAAATTTACTGGAAACTTCCTGCATTTTAAGTAAGGCATTTCTAAACTTGAATAGTTGGATACAGGTTAGGAGAACAATTTTCAGATTAACTGTCTTATCCCAAGAAAAACTTAATCACTAGTAAACTTAATAACTTTGATAAATGAAAATAATGTATTTTTATTCATACATTTCTATTTTTTTTAAACCAGTTTAAATTTTTTATTGGTGTATGCAATTTCAAGACCAGGTTTGGAAATAGGATATACCAGAAATTTATTGATTCTAGACCACTTCCATTATATGTGTGTGTGTGTAATTATTTACACACACACACACACACATATATGTATATACACACACTATATATGCACTAATATACAGCTAATGAACTTTCAGAAATTTCAGTTCTGTGAATTTAGGAAACTCAGAAGTGTTCTTAATATGTATAGTTGTCCATCAAATTAACCTTGAAAAGATAGTAGGGTGCAAATGTACTCCTTGGAAACCTGAACCATGATTCTTCTAATTTGAGTTATATAGAACAAAGATCATAATTTCCAGCAGGTTTTCCTTTACCAACTTCTAGATGAAAGGTAGTGTCGTGATGTATCTAACCCAATTACTCTTGCAACACCATATCCCAGTAGTAAGGAACTTTGAATCCTAGCTCTGGGTGACCTTCAGTAAACAAATGTTCCAGATTTGTCTTTTTGCATATGGGACACATATAATGGCTCCTTGAATTTTCTTAGGATTAAATTTAAAAATCCTGTACTTGACATCCAATACATTATAAACACGGTATTTTCCAGCTGTTTTTGTTCTTTGTGTCTACTTTGAAGGACAAAAACAAATATCACATGATATCGTTCATATGTGGAATCTAAAAAAAGAAAAAAAAAAAAGGTACAAATGAACTTATTTACCAAACAGAAATAGAATCACAAATGTAAAAAACAAACATAGGATTGACTGATTTTTAAGCTGTGATATTTCTACTCTAGGAAGGTAATACAAAAAGTTGTACTGTTTGTGGTAGCATAACTTTATTTTTGCCAATAGTGAAATCATAATTATGAGGCATGAGACATCACTGATGAGCAATGTAAACTTATGTAAATTTTTTTTTCAAAAATAAGAAAGTTTTTCATCTATATACTTGAATTAGCACTTTCTTTCCAAAAACTTTGTTTCCTTATACTGACTTTTCAAATCTTCTGGCAAAGTGTCAGCTGCATGTCAATTTAGCTACCTTGTATTCATTTGCTTTTCTTTAAGTTTCAGTCATTTGTATGCTTTACTTTTCAACTATCAGTTTATTTCTCTGTATGTGTGTGTGTATATATGTATATATATATACATATATATATATATATGAGCTACTTAAGTACTTAAGTCTTCTTAAGTCTAACATGAGCTACTTAAGTCTAAGATAGGGAAGAGGTTAAGGCTTTGAGTTTTAAAAGTTGAACAATCCAATTTTTAATCAGAGAGCAATAAAGGCTTAAAATATTTGGTTAAAAAAAAGACATCTTCAATAAACACTCAATTGTTACCAATCACCCTTCTAATTTGCTAATCCAGAAAACCATTAAATCTCCCCTTTAAAGTCATTCTTTTTTTCATATTTACCTAATTACCATTTAGAAAGCACATAACATTCTTTGTAAGCCTGATTCACATTAGAAAGAGATGAAGTGGTTATAACTTCACAATAAAAATCAGTCCTGATAATTACAGTATTCAGCCTGAATGCAGGGGTATTCATGCATAGCTGGTGAATAATTGTGGAGAATTCAAGAGTTTGTAGAATTCACAAAGATTTACTAATGCGAAGAAAAAGTTCAGGAAATAGGAAAAGCCCAGGCTATTTCAATGATGCTATCTGCATAATCTTTCAAATTCATATCATTTCTGAATGAGCATCACAACTTTGAGGATGTATGCTGTCTGCTTTGGTTTATCCTCCTTTAGGCAGAGACTGTACATCAAAGCAAAAGAAAAAGTGATAATCATTCACATTCTGTTCAGTCAGTAAAGAGCTTTACCAAATGATATGTAGGAAAAAAGATTGGATTTTTATATAAAATGAGCAGTACAATCATTAACGACAACAGTATTAAACATTCATGAATATTTATGACTCTTCTCTATGTAGTTTGATTAACAGTCTTTGAGAGGTCTCATTATTTAGATAATTTGTGGAGGGTGAGGTTCTTTTAAAGTCAATAATTCTTTTTTTCTCAAATGTATATAAACTCTCAGGCTGGAAGTTACATAGTTTCCTGCAAGTATAAAACTTACTGGCAATACTCAAGTCAGTGAAACATCTCCTAAATTTCTGGTGTATTCCAAGCACTGTTGTAGATCAGGGTGGAATTAGGAGTAACAGGGATTTCTATGGAATCTAAAAAAAGGGCGATACAACCCCTAAAGAAAAGAAATCTAAAACATGTTGGGGAAAAATAACAGATGTGCCAATAAAAATTAACCAGAGAAAAGAAATAAAGAAGCAAATCACTAAGGAAAATTTGTGAAGTTCAGATTGTATCCATAAAGTATTAAAAGCACCTATAATATGTTGGGGTATTATTATTCTAAGAAGTCTGTAAACTTCCTGAAGGATAGATACACTGTTGCCTGTAACAAAGGATCAAGTCCTGCCATAGAACAGACAGACCTTGGTTTCTCAGATTACGGTTAAGTGCCTCTTTCCTGACTTTCCATAACCTAACCATCCATATATGTCAGGAATCTGAAATGTCAAATCAGACCTTAACAAACAGTTTTTTGTTTATTAAAAAAATAATAAAATATTACAACGTGAAAATTGGCTTTCTATTAGTAAAGTTAACCACAAAATTATGGTTTTTTTCCTTCAAAAGTGAGATAGCTAAAGCCTCCAACTCTCTATGATTTAACATTCCCAGTATTATTAAAACATTGTGAAATACAATTTCTGTAAATATTTATTTATCCACCTAACAGGATGTGCTGCTTTAAGAAAAGTCTACATACTATCTACTTGAATCTCTGGTAGCCATAATTTTGTAAACTGTGATGATTTATTACTTTGTCAATTTTGTCAAGCTACTACTACATGGGGGCTCTCCAGGAGGCACTAGTGGTAAAGAACCTTTCTGCCAATGCAGTAGATGTAAGAGGCACAGTTTCAATCCCTGGGTTGGGAAAATCCCCTGGAGGGGGACACGGAAACCCACTCCAGTATTCTTTCCTGGAGAATCCCCATGGACAGAGGAGCCAGGCGGGCTGCAGCCCCTAGGACTGCACACAGCTGGACACAACTGAAACAACTTAGCATGCATGCACAGCTATGCAGTTCAGAAATGTTTTACTACGTGACTTCGAGTTACTTTAGGCCACAGTACAAATGTCTGTGAACTTTAAAGGCAGAAATGAAGTAGCAGTTATATATTGATACTCTGAAGATTGAAGGAGGGTGCCAATTACTTTGGCAGTTTGACATGTAGTCACTAATGTGTTTAGTCATCTTATTGGCATGGGGAATCATCTGGACCTGCAGCTTCTCCAGCCCACACTCTAACTTCTCCTTCATCTTCTGTTCTTATGGGCCAGGATAAAGAATGCCATATGTTCTTCTATGATATCCCAACTGCATAGGGCCTAAACAATGCAATAAATCCATATTCTGTTGAACTCAAGCTTCCCTGATGCTCAGTTTTAAAGATGCCACCTGTATTGCAGCAGACGCAGATCTGAATCTTGAGTTGAGAAGATTCCCTGGAAAGGAAATGACTACCCACTCCAATTTTCTTGCCTGGGAAATCCCAAGGATAGGGGAGCCTTGTGGGCTATGGTCCATGGGGTCACAAAGAGTCAGACATGATTGAGTGACTAAACACACACATTGAATTCAGGGTTGTTTTGCGTCTCTCTGAATAAAAATTTATAGTTAGAAAAATAGGCATAGTAAGAGATTCCAGAGGAAAAGAACCTTAAAGGAGGTTCTCTGAGTAAGTTATGGGTTATCTAGAAATGATTCCCTGATCTGATTATATTTAAAGGCATCAATGACACATTTTCCAGTGGCAGTGTAGCTATTGGTAGTCTATCGCATGGATCAGTCAAGAGGTTATTTAAATGATCACTGTAGACACTTGTATCAAGTATATATGGGAAACAAAACCTTGGAGGATCTGCTATCATAGAATAATTTTATGAAAATAAGGAGTTTAATGTTTTGCTTGGATTTTTGACATTTGCTAAGTTCACTGGGTGTCATAGGCAAAATTCTAAGATGATCCCCAATTCATGCCCCCTGGTGTTCATGCTTTGTATAATCCTTTCCCACCGCATGCCTGCGGAAGTTGTGAATGTTACAAGATATCCTTACCATGAATACTTCATCAATCAATTGGTCTTTAACTAATCAAACAGCGATGGTAAGGGGTTGTTTTTCTTCAGTTACTAAGTTGTGTCTAACCTGCAACCCCATGGACTGCCGCACACCAGGCTTCCCTGTCCCTTGCCATACAACCATCTCACCCTCTGTCACCCTGTTCTCTTTCTGCCTTCAATCATTGCAAGCATAATGTTTTATTTTTTCTTTTTCTTTTTAAATGAGTTGACTCTTCACATCACATGGCCAACGTACTGGAGCTTCAACTTCAAGATCAATCCTTCCAATGAATATTCAGAGTTGATTTCCTTTAGGATTGACTGGTTTGATCTCCTTGCTATCAAAGGGACTCTCAAGAGTCTTCTCCAGCATCACAGTTTGAAAACATCAAGTCTTCTTTGCTCTGCCTTCCTTATTGTCCATTTCTCACATGTGTACATGACCACTGGAAAGGCCATAGCCTTGACTATACAGATTTTTGTCAGCAAAGTAATGTTTTGTTGTTTAATATACTGTCTAGGTTTGTCATAGCTTTCCTTCCAAGAAGAAATTGTCTTCTAATTTCATGGCTGCAGTCACTATCTGCAGTGATTTTGGAGCTTAAGAAAAGGAAATCTGTCACTGCTTCTACCTTTTCCCTTTCTATTTACCATGAAGTGATGGGACCAGATGCCATGATCTCAGTTTTTTTTTTTAATATTGAGATTTAAGCTGGCTTTTTCACTTGTCTCTTTCACCCTCATCAAGAGGCTTTTTAGTTCCTCTTCACTTTCTGCCATTAAAATGGTATCATTTGCATCTGAAGTTGGTATTTTTCCCAACAGTCTTGATTCCAACTTGTGATTCATCCAGCTCAGAATACCTCATGATGTGCTCTGTAGCTAACAAACACATAAAAAGATGCTCAACATCACTCATTATCAGAGAAAGGCAAATCAACCATTACACGCCAGTCAGGATGGCTGCTATCCAAAAGTCTACAAGCAATAAATGCTGGAGAGGGTGTGGAGGAAAGGGAACCCTCTTACACTGTTGGTGGGAATGTAAACTAGTACAGACACTATGGAGAACAGTGTGGAGATTTCTTAAAAAACTGGAACTAGAACTGCCATATGACCCAGCAATCCTACTTCTGGGCATACACACCAAGGAAACCAGATCTGAAAGAGACACGTGCACCCCAATGTTCATTGCAGCACTGTTTGTAATAGCCAGGACATGGAAGCAACCTAGATGCCCATCAGCAGACGAATGGATAAGAAAGCTGTGGTACATATACACCATGGAATATTACTCAGCCGTTAAAAAGAATTCACTTGAATCAGTTCTAATGAGATGGATGAAACTGGAACCCATTATACAGAGTGAAGTAAGCCAGAAAGATAAAGAACATTACAGCATACTAACACATATATATGGAATTTAGAAAGATGGTAATGATAACCCTATATGCAAAATAGATAAAGAGACACAGATGTAAAGAACAAAATTTTGGACTCTGTGGGAGAAGGCGAGGGTGGGATGTTTCGAGAGAACAGCATGTATAGTGAAACAGATCACCAGCCCAGGTTGGATGCATGAGACAAGTGCTCGGGCCTGGTGCACTGGGAAGACCCAGAGGAATCGGGTGGAGAGGGAGGTGGGAGGGGGATCGGGATGGGGAATACATGTAACTCCATGGCTGGTTCATGTCAATGTATGACAAAACCAACTGCCAAAAAAAAAAAAAAAAAAAAAAGGTTAAATAAACAAGATGATAATAAACAGCCTTGTCATACTCCTTTTTCAATTTTGAACCAGTCAGTTATTCCATATGAGGTTCTAACTTTTGCTTCTTGACATGTATAAAAGTTTTCTCAGAAAAAAAAAAAAAAAAAGTTTTCTCAGGAGACAGGTAAGATGTTCTGGAATTTCCATCTTTGACTTAAAGATGGTCTCTTTACGTCAAAGATTTTAGTGTAGTCAGTGAAACAGAAATAGATGTTTTTCTGGAAATCCTTTGCTTTCTCTATGGTCACGCAAATGTTGACAATTTGATCTCTGGTTCCTCTGCCTTTTCTGAATTCAGTTTGAACATCTGGAAGTTCTCAGTTCACATACTGTTAAAGCTTAGCTTGAAGGATTTTGAGCATAACCTTACTCTGTGGGAGATGAGTAGCTATTTTCCAGTAGTTTGAGTATTCTTTAGTACCACCCTTCTTGGGGAATGGAATGAAAATTGACCTTTTCCAGTCCGGAAGCCACTGTTGGGTTTTCCATATATGCCAACACATTGACTGCGGCACTTTAACAGCACCATCATTTAGAATTTTAAATAGCTCTGCTCTAATGCCATCACCTCCACTACCTTCATTGGCAGCAGTGCTTCCTCAGACCCACTTGATTTCACACTCCAGAATGTCTGGCTCTGGGTAAGTGACTGCACCACCATGGTCATCAAGTCATTAAGATCTTTTTTGTACACTTCTGTGTATTTGTGCCATCTCTACTTGATCTCTTCTGCTTCTACTAGGTCATTACCATTTCTATCCTTTATTGTGCCCATCTCTGGATGAAATGTTCCTTTGATATTGCCAATTTTCTTGAGGAGATCTCTAGTCTTTTCCCTTCTATTGTTATCCTCTATTTCTTTGCATTGCTCATTAAAGACCTTCTTGTCTCTCCTTGCTATTCTCTGGAATGTTGCATTCAGTTGGGTATGCCTTTACCTTTCTCCCTTGCATTTCACTTCTCTTCTTCCCTCAACTATTTATAAAGCCTCCTCAGACAACCGCCTTCGTTCTTGCATTTCTTTTTCTTTGTTATGGTTTTTTTTTCACTGCCTGCTGAACAATACTAGAAAACCTCTGTCATAGTTCTTCAGGCACTCAGTAGATCTAAGCCCTTGAATCTATTTGTCACTTCCATTGTATATTTGTAGGAACTGATTTAGGTCATACTTGACTAGCCTAGTGGTTTTCCCCACTTTCTTTAGTTTAAACCTGTGTTTTGCCATAAGGAGTTTAAGATCTGAACCACAGTCAGCTCCAGGTCTTATCTTTGCTCACTGTATACAGCTTCTCCATCTTCAGCTACAAAGAATGCAATCAGTCTGATATCAGAATTGACCATTTGGTGATGTCCTTGTGTGAAGTCATCTCTTGTTTTGTTGAAAAGGGTGTTTGCCATGATCAGTGCATTCTCTTAGCAGAATTTGGTTCGCCTTTCATTTTGTACTCCAAGTCCAAACTTGCCTCTTTCTCCAGGTATCTTTTGACTTCCTACATTTGCATTCCAACCCCTATGATGAATAGGACATCTTTTTTGGTGTTAGTTCTAGGAGATCTTGTAGGTCTTCATAGAACTGGTAAACTTTATCTTCTTCAGTATCAGCAGTGGGGCATAAACTAGGATTACTGTAATGTTGAATGGCTTGCCTTGAAAATAAAATGAGATCATTCTATCTTTTTTGAGGTGACACCTAAGTACTGCATTTTGGACTTGTTTGTTGATTATGAGGGCTACTCCATTTCTTCTATGGGATTCTTACCCATCAAACCTGGCTCTTCTGCATTACAGGCAGATTCTTAACCATCTGAGCCACCAGGTACACCTTTCTTGCCCACAGTAGTAGATATAATGGTCATTTGAATTAAATTCACCCATTCCCATCCATTTTAGTTCCCTGATTCCTAAGATGTTGATTTTTACTCTTGTCATCTCCTGCTTGACCACATCCAATTCACCTTGATTCACGTAACTAACATTCCAGGTTCCTATGCAATACTGTTCTTTACATTATCAGATTTTACTTTCATCACCAGACATATCCACAACTGAGCATCATTTCTGCTTTGGCCCAGCTGCTTAATTCTTTCTGGAGCTATTAGCAGTTGTCGTCTGCTCTTCCCCAATAGTATATTGGACATCTTCTCACCTGGGGGAGAGGGTTATCTTTCGGTGTCATATCTTTTCACCTTTTCATACAGTTCACGAGGTAGTCTTGGCCTAATTTGTTGAGTCCTTAAAATGAAATTAAACATTAGCCAACTTGCCTACTGGCTTGAAAGAGCAGCTGTTGGGTCACATAGTTGGAAATTCCAGTAGCTGAGAACAGCTGCTTGTGGACAACCAGCCATAAAGCAGGGAGCTCAGTCCTATAACCACAGAGAGGCTGATTTTGTCATGAATCCAGATAAGCTTAGAATAAGACCCTGAGCCTCAGATGAGGATGAGGATCTCACTGAGACTTTGATTTCAGCCTAGTGAGACCCTAAGCAGAGGTTCCAGTTAACCTGTGCACAGATTCCTGATCCAGAAAAATTTTGATTTAATAAATTTGTGTACCTGTAAGCCACTAATTTTGTAGCAACTTGTTGGGAAACAGTAGAAAATTAAGAGAGTGCTATTGCCTAGAAGTAGGGTGATGTTACGACAAATATCTAAAAATGTAAGAGTCACTTTGGAATCAGGAGTTGGGCAGAAGGTAGAAGAATCTTGAGGAAAGTGATATAGAAAATCTAAATTTCCTAGAATAGACTGCTAATAGAAATATGGTTGCTGCAGGGGAGGTCTCAGAGGAAGTGAGGAAAATATCATTGTTAACGGAAGGAAGATGCATCCTTTTTATGCAGAGGCAAAAGCATATATTTCAGATTGTGATTAGCTAAGGACCTTGAATTCATAAATTCCTGCTGAGCCTCCTTTGCCAGTAGAAGTGCTATTTTCTCCCTTTCTGAAGAAGTAGTCTACTTTTGTCTGAGACAACTTTAGTTACCTCCCCTGTGGTACTGTTTTTCCTGAGACTTCTGATCTTCATCAAGGTCTAACTCCCCGCAACTCATTCTCTAGATCTATAGTTGCACTTAAAGTTCAGCAAGACCAGAGATTAAGGTACAGAGTATATCTCGTGAGAAGATCTAAAGCCTGCACAGTGATTACCAAGATTTTGCAAATTTCTGTAGCTAGAAACCTGAGAAACATGTCCTGGTATTAATTCTAAAGGTGTTAAATCAGATTTTAAAAATATAGTGGAAGAGCAGATTGAATTTATCCTCCTTAAATAGATATTTCACATTCAATATTCACATCAACATTCCATAGATGTAAGCATTCACTGCCTTAGTGAAACAGGCTGAGAGAGACTCTAATATTTTGCTTGGTCGATTGGTTTGGATCCAAATGTGCATCACACTACGTGAGAGGGAAATACCAGGACATTTTGGTATGCTGTAGATTAAGGTATTCAAAGCTGAAGGAGACTGGGATGCCTAAATGGATTTATCTGCGCCCCACAGAGGTTATAAAGGACGGTCCTTTTCACATCTAGAAAACACATTCATGAGTGGAACCCTTTCATGCTTGACTAGTTCTGTCATAGCTGTTCTTTAAAGCCAGAAATGACAGTGGAAACTGCTGCCACTGAACTGAGCTTCCAAATTTCATGAAGATAATCAGATCTGGTTGTGACTCTTAATTACGCACTGTCAAAGGCAGTGCACATGTGTTTACCATAATGGGTGACAGAACCAACACAGAAATCAGACTCATCTAACCTGCAGAATGTTTTTGGAATTGGCTAGAGGAGTACTGTATTTCTAAACTGAAATAGATGTTTAGCCTACTAAATTCGTCTAAATAACATACTGCAAGTTTGGTTAACCAAACTATTTCAATTACTGTAATATAAAATCACAGCCTCTAAATGAATTCTCAGACTTTAGACAGTTTACTGAACTCTAGTCTCTTGATTAGAGTGGAGGCCAGGTCCCCTTAAGGAAGAATCCTTCCACAAACTCCAAAAATGAATGCCCCAAATTTCTCTCTGCCTTTACCCAAATACACTGTAGTCATTTACAAAGTTGGTTATGCATTGGCACAGAGGAAATAATCAGACTTTTAGGGGATTACTGGATTGTGTCTCCAAAAAAGATCTTAATCCTGGAGGCCTGAAATGCCTTTCTGGTCCTCTAGTCAAATTTGAGATTTATGAAGGTAAAGTGAGCAATGGAGTTTGGGCTTGTTCTTCTTTCACAGAGGACCTAACAAATCCCTGAATACAACTGGTGGTTATTTCTCATAATTTGAAATAATCTTTCTTTGCAACTGGTAGAATTTGCACATTGATTAACAGGACTCTTTAATAAGAAAGGTCAAGTGGAAGCCACTAGAACTTGTTCTGTCTAGCAAAAAAATAATTCAAGATCAATCATGAGGGCATTGCAGAGATAAGTGACAATCTAAAAGACTCGAAAAGTGTAAGAATGGTGATTCATGCTACATTCTCATTCAAGTTGCCTATTTGGGTCATGCACAATCCAGATGGATCTTGGAGAATAATAATGGATTATCATCATCTCAATCATATATTGACTCCAATTGCAGCTGCTGCTACAGATGAAGTTCCATAGCTGGAATGAATTAACATATCCCTCAGCCAGCACCTGTTATGTAGCTATTGATCTGGAAAATGACTTTCTCTATATTTGGTTGTAAAGCACATCAAAAGTGCTTTTCTTTCAGATGAACATACCAGTAATATGTCCTCACTGCCCTACCTCATAACTATGTAACTCTTTAATCCTGTCTGCTCTGGAACAACTTTGATTACCTCTCCATTCCAGCAGGGTCATCTATTTTATTGATTTATTGCACTGAAGATATACTGATTGTACCTGCTTTTAGGAAGTAGCTACTATTTTAGACATCTAGTGAAAACATATACATGGCAAAAGATGGAAAATAAATCCCTTCAAAATTCATTGGTCGAGAAAATGTTGAAAGGTCTCTTCCAAGTTGAAATCCAATTTGGTCCTCAAGCCTCTTCAACCACCAAAAAAGGGACAAAATTCTGTCTCAGATCTTGGAAGTGCTATTTGTGCACTGATTAACTCCAAAAAGTTATCATTTTTAAGTAGGTCCCAGAACAGAGACTTGAAATATGCCTTGAAAGAGGTTTAGGATATAATGCATGGGCATATAAATTAGCTGATTAGATGGTGTTTGAAGAATTGTGGCAGAATAGTATTATATTGTCTTCTCTCTCTCAACTCACATATATGGACTTTTGGGCTATTTCATATAGCAGCTGATGACCAAAAACGGGTTCATTTATAGGTGTTTTTCCATAATACTTAAAAGTACACAAGCGTGTGTGTGTGTGTGTGTGTGTGTGTGTTTAATACTACCTGTAAGTACACAAGGGCAGTACTATATAAGGATTACTCTTGGGTCACTGTAAAGAAAGATAACATTAGATGTTTGTTACCTTTGTAAAAAAATACAAACTTCAAACATTGTATCTGGTTGCTGATTTTGTGTAGAAAGATAAATAATCAAAAGTGTAGATCTTCGTTGATTCATGGACAGTGGTTAACGATTTGGCTTAATTGTGAGGGATTTGAAAAGAACGAAAGGGGGGAATTGATACAAATGGGAGCATGGATAAGTGGTGCATGGAAAAAAAATTCTGAAGGGGCATTGGAAGTGAAGATATGTTTGCCTCATGTGAAAGCTCACCAAAGTGCAAGGAAAATAACAGTAATTAAGTGAACAAGTCGACCCATTATAAGGATATCAGTAAACCGATCCCTCTAGCTATATTATTCCTTATCCACTGGGCTCATGAGTTAAATGTTCATGGATGCAGTGATGACAATCCACGGGGTCAGCAAACTTGACTGACTCAACAAGGATATTGTGGCTATAGGAGCAAATACTCTACCACATGCCCAAATCAGGGACAATAGTAAGACCCTAAAATAAAATGGCATCATAATCTGTGTTTACTGGTCAGCTACTTGGTAAACCAAAGGTAAATCAAATGTTTAATTAAATAATGGAAGGGGCAGCACTTTATTCTCACTGGAATAAAGTTTATACTACATACAAGTTTGTCTTGCTTTTGCAGAATGCTTCTGCCAAAGCCACCATTCACAAACATAAAAAATGCCTTCTTTTCCATCATAGTATTCCACACAGCATTGCTTCTGACCAAGAAATTCACTCAGAGTAAATGAAGTATAGCGAAGGGCTGATGTTCATCAAATTATGGGCTTTTCCATGTACCCCATTATCTGGAAAAGCAGTCTTGGGTGATGGTATGACCAACAGATGATTCATAGCTGCCATATATTGGGCAATAACAGCTCTACAGAAAAGAAGATAATGTTTTTTAATTTTTAAAATTGAGAAATAAAAGGACTTTCCTGGTGGTACAGTGGATAGGAACCTGCCAGCCACTGCTGGGGGCACAGATTCGATCCCTAGTCCAGGAAGATCCCACACGCCACAGAACAGCTAAGCCCGTGCATCACAACTACTGAGCAGGTGCCCCATAAGAGAAGCCCCCACATCAAGAAGCCTGTGCACCTCAATAAAGAGTAGTCCCGCTCGCCGCAATTAGAGAAAGCCTGCACACAGCCACAAAGACCCAGCAAAACCAAAAATAAGTAATAAACTTTAAAAATTAGGAAATTTAAAAAAAATCTAGATTAAGGATTTTCTGGGAGGGGCTTCCCTGGTGTCTCAGTGGTAAAGAATCCACCTGTCAATGCAAGAGACAGGGTTTGATCTCTGATCCAGGAAGATCCCCCAGGCCTCAGGGCAGCTAAGCCCATGCGCCACAACTAGGGAGCCTTGCTCCAGAACCTGAGAGCTGCAACCACGGAGTCCTGTGTGCCTAGATCCTGTTCACCTACAGCCTGTGCTTTGCAACAGAAGTCAGTGCAATGAGAAGCCCATGCACCACCGCTAGAGAGTAGTCCCCTCTTGTCACAACTAGAGAAAAACCCACACAGCAATGAAGACCTAGAACATCCAATAAATAGATATTTTTTGTAAAGAATTTTCTGGGAATTCCCTAGTGGTCCAGTGGTTAGGACTCTGTGCTTTCACTGTTGAGGACACGTATTTGATCCCTGGTTAGGGAACCAAGATCCCACAAGCCATACCAATTTTTTTTTTTAATGTGATAAAACGAAAATTTTCTATAAGTTCCATAGATAATTATAAGATGGTGTATTAGTCAGGATTTCCAGAGAAACAGAAATATTATAAACATTATTGTACACATACACACATAAAGAGATTTATTACAAGGAATCAGTTCATGTGAATATGGCCGCTGAGAAATTTGACAATTCGCTGTTTGCGAGTTGGAGACCCAGGAAAGCTGGAGGTATAATTTTCGTTCAAAACAGAAGGCCTGAGCATCAGAAGAACCAAAGTGCAAGTCCAGCCTGAGTCTGAAGGCCCAAGAACAAGAAGTGCTGAGGATGTAAGTCCCAGTCCAAAGGCAGAGGAAGACTGATGTTCCAATTCATTCAGTCAGGCAGAGAGAGTGAATTCTCTCTTCCTCTCTCTACCTCTTTGCTCTCTTTGGGCCCTGGATGTACTGGATGATGCTCACTCACTTTAACAAGGGCACTCTCTTTACAGAGTCTACCAATTATGCTGATCTCAACCAGAAACATCCTGACAGACACACCCAGAAATAGTGTAACCAATTATCTGGGCACCTCATTCGCTGGCAAGTTGACCCATAAAATTCACCATCACAGATGGGAATAGAACTCAGTAATATTGGTATCCAAAGCACATTCTCTTCTTTGTTTACTATACCCCTTCTCTTATAACTGAGATTACAATTACATTGTCTACTAGGTACCTGTGTACTTCTATAAGAAAACTTACAGAACTTATTGTTAATTACACCCTCTTTCCAAGTCAAACTAAAATAACCTCTATTCCTTTTTCCCCCTTTCCACGGGAACAGAATTTGAAATACTTATAAGAACATCTGTTTTAAACAAAGATGTATTTCAGCATTTCCTCCTTATCCTCTTGGAAACATTGCAAGTCCAAAATTACTTTTTTTCCTTAATTTTTAAGAATTCAAAAATTCCATTTTTAGAGACTTTTGGAGATAAATATAATCCTCAAACTCAAAAATACATGTCAAGGCTGCCAAAAGCAGCTGAGACTAAGCAGAAGTTATCTAAATAAAAGTGAAGACAAGAAGCACAGTAAATGATGAGAGAACTATCCTTGACATCACTCAAAAAACTACAGGTCAAGAAAATCTACAGCTGAAATGCTCATTCTGAAGTCCAAAGCACATAGGGAAAAAGTAACTACTTTCCTCCAAAGAAGCAAAGGACAAATAGCTACACAAAGAATTATAAAGATGGGCCATATTTATGGGATCCAGCTTGTCTTTCTAGCAGCAAATAGTTTCCTAATCTTTATGTGAGCACAGTTGCCTAGATAAAGGTGAGCATTCGTTTAGTCACTCTGCCTGGCCACATGAATACATACTGACTAATAAGATGTAAGCTGAACTTCCTGAAAACATTCAAAGATGACTCAAATGTTCCATTTGCTCCCATCCTCTCCCTCTAACCCCATGCCTGCAATTCAAATGTTATGCCAGAGTGTGAGAGAAGATAGGAGGAGTTTTATATAAGATAAATAAGCTTCTCTCTTATTGAAGCCAATATTGTTTTGGATTTTCTTTTGAATGGCAGATAAAACTAATCGAAATAATTCTTCACAAATACACATGGGTTCAAATTTTATATAATGCTATCTCCTAGATAAAATTAAAAAGTAACAATTCTAACCATTTATGTCAATTCTAACCAATAACATGGAAAATTGCTTTAAAAAAAAAAAAAAACAATTCTCAATTAAATGTTTGTTATTGTCTCATACAGAAATCCAAGATGTGGTATCTTCATAAAGAAGTAGAATGTAGATTTATACATTTAACCCATTGTTTTCAATAATTTCTTTGTCTAGGTCAATATTGGTTTCTACAGAATTGGAATGTTGTCTGGAATAATGAGTATGGGTCATCTCTCCATTTGTGAGTTCAATCATATGATACACTTGCTTTT
This sequence comes from Muntiacus reevesi, assembly GCF_963930625.1. NCBI lineage: Eukaryota > Metazoa > Chordata > Mammalia > Artiodactyla > Cervidae > Muntiacus > Muntiacus reevesi. The sequence continues at coordinate 53,029,712 of NC_089259.1, read as the reverse complement.
CAAATAAAAAGCAAAGAAGAAGTGAACAATGAAATCCAGTATTTGGTGGATCTGAAGGTTGTTGGCAGCTAAGAATAAACAGAGTAAATAATTAAATTGAAGTAGGCTTATGTAGCAGAATGTTATGCATACGTGCATAACTTAAAACATATCGTTGATCAACAAAAGTTAAAAGTGCAAAGAATTATAGAGTTAGAAAATATATGTATATCTACATATAGAGAGGTATTTTGCTTTGTTTGTTACCTTGTAGAAACAACTGCTCGATATCATCTAGAAACAGGGCCATCTTCTCTGCTTTACCATGTTGAGTGTATTTATCTATGCATTTTTTTTTTCATTTATTTTAATTAGTTGGAGGCTAATTACTTTACAATATTGCAATGGTTTTTGTCATACATTGACATGAATCAGCCATGGATTTACATGTGTTCCCCATCCCGATCCCCCCTCCCACCTCCCTCTCCACCCGATTCTTCTGGGGCTTCCCAGTGCATCAGCCCCGAGCACTTGTCTCATACATCCAGCCTGGGCTGGTGATCTGTTTCACCCTTGATAATATACATGTTTCGATGCTGTTCTCTCAAAACATCCCACCCTCACCTTCTCCCACAGAGTTAAATGGCAGAGGCTCACTCTGTGTGTATGTGCATGTGTGTGCCTGCCTTCCTTGCAGAAAAGAGAACACGAAAACCTTTAAACAGCATCTAAGCCTTAAGTTTTGTAGACATCTATTCAAACTTTTTTGCATCACTGGAATATTACTCCTTTTCTATGATCACAAATTGTTCTTAAATTCTAGATTTTATTCCAAATTATATATCATGCTTTAATCCCTGATGCTCAGATAAGGATCATGCCTCTCTCATATGTAGTATTGCTCCCTATCACTCTTATTATCATTATCATAACCAGACTTGAATTTTCTTTCTTCAGGAAAACTTATTTGACATTTCACTGATATGACAAATGTTATACACAATTCCAGGAGTAGCACATCAATGACAAGGGTTCTCACTTTCTAGATTTAAAACTGATACTGCAAATGAGTTATTACATATCTGTTCAACTTATTAAAATTGTATGCCTATTCTTGGGGTGTTTCTGCCACAGCTGAGAAATTATCCCTTCTGTATTTATATCAGGGTAGATTTACATCCCAAATGATAGGTATTTTGTAAAGCATATTACAACTAGTTTTAGGAAAAATATAAATGATGTAATAAGCATGTGTGCTGATTAAAATATTTTGAAAAATATTGATCAACAGACAAAATATTAACAGATATTTCCATTTCAATAGAAGAAAATCTCCTCTACCCATTATTTTCTGATACAAAGTAGAAGAAATAAATCTTAAAGGTAGGCTTCTTGGGAAAACCATGAGGGTCTGAGCTTTACATGAAGGGGTAAAGTGGTAAAGGCCTTGACCCCAATGGCGAGGCCTTTCTACGACTATCAGTTTAGGGGGCTCTGAGACTGTGCCAACAGATTAATCAGAATTATAAGTGTTCTCAATTGGAAGAGATCTTTGAAGCCATTTTTTTCAACCTCCTGTACAATGCATGAATTCCTTTTTAAGCATTTGGAATCTAGATAGAAGAAAATTCAGGCAAATTCTCAGATAAAAACCCAAACACCTGATAGTTATGTTGAAATTTTAAAAGAATATTTCCTAAGAATCTGGAGAGAAGATAGATAACAAAAGTCCCTAGAATGCAGACTTGCTTACTGCACATCGGGACAGTGTCACAACCAGTGTCACAGAACTGAGACATTAGAGCAGAATTCACAATGAACACTGAAGTGTCAGGAGGCAGGCAAAGGAGATTCAAATTAAAATAAGACCACATCTGTGTAACCAGGGACCCTTCACTGACAAGTCTCAAACAGCAGCTGATTTAGAAAATGTATAACAGAAACATGAAGGAAAGTGCCATAAAGACAAAAAATCCATTAGCAGTGATATTGAGCAGCAAATTTGCATTCTCGTGGTGCTTGCTGTAAGGCTACATAGTAAGCTTCTTGATGATGTTAAATTATCGTTAAATTAAAATTGCAAATAAACATGAAAATATAAGTGATTTATTTGATTTGGGTTAAAAGTGTGTTGTAATCTTGGAGAAGCAAGAATTTTTTTTTCCCAGTGGACCCTAATAAAGTCATCTGAAGAATACAAAAGAGGTGAGTTCACCCTCTTCCTTAAATGGCCTGAATAGCAGAAGAAGCAAGCCACAAGGTTAATGCTAAATACATGTCTGATTAGGTCTTTTATCACACTTTCAAATGTCATTTTTGTAAACTCTTTCTTTCTTGACATTTGGCAAGGAGAGAATATGTCATATTTCACTAAAAATATCAAACATATATATTGCAGTAACAAATACTAAGATGGTATAAATATGCTTTAACTCTTCCACAGATTTAACTTTATAGAATGGATAATTAGGTAATAGAATCTCTAGCACACTTATTCTTTATCCCTAAAACATTTAAAATAATCTTACAGTGTGGGTACAGGGCAAACATCAGTCACTTGATAGAAAAAATAATTATCACGGTTGTATAACTTCTTACAAGTACATTATATTTGTAATTTCATTATATTCTAATATAGCAAAATGACTCATTACAATTTTAATTAGTAATTGTTTTCCATGTTTATTAGACATTTTCCTCTTATCTTTGATTCCAAAGGAAGAAACAGGCCTTTTACAAACTCTTGCCTAAAAATGTTTGGAAGACAGGGAGAGGAAGCTACTAGAAACAAACTTCATTTTTGTGGTAACGTGAAAGCCCATGCTTCTTTATGGAACTTTGCTGTGTGTCCCATTGAGGAAGTGCCTTTTATTATTTCACTGTTGGTAAATTCACTCAAAACAACTCATTATGCTTGTCAAGCTATGTAGTGTTACAAAACATATTCCTGTTAAATACTTGCAAAGTTTTTAGCAAATTTTACTGCATGGGATGGTTTCAAGAGTCTGTGAATACTTTTGAGATTTTAGTTCAGTTTAGTTTTAATATTAATGCGTTTTTTAAAAAAATCTCAGGCCTTTGTTTCAGTCAATTAGCAGGGACTCTGAGGGGTAGCTGAACTGAATGCCAGTCTGTATTTGTTCATATTTCAGACACTGAACATCATCTCATGCTTTTTCAACGTACACAAACTAGACATCGGGTTGATTTTGTTACAGTCCTGGAGCAGGATTCAAAATGTGTTAAAATTGAGAAAATCTCATGATTTATAAAGCATTGACATTCAACATTCATCAACATTTTAAAATAAGAACTCACAAGAAATGCATTTCTAAAAGACATGATAAGTCCAAAGTCTAGGAAAAATTCAGTGTATACTGTATTTTGTTAACAGTAGAATAGGTGTGGAAAAACTGCTGTAGGCAAAGAGAAAAGAAATTAAAATTAAACTAAACTATAAGCCTGAGATGACCAATTGTAATTCAAGATGAAGATGCAAAAGCTTTTAAAGCCATTATTTTCTACATAAGCTGTCATTTTTTACAAATATTAAGCTTCAAAAATGTACTGTTTTGTAGATAGTTAAGTTGTATAATTTAATGACCTAGCCACCTGGTAAATTGTCTTTCAGCCATTTAAATTCTATTATAGATTTTCACCAGATCTTTGGCCACCCAGCATTTGGGTATAAGTGGTTTACCCTTATACACCCTGAGTATTAGTGGTTTACCTAACATGGAGCATACCTTCTTGTTACCAAAGGAGGCTGGATACTGGGAGGGTTTCCATTCTCATAAGAAGAACCCAAAATTTGCACACTCATATTTAGCTTTTAAGGAAGCAGTATCATGGGTAGATGAAATATAAGACTTCTCTGGAGCTTTGGTAGGTTGCAAAAACCCCAGGATCTCCATAGGAATATAAAAGTGTTATGGCAATAAAAAGAAATAGAGGAGAGAGAGAGAGAGATAAAGAGAAGGCAGGAAAGGAGAAAGGGAGAAAGGAAGGAAGGGAAGATGAAAATTGATAACTGAAACCAGATTAATAGGAATTTGAAATTAGATTTGCATTTTTTCAAGCACTGTTGACCAAAATGCCATTACTTCTGCTTACCTGATTTGTATATTTTACAACTGATTTCCATATAATTGGAACATAAAATGGCAGGAATTCTAAATGATAGCCCACCAATACTTGGCAATGAAGTCTAAATAAAAGGAGACCCTCAATAGAAAGAAATGTTGCACCTTATTACTTACAACTGTAATTTGGTTAGTTTAATTTTTTTAAGAGTACTTCCCAATTTGTCTCACTATGTATTATGATGGGAGGTAAAATTCTGACATTTAAAGACTAAAATTTCTTTAATAAGACTCTAAGTATTATTATCTATTAAATACTATGAAATCCTTGCTTGTCTTATTTATTTATTTGTTTTTGGCTGTGCTGAGTCTTTGTTGCACAGGCTTCCCCTAGTTGCAGCGAGCAGGGGCTCCTCTCCAGTTGCAGTGGTTGGGCTTCTTGTTGTGCTAGCTTCTCTTGTTGCAGAGCAGGGCATGGCGGCTTGAGTAGTTGAGGCACATGGGCTCAGTAGCTGTGGCTCGAGGGCTGGCTCGGTAGTTGTTATGCACAGGACTTAGTTGCTTTCTTTCATGTGAAATCTTCCCAGACCACGGATCAAAACCGTGTCTCTTGCACTGGTAGGTGTATTCTTTACCACTGAGCCACCAGGGAAGTCTCCTTTCCTCATCTTAATGTTTTAATATCTAGAGTTAATAACCTTTAATTGGTAGACAGTTTAATGTTAATGATTAGTAGTAGTTAGTAACTTTGTTGAATATAGCAACGTTGGAAGGTTGATACTGGGAAAAGATAAGACAGATGACAAACCATAAAAGAACCAAGGTCTGGTCATGAAGCATGGTTATAGCACATATCATATGGCAATTCTTTCATATTTCAATGATACTTGACCCCTCTATGAACACTCTGATTTAAATCAAGTTGTTAGCATTGGCAGAGTTCTAGCATAATCTTCTGGTCAACAGAACTTGTTAGCATTCTATTTATTTTCAAGTACTGATATATCTGTTCTAAGGGTATTGTACAGGGCTTTGGGGGTATGAGTGTAAAACTGGAGAAGTAGGCCATTATTGCCATTTAATCTTAGTTCACAGCAATAAATTCCTGAGACTGACTGCTGAATGCTATTTATCCATAATCATGGTGAAAAAATTTTCCATTACCTTAAATTTCTGATCTATTCAGTCTTTCTAGAAAAAATATATACCTAGTGTATAGAAAATGCCATTCCCAACTTCCCTAAATTTTCCAATGTCATCCAAAAATTAAACTCCATGAAAACAGAGCTACATCTACTTTTCTTGATTTTATATCTCATTGACTTACCTGTTTTCTAACAAGGAGCTCAGAAGATACTCAATTAATATTTATTAAGATTATTTCACCCAACAAATGTATACTTAGCAACAATGGATGAGGATTTCTTATAGTCTTATTGAGTATCTTGACTTTTTTTTGTATTTTTGCCTCCACGATAGGTAAGCAATAGAATTTTAATGTTCTGGGCCTCCAATAGCAAGTGTTTCTTCACTAGATGTGGTGTCTTTACTGAGTCCTACCTCTTTTATATTGGGGTTGTTGCTAAGGCTTGTCCAACTCTGTGACCCTGTGGACTGCAACGCACCAGGCTTCCCTGTCCCTCAGTATTTCCTGGAGTTTGCTCAGAGTCATGGCCATTGTGTCAGTGATGCCATCCAAACATCTCATCCTCTGTTGCCTCCTTCTCCTTTTGTCTTCTGTCTTTTCAGCATCAGGGTCTTTTCCAATGAGCTGGCTCTTTGCATCAGAAGGCCTAAGTAATGGGGCTTCAGCATCAGTCCTTCCAATGAATATTCAGGGCTTATTGCCATTAGGATTGATGATGGTTTGTTTAGGATTGATCTCCTTGTGGTCCAAGGGACTCTCAAGAGTCTTCTCAAACACCACAGTTAAAAAGCATCAATTCTTTGGTGCTTAGCCTTCTTTATGGTCCAACTCTCACATCTGTACATGACTACTGGAGGAGAGTGCTATTTACTCTGCTTGAGAATAGTTATTTTCTTATGACCTATGAATTCTGAAACTTGTTTCCTTCTATTTTTCACCATCAAGATTCCAATAGATGCCTCTTTTTTCAGGCTCACCACCATCTCCCTAGAATACATACCTTTTTAAAACTGTCATCTCTGTTTCCACACAATTTTATCCATTTCCTTTCTATTGAATGAAGGTTACTGATATAATGAAAAAAAAAATCTGTTCCAATATTTCCCTATTTAAGAAAGGATATTGAGATGATTAACAAAGTCAACATAAAATTTTGGAAAGGTAACATTTTGGCAATGATGTATAGTAAAAAGAACAAAAGAGTATTATCATAATAATAATACAATTAGTAGCTAAATTTTTTAAAGGTAAGAATTAAAAAGGAATTATCAAATACATTTGCTAGTCTCATATAATGATGGATGACTAAAAGGTAGCGCCAAGTATTTATAGACTTCATGGATATAGAAATGCCTTCAGTTCAGTTCAGCTCAGTCACTCAGTCATGTCTGACTCTTTGTGATCCCATAAATGGCAGCAGGCCAGGCCTCCCTGTCCATCACAAACTTCTGGAATTCACCCAAACTCATGCCCATCAAATCGGTGATGCCATCCAGCCATCTCATCCTCTGTCGTCCTCTTCTCCTCCTGCCCCCCAATCCCTCCCAACATCAGGGTCTTTTCCAATGAGTCAACTCTTCGCATGAGGTGGCCAAAGTATTTGAGTTTCAGCTTCAGCATCAGTCCTTCCAATGAACACCCAGGACTGATCTCCTTTAGGATGGACTGGTTGGATCTCCTTGCAGTCCAAGGGACTCTCAAGAGTCTTGTCCAAAACCACAGTTCAAAAGCATCAGTTCTTTGGTGCTCAGCTTTCTTCATAGTTCAACTCTCACATCCATACATGACCACTGGATAAACCATAGCCTTGACTATATTGTTGGCAAAGTAATGTCTCTGCTTTTTAATATGCTCTCTAGGTTGGTCATAACTTTCCTTCCAAGGAGTAAGCATCTTTTAATTTCATGACTGCTATCACCATCTGCAGTGATTTTGGAGCCCCCCCAAAAAATAAATAAATGAAGTTTGACACTGTTTCCACTGTTTCCCCATCTATTTCCCTTGAAGTAATGGGACCAGATGCCATGATCTTAGTTTTCTGAATGTTGAGCTTTAAGTCAACTTTTTCTCTCTCCTCTTTCACTTTCATCAATGCATTAAATACATGTAAATAACTCTACAGGTTTCATTCTGTATGATAAGTTACCCATAAGCCAGTGGTCTCTATAGGATTCTACTAAGATGTTTAGTGTTACAAGAAGAGAAACTTAAAACATGGTGAAGTGGTAAAAGGAATAGCTAGTGTCAATATATATAGTTTCTAGCAATAAGAAGATTTTGTGTGGATCACAAAAAACTGGAAAATTCTTAAAGAGATGGCAGTACCATACCACCTTATCTGTCTCTTGAGAAACCTGTATGCAGGTCAAGAAACAACAGAACTGAACCCTGAACAAAAGACTGGTTCAAAATTGGAAAAGGAGTACATCAAGGCTGTATATGGTCACCCTGCTTATTTAACTTATATGAAGAGTACATCATGTGAAATGCCAGACTTGATGCATGAAGATGAAATTAATATTGCTGGGAGAAATATCAGCAACCTCAGATATGCAGAATATACCATTCTAATGGCAGAAAGTGAAGAGCAACTAAAGAACTCTTGATGAGGGTGAAAGTAGAGCATGGAAAAGCTTACTTGAAACTCAACATTAAGAACACAAAGATCATGTTATCCAGTCCTATTACTTCATGGCAAATAGATGAGGGAAGAATTGAAAGTAGTGACAGATTTTATTTGGGGGGCCTCCAGAATCACTGCGGACAGTGACCGCAGCAAGGAAAGTAAAAGATGCTTCTTCCTTGGAAGGAAAGCTATGACAAACTTAGACAGCATATTAAAAAGTAGAAATATCACTTTGTTGACAAAAGTCTGTATACTCAAAGCTCTGGTTTATCCATTAGTCATGTATGGATGTGAGAGTTGAATCATAAAGAAGATGGAGCACCGAAGAATTGATTCTTTTGGATTGTGGTGCTGGAAAAGAGTCTGGAGAGTCTTTCAGACAGCAAGGAGATCTAATCAAGCATCTTAAGGAAATCAACTCTGAATATTCATTGGAAGGACAGATTCTGAAGCTCCAATAACCTGATGCAAAGAGTGGACTCATTGGAAAAGACCCTGATGCTGGGAAAGACTAAAGGCAAAAGAAGGGGGCAGCAGAGAATGAGATGGTTAGTTAGTATCACTGATTCAATGGACATGAATTTGAGCAAAATTTGGGAGATAGTGGAGGACAGAGTGGCCTGCTGTGCTGTAGTCCCTGGGGTCACAAATAGTTGGACATAACTTAGCAACTGAGGAACAACAACAAAATGAGAAATATACAAATTCAAAAGACTAGTAAGACTGCACATAAAATATTGCATTTGAGTTGAAATATTTAATTATCTATGAAATATAAAGAAACTGAAGACAGTTCAGACATAATCTCCAAACATAATAGTGAATAAATAATATTGAAAGAAAATAAACTCATTTCAAATATAAAATTTGATTAGTGACTTTTCAAGGTAATAATTTAAAAGTGTGTCTTGATTTCCAAATAAAAGCTAACATTGAAAATATGAATAACTGAAGATAACATTTATAGGATGGGGTAATTAAGTAAATAAAATTAAAATTACTAATGAAACATTGAGGGATACATAAAAAAGGCTGAACATTTTATAAAATAGTTTTCATTAGCATTCCATTTTTATTTTAAAATATATTTGTGAGAGTACATTTATGAGTATTCTGCAGAAAAATAATTAGAAGTTACTTTCTCAGATGTAAGTGTAAATGGCCAATTATAAAATATAATATGACAAGCAGCTTCAGCTAATTGCAACAGCGTAACTGAGTATTCTCAATTCCACAATACCAACATTCTTCCATGTGACATTTACAAAACATCACAAACATAAGGGAATGTGGAAGGATAAACACAAAAGAATCCCAAAAATTGATGAACTTTTCAAAGCCACATATAAGTCCATAATAAGTTTTATTAGTAATAGAAATACTTGAATGAGTAGATACTCAAATCACAGGCACAAATCAATGTGTTACAAGTAAGTTTTGACACTTGTAATTTTTTCAATAAGTTTTTATTTTAAAAATTGTTAACTATAAAAATTTTCTCCCATAAATATTTACTTTAAAATCAGTATCTCCATTTTACAGATGAGGCAATTATGTGTTTCTTTTATAAAGTTGATCAATTTTACCTATTTAACAAAACTAAAAACGTAGGGCTTTTTCATTTTATACCTAATATTGTTTACTATATAATATAATAAAATAATCCATTTTGCAATCTAGAATGAGTTTATGCACACTGAAATTAACTTTCAAATATTGTTGCAAATTTTATTTAGACATCAAAAGCAAAAGATAAAATAAATCAAAGTAACTTTTATCAAAATTATGGTTTTCTGAGACAGGATTTCCACGTCATTGGTTGTCAGCCAAGGCAGTTTGTATCCCTTGCAGAATTCAATTGGCAGGATCTGGAGACATTTTCAGTTGGCAAAGACTGGGGAGTGAACGTGGGTAAGCTATTTTAATCTAGTATGTGGATACTAGAGACACTACTAGTCACTCTATGATGCATGAAGAGACCTTTGCAGCAGTTATCCAACCCAAAATGGGAATAGTCCTAGGACAGGGAGACACTGCTTTTAAGTGGTTTTGAGATTAATAGCTATTTATAAAATGGAAATTAGGATGTCAGCTGCTTTATTTTCTCTCAAAGCAGTAAAGAATCCAGGGGTGATGACCAAATTATTAACACTTCCATGAACAGATTTTGATTCCTTTGCCTCTTTAACCATCAATCATATTTTAACACTTGCTGAAGAAATAACATTAAAAATTAAGTGAAACCTAAAAGGTCTTATTCACAGAACATAGTTTGAATCCAACCATTAAAAATTTATCTTGCATCCTTTATGCAGAATTGCACACTCAGATACACAGATTAAGAAAAAATATTATACAACATTTATATAACCCCTTAAAATTTGCTATGTTATTCCAGGTGGCCTCATCATACTGCTGAGTCCAATATGTTGGTTGTGTCTAACAATAATCCCTCTTCCTGAGCTTCAGACATGTTCACAATGTTGGTCAGTGTTTAGAGACATTCAGTATACTGCTCAGCATATAGTAAATATGCAGTCAATTCTATTGAGTAGACAATAAACAGCTTGAGAATATAAATAAGACTGCCTAGTTCACCAGTGTGTCCAAATGCCTAATATATTATTCAGCACATTTAAGTCTCAATAAATATTTATTAAATGAATGGATGAAAGAAAGCATTCTTGATTCATTTTCAATTCTATATATTATCTCTGCTTTTTTCTCAAAAGATATAAAGTTACATTTTACATATTTTGAAAATTAAATGATATTTTAATATAATATAGTTGAATTAATTGATCAAATCTATCCAAATGACTTTAATTCTTTAGTGACACAATGTAAAAATATAGTAACAAAATTAATGAACTGGAAAGTAGATTATAGTGGAGTAGCCTGTGGTGGATAGTGAGAGGTTGAAGGAAATTCTGTCAAGGTTTTGTGTTGCAAACTGCAGAACTGAAGTTGTTTGTTTGAACATTTCTTTTATTATTGAGAAAAAATATTTAAATTTCTCAAAATCCACTTGGAACAGATCTTTAAATTTGTTTACAAAATGGAAATAGGTTCAAATGGGATTTAAAAGTACCAAAATTTGGATATTACTAGACCTGCTTACAAGAGTAGGGGCAACTATAAATCAGAAGCTTTTATTTTCATCTCCATTATATCTTATATTCTTAACAATACTACTATAGTAAGCAGTATTGCATGTTTAATTTTACCTAGAACTGTGATCAAAAGAATATATAAAAAATAAATTTAGAATCTAAGTAAATGCTATAATAATTCAGTTAATAATGGAAAAAATATAAATTTTATTTTACTTTTAGATGCCATTTTCATGCTCTTTCAGCAATTTTCAGTTATTATAAGTAAATACTAAAAGTTGGTAGGTAGGAATTTATTCTTGTTTCAATTAGTTACTGGACTGATGATCTTGGATTTAGATATGAATTCATTACTTAATAGTTTACTGAAAATAATAGATGTTTTCTGCCTTATATTACAGTATGTTTGTACAAAACTAGCACGTAATTATGTGAATGACTTTTGAAAACCATAGATATAAAATTTTCAATGTCTATTTGGGTTCTCTGTAAGAATGTACAAATTCACTTCAAGATACTCTCAGAAGAATGTACCACGTTTGTTGAAATTTTCTTTATATGGTTCTATAATCCCACTTTTTTTTTCACTAGCAGTGATAAATTAGAATGGAAGAACTATGCTCTGTGCAATGTCTACTTTATAAATGTAGTATTTTCAACCAATCTTTCCAATTACACCATACTTATTTCATATCATGCAATAAGACTTTGAAATTTTCTGCAATCCCATTAAGCATTGTAATATATTTCCTTCCTGATTTATGCAAGTAATAGGATGAAACTTATTTTATCACAGATGGTACATTTTGGAAACAAATTGTTGTGTTTAGAAGACTAACTTGATGTGAAACTTGAAAGCACTGAGTCCTTTTTTTTTTTTTTACTAACTCAAAGATAAATACCTCTGTGCAAACACAAAATACCCAAACATTTAAGAACAGTAGATAGCTAAGAATCAAGTCATAAATGGATGTTTAAGTGGAAGTTGGAGTAGAGGTTTACTGCTATCAATGGTTTCCCTAATTACATGCAGTAAAGTTTACAGTGTGACTGTTCCAAACTTTTATTCACAGTCTGTCTTTACCTACCCCAAGAAGATACACTATTTATAGGCATCTAGGAAGGCAAAATGCCCCTATTCACAATTACAAGTTATTTTATATGTTAAAATATGTATTGACTTGTGATGATGTCTTAATCTTCATCAAGTAGCAGAATAAAAAATGCAAGTATGTGACTCAGCTGGTAAAGAATCCGCCTGCAATGCAGAAGACCTGGTTTGATTCCTGGGTGGGGATGATCCCCTTGAGAGGAGAATGGCAACCCACTCCAGTATTCTTGCCTGGAGAATCCGATGGACAGAAGAGCCTGGCAGACTACAGTCCATGCGGTCACAGAGACTTGGATATGACTGAGCAACTAAGCATGCACACACACTTGGTTTGCTCCATTTGGGCTGAAATCAGTTTCTATCCGAAAGTGCTTATAAGAAAAACTAGTAAACAATTTTACTAGGATCTGTTTTTGTTTGTTTGTTTTCTAATTTTCACCCAATTTGTCACAATGAAGGTAGATTAGGCAGCAGTGATTTAAATTTGGGGTAATGGTTTCCCAGGTGACTCAGAGATAAAGAATCCACCCGCCAATGCAGGAGATGCAGGAGATGCTGGTTGGATCCTTGGGTTGGGAAGATCCTCTGGAGAAGGAAATGGCAACCCACTCTAGTATTCTTGCTTGGAAAATTCCATGGACAGAGGAATGGGTTCTGGGAAATATTTTAAAGATTGAATTTTTCTCCAAATTCTGAATGTCACTGAAACCTGAGAAATGCTTTAGTTTTTCAGTTCTGTTCTTTGAAGGGACATGTCCTTTTGTAATCTTAAATGTCTGGTATTCAGTTTTTTTTCAGTGAATAATTCAGGGTTCTCATTAAAATGCAATTCAGATCCTATTATTGCGCTGCTCAAGCTTTCCAGTTCTTCCCATCTCCATCCACAGATAATCCCATGTCTCTTATACAGAATGCAAGAACTATAGTGTCGCAGTTTCTTGGACCTTGTCTCACACTGCCCTTTCTCAATGGGCTGCAAATAAATTTTGTCAAAGTCCTGTTGGGATTTTCACTCGTTCACCTTGTCTAAACACTCTTCTTCCAAATATCCCCATGGAAACTATAAAGGGACACTTGAAAACATGAATGACTTAATATGCATTTTATTTTTCAAGTATATTTTGAACTTTGGGAAGGCTTCAATTAAAAACTATTTTAATTGCAAGTGATTCTTTGAAAGGGTATTACATTTTCTAAAAGAAAATTGATATTTTAAATATCTTAATGTGAACATTTTGATATCTTAGAAACATGCCCTTTAGCATGTATTTTGAATAAATGCTCAAAAATATGTAGAGGTAATTAAAAAGCATGTTTTAACATTTCTAAGTAACTGGTTACATTTCATACAATCAGATAATGTACTTTTAAAAAATTTATCAGAAATAATAAAATCTAAAGGACAATTCCAAGGTAAACATCAACAGTATTTAGTGGTTTTTAGAAGAGATGTTCCTTGAACTTAACAAGATACTGCTTTTTTCATTTTGACTACTTCTCATACAAGTCACATTTACTATACTTCTATTTTAAAAAGCACGTTACTTTCAACCTATTAAGCTAATATAAAGAGGCAGCATTTCTTCTCAGAGGAAAAAGTCTATATTTTACTGCAATTACATCTTTTTCATGCTTCATTTATTAATAAATTGAAAACAGTAGATAAGTCAATTAAACATCCAGCAACACATCTCAACAAATAAATTGAAAAATATACCTTTTGATCATTTAAGTGTATCAGCCTACTCAGGTATATCAGGAATATGAAAATAGCTGGATAAATTACTAGCATTTTTTATTTTTGTGGATTTACAGGGCTTTACAGACTATTCTTCAAAGAAATGAACTGTACAAGCAAAAAAGTTTGTTAGTTTTAAATTTCTTTCTCATTAAATGCCAGAAACTGGATATATTTATTGTTATACCAAGGAAATACTATACTATCTCAGAAATAGTTTTGACCAGAAGCAATCACATAATTCCTACTGCATAGAGAAAAATCTGATACAATGTACATATTGAAAGTGATTTATTTCTTATGTACAGCTTATGACAGAAAGCTGAAATAGAAAATATAACTAATAAGCAATAGTTTGGGGGAATTTTGTATATGTAATGTGCTTCTATTTATCAATATTTAAAAAGAATAAGTAATTTGATCAATTATTCATCTAGCTTCTTGTTCAGAAAGTTGTAGCATAGGCTAGATTATTTCTAATGTCCATGCATGTATTTTATAGATATCATTATGCCAGAAAACAACTTTTTGGTATTGATTTGAATATCCAGTAAAATATTTTGAGTCAAAAGCGTAACTTTGGGGTTTTTTAATCTTTTTATTTGAGAAATGATTTTACATTTCAGAATCACTATAAATCTTTTGCTAAGATTCTGCTATATGAATAGGCCACAGCTACAAGGAACTTCCACTGAATTCAGTGAAAAAATAACAGGGCCTGGTAGCAAACAGACCTGGGTCTGAATGTCAAATCTGCCATTTCTATAATTGAAAATAAGGTTGGTTGCCTAACTTCTAAGTGTTTCATTTTGTATCATTAAGAAAGGGATGGATAACACCTGCCTTATAGGATTACTGTAGTTTGGGTAAACAGCCTGACACATGGTATATGAATATTAGGTGAAAACTACATGATTTTTTTATATTTAAGGTATAGTTAATGTACAATAATATTATGTTAGTTTCAGATGTACAACAGAGTGATTGGACATTACATATATTACCAAATGATAAGTCTGGCAAAGGTATGTCACCATATGCAATTATTATAGTATATGACATTTATTTTATAACTGGAAGTTTGTAGCTCTTAATACCCTTCACCAGTTTCGCTCATTCTTTCACACCTCTCCCCACTGGACCACTTGTTTGTTCTCTGTACCTAAGATATTTTTTCCGTTATGTTTGTTTGCTTATTTTGTTTTATTTTTAGATTTCACATATAAGTGAAATCATATAATATTTGTGTTTCTCTGACTTAGTTTATTTGGCATAATGCCATCTAGATCCACCCACATTTTCACAAATGGCATGATTTCATTTTTTATATGGCTGAGTAGTATTTTATTGTTTATTTGTCCATGGATAGACACAGGCTGCTTCCATATCTTGGCTTTTGTAAATCATGCTGCAATGAACATAAAGGCGTACATATCTTATGAAATTAATGTTTTTGTTTTCTTTAGGTAAATGCCCAGAAGTGGAATTGTATGATCAAGTGATACTTTCATCTTTAGTTTTTTGAGGAACCTCTATACTGTTTTATATAGGACTGCACCAATTTAATTTTCACCAACAGTACACAAGTATTCCCTTTTCTCCACTTCCTTGCCATCACACATCATTGGTAACATTGCCATTTTTATAGGTATGAAGTGACATCTCACTGTGGTTTGGATTTGCATTTCCCTGATGAATGTGATGTTGAACACATTTTCATATGCCTGTTGGTCATTTGTAAGTTGTCTTTAGAAAAATGTATATTCGGATCCTCTGTCCATTTATTGATGAAATTATATGGGATTTATTAAACTATTATAATTTGTATGATTCTTTTATGTGTTTTGGATGTTAACCCCTTATCAGCTATAGTATTTGCAAATATATTCTTTCATTGAGTAGACTGCTTTTTCATTTTGTTAATGGCTTCCTTTAATTTGTGAAACCTTTTTATTTTGATGCAGTTACCTTTATTTTTGTTTTGTTGCTCTTGCCTGAGGATACTGGTCCAAAGAAATACTAATACAATTAATGTTAAGGATCATATTGCTTATATTTTTGCTAGGAGTTTAATGGTTTAAGGTTTTACATTTAAGCTTTCAATGTATTTTAAGTTCGTTTTGTACATGGTATAAGAGAGTGACCCAGGTTTATTCTTTTGCGTGTGACTGTATAGTGTTCTCAAATTAATTTACTGAAGAGGACTTTTTTCATTGAATAGTCTTGACTTCTTTGTCAAGATTAATTGATCATATAAGCATGGGTTTCTTTCAGGACTCTCTATTCTGTTCCACTGATCTGTATTTCTTTTATTGTGACAGTATCCTGCTGTTGTGACTTCTATAGTTTTGTATTACAGTTTGAAGTCAGGAAGTATGATACTCCTAACTTTGGGCTGCATTCTTAACACTGCTTTGGCAGCTTGGGGTCTTTTGTAGTTCTAAACACATTTTAGAGTTATTTTTTCTAGTTCTGTGAGAAATACCATTGATATTTTGATAGGGTTTACATCGACTCTGTATATAGCCTTGGATAGCATGAACATCTTAGTCATATTGATTCTCCCAACCCATGAGCATGATATATCTTTCCATTTATTTATGTCATCTTCAATTTCCTCAGTGTCATATAGTTTTCAGAGTTCAGATCTTTTACCACCTTGGTTAAATTTATTCTTAGATACTTTATTCTCTTTGGTGTTATTATAAATTGTTTTCTTCCTTTGCAATTTGGATGATAGGAATATGGTTCCTAATAAGACTGCATCTTCTTGCCTCCTACCTGTCTTAGTTTGGCTTTTTCTTTTTACTTAGTTGTGGAAAATCTTTTCTGCTAGTTTTCAGGTAATTCTCAGAGATTGTTGCTTTATATGTAGCTTCAGATCTATCATGTTCATGGAAGGAAGTGAGCCTACTTTCATCATTTTGTCCTGTCTGTCAGTATATCTATTTATATAAATTACCTTGTTGAGAAGATGAAGAGATAGTAGCTCAGAAGCAAAATCAGAAATAGAAGAAATAAAACAGGTTTATTAAAAATATGAAAGAAATTTAAATCAGAATTTTCATATAGCATATAATTTATGTAATGATAACCAACTGATATTTTTTCAAAATTTTAATGTAGGAATTCTAAAATTTATGATCTTCTGATCACAGCACAATAAATCTAACAGCAATTTTGAGACAAATGCTAAAAGACAGTAGTCATAAATAGCAAGTATAATCACACTAGGGCATTCTAGATAACTATAAAATTTTGGTCACAAGTTTTACTGCTTCCAGTCTCACTGCTTCCATCTTTGACCCTTAGTAGCTTATTCTTAATAAAGTAAAAAGAATGCTCTTTTTAAAACAAATATTAGACATGTTCCTTGACTTTAAATAAACCATCCAGTGGCATCACAGTTTATTCAGAATGGATGTTGCTCTGATGGATCAGTTGAGCCCAGTTGACATTTTCTCTTTTAACTTGCTTCATTTCTCTTCATTCATATACCACTATTTGGTACTCACTCATTCATTTATTTATTCATTCATCCATTCATGTTTGAATGGGGTTTTTCTTGCCCTACTCACACCACAGAGTAAACTGAAAACAAAGGGTAAACAAGTTTTGTATTCCTCATAATTGATATATAGAAGTTCCCCCAAAATATTTATTAAATGAAAATGTGATTTAATTCAGGATTTTCAGTGACTTCTCTGTAACTCCTTTATAACTCCAACAAGCTATAGTATTTCCATGTACAATTACAGTTTTCTTTAGGAACTTTTAAAATTATAATAGATATTAAAACTCTTAAATGCTTTAAATTCCTCTTTTAAACGTTCTACATTTTTTAAAAATTTTATTAAATACAGAATAATTTTTTGTAATTTAACTTGATAATTCAAAATGAAATTAATGAGCAGTTCAGAAGATAGTGACCAAGACCATCCCCAAGAAAAAGAAATTCAAAAAGGCAAAATGATTGTCTGGGGAGGCCTTACAAATTGCTGAGAAAAGAAGAGAAGTGAAAAAAAAGGAGGAAAGGAAAGACATACCCATTTGAATGCAGAGTTCCAAAGAATTGCAAGGAGAGATAAGAAAGCCTTCCTCAGTGATCAATGCAAAGAAATATCAGAAAACAATAGAATGGGAAAGACTAGAAATCTCTTGAAGAAAATTAGAGATACAAATGGGACATTCATGTAAAGATGGGCACAATAAAGGACAGAAATGGTATGGACTTAACAGAAGCAGAAGATATTAAGAAGAGGTGGCAAGAATACACAGAAGAACTGTACAAAAAAGACCATGACCCAGATAATCATGATGCTGTGATCAATCACCTAGAGCCAGACATCCTGGAATGAGAACTCACATGACCTTAGTAAGCATCACTACAAGCAAAGCTAGTGGAGGTGATAGAATTCCAGTTGAGCTATTTCAAATACTAAAAGATGAGGATGTTAAGGTGCTGCACTCAATACGCCAGCAAATTTGGAAAACTCAGCAGTGGCCACAGGACTGGAAAAGTTCAGTTTTAATTCCAATCCCAAAGAAAGGCAATGCCAAAAAATGCTCAAACTACCACACAATTGCACTCATCTCACACAGTGGCAAAGTAATGCTCAAAATTCTCCAAGCCAGGCTTCAACAGCATGTGAACTGTGAACTTCCAGATGTTCAAGATGGATTTAGAAAAGGCAGAGGAACCAGAGATCAAACTGCCAGCATCTGTTGGATCATTGAAAAAGCAAGAGAGTTCCAGAAAAACAGCTACTTCTGCTTTATTGACTATGCCAAAATATTTGACTGTGTGGATCATAACAAACTGGAAAATTCTTCAAGAGATGGGAATACCAGACCACTTGACCTGCCTCCTGAGAAATCTGTATGCATGTCAAGGAACAGCAGTTAAAACTGAACATGGAACAATGGACTGGTTCTAAATAGAGAAAGGGCCAAGTCAAGGTTGTATATTGTCACCCTGCTTATTTAACTTATATGCAGAGTATATCATGTGAAATGACAGGCTGGATGAAGCACAAGCTGGAATCAACATTGCTGAAGAAATATTAATAAACTCAGATTTGCAGATGACACCACCTTTATAGCAGGAAGCAAAGAAGAACTAAAGAGCCTCTGGATGAAAATGAAAGAGAGTGAAAAAGTTGACTTTATTTTTGGAGGCTCCAAAATCACTGCAGATGGTGACTGCAGCCATGAAATTAAAAGACGCTTACTCCTTGGAAGAGAAGCTATGGCCACCCTAGACAGCCTAGATATTAAAAAGCAGAAACATTACTTTGCCAACAGAGGTCCATCTAGTCAAAGCTATGGTTTTTCCAGTAGTTGTGGATGGATGTGAGAGTTGGACTATAAAGAAAGCTGAGCACAAAAGAATTGATGCTTTTGAACTATGGTGTTGGAGAAGACTCTTGAGAGTGCCTTAGACTGCAAGGATATCCAACCGGTCAGTCCTAAAGGAAATCAGTCCTGAATATTCATTGGAAGGACTGATGCTGAAGCTGAAACTCCAATACTTTGGCCACCTGATGAGAAGAACTGACTCATTGGAAAAGACCCTGATGCTGGGAAAGATTGATGGCAGAAGAAAAAGGGGACGACAGAGGATGAGATATCTGAATGGCATCACTGACTCAATGGACATGAGTTTGAGCAATCTTCAGGAGTTGTTGATGGACAGGGAAGCCTGGCATGTTGCAGTTCATGGGGTCAGAAAGAATCAGACACAACTGAGCTACTGAACTGAACTGAAGCGAGCTCAGAAGATAATTCTTTACAATTAAGACACATAAAGTTTGTTGTATTCTGACAGTGAGTAAGTCTACTGTTTACCTTTTAGAATAGCTGAACTCTAGTAACATTGTTTTAAAGTAAATTGTGGTTGGTGCAGTTTCCCAATGAATCTATTTAGCGTGAATGTAAGCCTGATAAATCCCTATATTTATTTAGTATAGTAATAAAGCATTTTTATTTCAAGTAATCAACTTTCACTAATATATATAACCCTTGTACTAATATTTCTTATGTATTTAAAAATACTAACATATTTAAGTAAAATATCTGACAATAAAAATAAATTCTAAGAATTTATTTACAATTTATCACTTCTTTCTTCAGTCAGTTTACATAAATGTTCTACTGGGTAGCAGGACTCTGATATGTCACTTAAAGTGATGTGTAAAGTTGAGGTATATACAACAAAGATAAATATTTCTTGCTCTCACCTACAAAAAATAGTAGTCTCTTCTGGGAGAAAAAAATAAAAATAAGTAGTTTCAAAATTAGGGTAAGTATCAAAAATATGCTTAAAAAGAAAAAGAATATGCTTAAAGCGCTGACAGGACTTTACAGCAAGTAATAACCAAAAGAAATCTGAGAGATACCAACTAAAGGTAGCATTTACCTTCAGCCAGGATGGAAAGTATTTACCACCTAGAAACCTTTGGTTTGAAGGGTGTGAAAATAATACTTGGTAAAGAAAATTCCTGAAGAAGGTCAATAAAGTATTCATAGCTTCAATGATATTTCAATACCAAGCTTTAAAGTATTATCAATATTTAAAACCCCAAATAAATAAAAAAACTTTAAATGCTCTTTTTTTCCCTTCCAAGCTCCTTATTTTCAAGCCATTGAAACTGAAAAGATACAATAGGGAATAAAAATGGCTGTACAATATTCACATGCTTATTTTAGAGTAGTTGTAAATAACTATTCAGCTGCGCATGTATATGAGGCTAGAGTTTGCCAGATTGGCAAGCTATTCCTTCTTCTTTACAACTTCATTGCTAAAAACTCACCAATGTTTTTATAAATGAAATAAAACTTTTTAGACTTATCTTTAGGAGTAGAATTTTTTGGTTTTTGTGTTTTTGCTTTTCATTTGAAACAATTTGGATTTTGCTTCTATAGATCACACTGAGTTTGGCAGTAAAACCAGTGCTACAGCTGCAGTCACTTCAGTGAATTACTTTTTAATTACCAACAATTCTCTTCATTTGGCTTGGATGACCAGACAGGCAACTGGGAATTTTTTAAAAAGAGATCTTTCCAAAATAAGATCTTTCTTAGCTTCACTAGTCTTTTCTTTTTTTGTTACTATTATTTTTAACAGAAATAATGCCATCATTTTTCTCTTTCAATACCACTAAATAAATTTAAGCAGGATTCCACAGCAGCATTCAATACAGTAAAATCTAAACAAATAAGGTCAGACAAGGCCTAGTAGTTACATCAGCAGGACTGAGGTCTTTCCCCAATGGACTTTTAAAATTACAATGCCAGTTGGCACAGCCTATTTTAGAAGAGTATTTTGCATCTAAGTTGCTTCAGTCATGGAGGGCTGGGTTATCTTTCAGGATTGAGAAACAGTTCCACATTTCCACTGCCTTCAACTTTTTCCAGAAAGCTGAGAAATAACTTCCTTGGATAATCCACCAAATTGGAAACATCTCCTTTCTTGCAATCATGCTAGACAACCTGAAAAGATAAGAGCTTCAAAGAATGCTTTTTCCACCTTAGAATTGGGAAAAAATGAGCCTGTCACACAGAGATTTTAACATCTCAGATACTCTTCTCATAAAAGAGCCTCATACTGTGTCTGTTGGTTAGTTCCCAAATCACACTATGTTATGGGAGCTTTGCATTTCTCTTTGGTTACAAAAGGATGGCTATTAAGTTCAGCATCTGCCAATGCTACTTTTCAGTCTGTTTTGTAAAATAACACCTTTCTAATAAAGCCATGCCTTTCTTTTAAATATTTATTTTTAATATTTTAAAAATATTTGATGTCAGGTCCTAATGGCAACATATAATATTTTCTTTACTTTAATAGCCAAGAAGGCACAGCACCATTTGATGTTTCAAAATCAGGTAAAATTATTTACCGTTCAACAATGAGTTGTTGAATATTCATCTTTGGCCTCCAACTACTCTCAACCAGGGCTTCCCTGGTGGCTCAGCTGGTAAAGAATCCGCCTGCAGTACGGGAGACCTGGTTTCGATCCGTGGTTTGGGAAGATCCCCTGGAGAAGTGAATGGCTATTCACTCCAGTACTCTGGCCTGGAGAATTCCAAGGACTGTATAATCCATTGGGTCACAAAGAGTCAGACACAACTGAGCAACTTATAAACAAAATAAAAAATATCTTTGGCCTCCAACTACTCTCAACAATAGGAATTCAAAACTGTCTGCATTATTAAAGGTCCCAGAACCTATTGATCCTATATTTTAGAGGAAAGCAGTAGAAGTCACAAAAAAAGCAAGCAAGAAAGAACAGCCTTTAGAGACATGTGTAACAAGAACAAGAGAATTAAGTTAGGATTTAAAGCAAGACTATTCCAGAAAAAAACTAAGAAATAAATTTTATATTTTCAAAGAAACTAAAAGGATGCTAATATGGTAGAAACTTAAGGAAATGTACAAGGGCAGCTTAAAGCCAGTAAAAAAGGCAGGAGCATGTCATGATAGGTATCGTAAGCAAGGGCTAAGAAATTGGGTGGAGTTTCTTGCAATGCTAACAAAAACCCATTCAATAGTTGTATATTGGAGAATAAATTATATTCTTTTTATTTTAATAAAATCAGTGTGACTACAGAGCAAGGATGGAGTCAGGAAGGTCATAGAAATGATAATACAGTGCCAGGTAAGTAATGATTATAGATTTGTTTATATTGGATTGGATTGGAATAGTAGAAATGGATTTTTTAAAAGTGAATGGAAATTTATGGTTTGCTTTGAAGGTAAAGTTTAGCACAATCAGCTGATGATTTTATTAGCTGAATGTAGAATGGTCAACTGAAATTCTAGTTTTGCCTTTAATCATTGTTTGGATAGTGATGCAATTTACTAGGACAGAAAATGGATGAAAACAGATTTGGATTAAAGAAGGGGTTCTGTTTTACCTCATTAATGTTAAGATGGCTACTGGACTTGAAAGTGAAAATATTAACTAACATTAGGAAATTTTGACTTGAATTCACAGGTGAGGTCGGACATGGCCATTTAAATTAAAGAGTCATTAATATGTTGATGATATTTAAACTGTTAACACTGGATAAGTTCATTTTGCACAAGTTAGAGAAAAAAAAGGGTCAAGGGTCAATAAAGGGTCAAAAGGTCTTGAGGCTCAAGACTAATCCCCAAGCATCCCAAATACAGTTTAATCTGACATTGCAGGATCTAGCAAAGAAGACTAAGGAGTAACAGCCAATGAGGTAGGTGTAAATTCCTGGAAGCAAAGAGTAGGGGCATTTGATGAAAGAGTGAAGGGTACAGTTAAATGCTGCTGCAAGCCTGAGTAAAAAGCAGTGGCTTTTGGATTTGGCAAAAAAGGTAGTAAAGTGGTGGGGCAATTTTAAGGCTTTTTCTTTGTTTATTTTTGTTCTTTGGGGAGAAAATAGAAATAGGGAAGGAAGGACCTAGAGAGAAATGTGGATTTCAACCCTTTTCATAATGATCATTGATGATACTATTTAAAATTAAAAATAACCTGAAGTTTTCATTTACAAAACAGCAGTTTCAATAGATATCAAAATCACAATAGGAATAAGTGTCATAGTAACCCTTGCCAAAGTAGTACTTAAAAATCCTCAAATAAATGTGTAGTCATCAGCGTGGAAGTAATTTTATGTCTTAATTCCTTCAGAGCACCTGTACTATACTTCAGTTCAACAGTATTTATTGAATGTAGGATGAGTTCAAAGTCAAAAGCTCTGAAGAATATTCAAAATGTTGGAGCTATGATCTATATTTTACTGACCTATTTCTATTTATGGTATTGCACTTTATTAAAGTCTCAGATTTAACGTTGCAGTTTCTGCTATCCATAAAGGGCACCAAAGTTCTAAATATAAATTTTTCCTCCCCCTAAATATCATAGGTTTTGATCCCAATTAACATTTTGCTCCTCAGCTCCATCTTAGTCAATTCTTTATCCTCAGACAGCCTCACTCATGAAAATATTTTCAAAGGTAGTATCATTTGTAATGACCACACCATGGCTTTGTTATTTGTTATAGGTTGCATTAAAAATAAATGAGTTCTCATTTTGAAATAAGTATCATTTCCTGCAGAGTTTAGTAAGTTTCTTTGATTATATTTTATTCCCAACACTTCTAGTGCAGTGAGTCAGGTGTCTATCAGATGAAGATATTTTTAGCATTAAGTTCAGATGTTTCTTTTTTTCCCTTAGTCTCTATTAATTTATCCAAATCACAACATATATTGATTTATTTCATATTTGAAGTATGATTTTTCTTAAACATTTTGTGTTTATTCCTGATTTTGTTTTTGTAATGATTTTGCTGTTTTACTGTTGGGAGAAGACATAGTTTCCTTCTTTGCCTAATTCCTATCATCTTCCAATTTTCCATATTTAACTGTGGTTTAGAATCTCTTCTGTTTTAATAAAGCTTGTTCATTTGATTTTCCAATATGGAACATTTGCTTCATGTTGGGACCGTGTATTATCCCCTTGAAATTTCAAGTTGCTGTGCGTGTATATTATTTTTTTATACTATATTTTTATCTTATCTTACTTTTCCCAAACTGCCTCTCGTACAATGGATTATACGGCATCTTGACTACGCGTTCTCTAAGTACAAACACAAACCCACACACACTGTCTCTTTCTCTTCTTTCCTAGAATGCTTGATCTTGCTTCAACCTGGGTAAAATGCTCGGTAGGCTGCTGAAAAACTGTCATCCTGCAAACCCTCACTGCTTCCTTTATTGGAGACATTTTTCCCTTGTCTCTTAACTTCCTGTCCTTCATTTTATCCTTCAGTTGTCTATATCCATATTGCTCTAATATGTTTTCAAGAATAAATATATTGAAGATAAATTCCCAAGTCCTTTCAAGTGTAAAAGTACAGATTTATTCAGCCCTAGTATTATTGATAATACATAGTAAGCACTTATTATTTTGAATCAATATTTTTATAATTTTGTTCTTTTCTGAGTTATTTCCTTGACATAATGTAACCCTTTTATATATTAATCTTTTTTTTCTGATGAGCATAGACTATGAAAACTTGATTTTCTAAAACTGATTCAGAAATTTATAAAATCTTCTTCAGAAACTCCTTCTAGATATTTAAGAAGAGTCAAAGAAGGGCATAGAAGTTGTAGGACAAAACACAAAAATGTTTAGTTTTAAGATAGCCATCTTTAAATACTTATTTTCTTATCTCAATGGTTAAATTCTATTCTTGGCTGATTCCATCTTTCTCTTTCTCTTACCCTACATGTTATGTGGGCAGAGAGGTGTGTGGGACATGGGCTTATAGCTTCTCATATCAGCCAATACAAGAGGCGTGCGTCCTCTGAGTCTTCACTGTTCTGCACTGTGATGAGGACAGGCTAGGTGTATGAGGACATTATCTGTTCCCCTGGTCTGGGGTATACCCGTGATGCCTGTGCCCGTAACTTCCTGGTTTCTTATCCTGGTATGGGCATGTACATCTCCCTCCCCGACATTCTCCCTCTCTACTTCTGCTTCTCTGACTCTAACCCTTGCACCTCCCTCTAATCTAGATGTTGTATAATTCTTTTATACATCGATGGAGTCAATTAGCTAATATTATATTGAGTGAAGTTTTTAAAGAATACATGAGTGTCTTTTTATTTTTATCTACCAACCATAGCTCCAGTTACAGTATCTCTGTACCTGAAAATAACATTCCTGCCTCCCATTAGAAGCCCAAGACCAGATAATAGAAAGACATAAAAAT
The DNA here is from genome assembly GCF_963930625.1 of Muntiacus reevesi. Taxonomy (NCBI): domain Eukaryota; kingdom Metazoa; phylum Chordata; class Mammalia; order Artiodactyla; family Cervidae; genus Muntiacus; species Muntiacus reevesi. The sequence goes on along the minus strand of NC_089259.1, from coordinate 53,004,171 downwards.
TACTTTGATTCTACTGTTTACAAAGAGACTATGTTCATTTGCACTGTTATATGGGGAACAGTGTAGAAATACTGAAACAGAATAGGCTTATAAATAGTTTATTCAAATGATAATTTCACATAAGCCTTTATCAAAATAACTTCTTTGGTGTAAATGTAGTACCAAAAACAATGATGAAAGTATTCAGGAAACCATTCATATGATTAATTTTAGCCTAAGGGTATGGTAAGATCCCATATGTTCACTGATTGAGATATATATATATATATAAAATACTTGATCACCAACTATGCATTCTTTTATTTTGAAAAATTCTGAGTCACAGATTTAAAAGCATTATTAGCTTTTAAACATTGTACTGTGCTAAAGGTAATATTCTTTAACATACCTGTGTGAAGTATTGCCAGTCTCATGTCAATTATATTAAAGTAAAACTGCTTACAAGTCAAATGATCCTCTTACAGCTCAAACTCTCAAACTGTGAATACCATGGGAGGCTTCTTGGCATACAGACTTCTTCCACCTGTTCTTAGATGAAACATAAATGTGAACCAGAGGAGATGTGATTTTCAGTGCTAAGCAGAAAGCATTTAGGTTATGACTTTGCATTGGAAAACTACCAGTGTGCCCAATTACATGTTGAATACTTTAATATTTCCCTTTACCAATCTGAGACTTTTGCCTAGATTCTTTGGCTAAAAAAAAGATAAAAAAAGCAAAACAAGAATCTCAGTTATTTGATTTACATACTCAAAGTAGACAAACTTAATAGAAAATTTGAGGCAATAATATAGGCAATGCAAGTTAAATAAAATGCTATTGGGTTTAATATTGTTTAGCTTTTAAAATTTGATTTGATTGACTGGAATCTTTGGATCCAAATGCATTTTCTTTAACTATAGAAGCAAGTATAAAAGGAAGTAGTTGAGTAGAACCATGATAGCCTTAAAGAGTTCATTCATTTCTTTCATATATATTATTTATAAGTACAGATGACATAGGAAGTGGTAAAAATGAGTTGTTTACAACTTAAATTATTCATGTAAGACTTAGAACACTCAGCACTGAGTACCTTTTCTTGAACTGTTCCATCCCCTCCAGAAGTTTTATAAAGGAACTCTCTGGTTAGTAAAGTTCATTCAATTAGATTCAGAACTTAGAAGCAGATTAATATTGAAAACAATGTTTTTTACTGGAAAAAGAAACCAAAAATAAAACTTGCAGTTTTTGGTATCTCTCAACATAGTTATAAAGCAAACCTTAACACAACAAAAGAAGATATTAACCTAAACAAACAAGAAAAATCTTTAGAAAAAAGTCATAGTATCATACAAGACATGGTTTCTGAGACATACCTCCTTTTATCCAGTTTGGTCATTAGAACTTTTCTTGGACCAACGGTGTTTTTCACAGAACTAGAACAAATAATTTCACAATTTGCATGGAAATACAAAAAACCTCGAATAGCCAAAGTAATCTTGAGAAAGAAGAATGGAACTGGAGGAACCAACCTGCCTGACTTCAGACTCTACTACAAAGCCACAGTCATCAAGACAGTATGGTACTGGCACAAAGACAGAAATATAGACCAATGGAACAGAATAGAAAGCCCAGAGATTAATCCATGAACCTATGGACACCTTATCTTCAACAAAGGAGGCAAGGATATACAATGGAAAAAAGACAACCTCTTTAACAAGTGGTGCTGGGAAAACTGGTCAACCACTTGTAAAAGAATGAAACTAGAACACTTTCTAACACCATACACAAAAATAAACTCAAAATGGATTAAAGATCTAAATGTAAGACCAGAAACTATAAAACTCCTAGAGGAGAACATAGGCAAAACACTCTCCGACATACATCACAGCAAGATCCTCTATGACCCACCTCCCAGAATATTGGAAATAAAAGCAAAACTAAACAAATGGGACCTAATGAAACTTAAAAGCTTCTGCACTACAAAGGAAACTATAAGTAAGGTGAAAAGACAGCCCTCAGATTGGGAGAAAATAATAGCAAATGAGCAAACAGGCAAAGGATTAATCTCAAAAATATACAAGCAAGTCCTGAAGCTCAATTCCAGAAAAATAAATGACCCAATCAAAAAATGGGCCAAAGAACTAAACAGACATTTCTCCAAAGAAGACATACAGATGGCTAACAAACACATGAAAAGATGCTCAACATCATTCATTATTAGAGAAATGCAAATCAAAACCACAATGAGGTACCATTACACTCCAGTCAGGATGGCTGCTATCCAAAAGTCTACAAGCAATAAATGCTGGAGAGGGTGTGGAGAAAAGGGAACCCTCTTACACTGTTGGTGGGAATGTAAACTAGTACAGCCACTATGGAAAACAGTGTGGAGATTTCTTTAAAAACTGGAAATAGAACTGCCATATGACCCAGTAATACCACTTCTGGGCGTACACACTGAGGAAACCAGATCTAAAAGAGACACGTGCACCCCAATGTTCATCGCAGCACTGTTTACAATAGCCAGGACATGGAAGCAACTTAGATGCCCATCAGCAGACGAATGGATAAGGAAGCTGTGGTACATATACACCATGGAATATTACTCAGCCATTAAAAAGAATTCATTTGAATCAGTTCTAATGAGATGGGTGAAACTGGAGTCCATTATACAGAGTGAAGTAAGCCAGAAAGATAAAGAACATTACAGCATACTAACCCATATATATGGAATTTAGAAAGATGGTAACAATAACCCTATATGCAAAACAGAAAAAGAGACACAGAAGTACAGAACAGACTTTTGGACTCTGTGGAAGAAGGTGAGGGTGGGATGTTTTGAAAGAACAGCATGTATATTATCTATGGTGAAACAGACCACCAGCCCAGGTGGGATGCATGAGACGAGTGCTCAGGCCTGGTGCACTGGGAGGACCCAGAGGAGTCGGGTGGAGAGGGAGGTGAGAGGGGGGATTGGGATGGGGAATACGTGTAACTCTATGGCTGATTCATGTCAATGTATGAGGAAACCCACTGAAATGTTGTGAAGTAATTAGCCTCCAACTAATAAAAAAAAAAAAATTTTTTTTTTAATTAAAAAAATAAAAGAAATGTTTCTAGCTGCAAAAAAAAAAATTTTTTTTTTCTTGGAGCCTGAGATTTACTATATTTCCCTTATTTCTTAAGTTACTTTAAGAAGGATTTCTATTTTTTGCAACTAAGAGTACTGATATATTTTAATTTAAACAAGAGTTTCATTTTCCTTTGTTTTGATAATAAAACTCAAACCTGGCTCAATCGTGTCTAAGTCTTTGTGACCCCATGCACTGTAGCCAACCAGGCTCCTCTGTCCATGAAATTTTCCAGGCAAGAATACTGTAGCAGGTTGCCATTTCCTACTCCAGGGTAACTTCTTGACCCAGGAATTGAACCTGAGTCTCTTGCATCTCCTGTATTGGCAGGCAGGTTCTTTACCACTAGCACCACCTGGGAAAACCTTGTTTTAGTAATAAGTGGTCCTTAATTTTGAGGTGCATTTCATACTCTCAAAATTGTGAATTTATATTTGGAGCATTAATAACTCACTTTAAATATACCCCCCTTAAAATATTAGTATTTTAATCAATAAAGACAAATCTTGGGAAAAAAAAAAAAAAGACAAATCTTCGGAACCAGACTGACAAAGTTAAAAACAAGTATCAATACTGGAGTATTATTAGACTACAGAATTATTTCATAAAATAATATAGATTAACTGTATCAAAACATTTAACTTTTTCAATTTGGATGTTTTAAAGAGGCTATGCCCAAATATTTGATATAAAAACCTGTGATTAATAGTATTTACTACTGGGACTCTTTCTAAGGATGAACACTTTAATCACTAATTGCAAGATTTTGGCAACATTTGGAAATAAATATTTGTTATGGAAACATTTAGAAATAAAACGAACTGTCTACTCATGCAACTTTTCAAAATGATGATAAAATAAAAGAAGTAGATTCAGTTGTTGATTATTACTTAGAGTATGGCCTCAGTTCAGTTCAGTTCAGTCGCTCAGTCATGTCCGACTCTTTGCAACCCCATGAATCGCCCCACGCCAGGCCTCCCTTCCATCACCAACTTCCGGAGTTTACTCAAACTCACGCCCATCGAGTCGGTGATGCCATCTAGCCGTCTCATCCTCTGTCATACCCTTCTCCTCCTGCCCCCAATCCCTCCCAGCATAAGGATCTTTTCCAATGAGTCAATTCTTCGCATGAGGTGGCCAAAGTACTGGTATGACATAGGTACTTTCAAAAACCTGTAATTAACTTTGCTGTATATTTTAGGGTACTTGAACATGCTGTAAACAACATGAGGCTAAGTTTGGGGTTTGGAACATTACCCAACTATCTAAATAACTCCAGGAATAAAATTGTAAATATACTAATAATTTTTGTCAGTTTTCCAATAAACCCAACCAACTTTCCTTATTTCTCTGGCAATGCAACAGCAGATTTTTACTTTGTTATTATTTATTTCCAATTTTATTTCCATATTTGTCATATAAAGCCAGTTTCACCTGTGGATACAGGGATAGGAAGTATTAGCAACGCAGAATAACCATGACTGCAAGTAAAGTAGGTCATGTAACCCAATTGGAAGCTATGAGACACCATCTCTAGACTTTCCTTGGCTATGTATATAGAGCACACACTCTACTTTTCACATGAGCTTCTAGTCTGAAGAACACAATTGGGAACTGGCTTGGTGTCACAGCATGCTGTCAGTGCACATTATTTAATGAATGTTCAGCCGTAACACCAAAAGAGAATATATTGGGGACACAGTGGAGCATCTAGGACCAGTTTCATTAAACTCTGGATTTTGAGTAGCGTAGCTTCAAGTTCTATCTCACTTTAAAGCAGCTTATATCAAGTTTTCCTTTCACTTGAATTTTAAAAATAATATATCAGAAACTTGAAACTCCAAGAACAAGGCAGACTCTAAGACATCAATTTCTAAGATCATGAGCTAAGGTACCATTGAGGGCACTGGTCTCTTTCTCAACTATCCCTTCTTTTTGCCTTTTGTTGGTTCCCTGCTTCCAAAGGGTTTTATTATACACCCCCAAAACATAAGTGCATAAAATAGACTACCTCCTCAGGACTGCAACTTATATCTCGGAAGAATATCCAAATATATTCAAATTCAGAAATAATTGAATATAACATTAAGAGGTCGCAGACTGTCATCTGTTTGCAATATAGCTTAAAAAAAAAAATGAGCAGGAAGTGAAGGAAATGTATACAAGTGCATGTAGCATTGTAACAAATTTATCTCCCCTCTTTTAATATATATATATATTTACTTGATATCATACTGTATACCAAATATGTTAAGCAAATTTATTACTTATGAGGCTATACAGGAAGCAGAAACCATAAGATGTGGAGGATTTTTTTGTTATTCTGTATAGCATGACACATAGCCTCCAAGTTTATTTTCTCTATTTTCCTGCCTTATTCTCCTCTTTCTCTTTCTTATATTCTCTTCCTTTACCCTGCTGAGCTTACTCTATGATCTTCCAGCAACATCAGAGGGAGCTAGAAAAAAAATAAAAATTTTATAGTGTAGTAATTAGAGTAACAGGTAGAAAGATCAGTGGGTGCTGGCTCAGTCTAAATTCTTGCAGATGTTTCTGACTGAATCCTTGCCAACTGAATTTGAAAGCAATATATGACTGTTTCAGGATGCCACAGACAATCAACTCTCCCTTTCTGCACTTCTAGGGCCAAGCTACTTGCAATCAACATAAAAAAATAACTTACACATCTCCAGTGTATTGAGCCGAAGACAACACTTCAAAATTGGGTGACTTTTTCAAAAACTCTCACTCTAAAACTTTTTCAAAAGCATGATTGTGTCATTATTATAAGCAAATGTAGCCTTTAAATCATAATTATCTACATTTCAAACATCTGTTGATAATTAGCACTCTCATTCATACAAAATTATTTTTAGTCCAAAATTGTCCAAGGCATTTTGGATTGTGAGATTATCTAGCGACTTAAATAAAAGTATAGATATTCTTAGACCCATCCTAACACTAATACACCAGAATCTACAATGGAGGGTCTTGTACCCATAATTTGATAAGACTCCCAAGTAAGTTTTATACTCAGGCAAATTTGTAAAATATTGATTTGCTCTTGAAGTAAATTTAAAGTTGAAGCTGTCCTGCTTCTTCTCTAACTTCTGTACCTGAAAGTGTAGTAATTCTATTCTTCTGTTTTTTGGTAAATCTGTTCCTCAGTCTATTCTATAGTCTACATCTTCTGCCTGTGTCCTTCATATAAATTCTTATTCCTAGCATTATACTACTTTCCCCATATTTTTGTTTCCTTTATACATAGCATTCAGTTACATCGTGAAATTACCTTTGGTTTGAGTAGGTTGCATGATGTGAGATAAAATCTGTTTTCAACACTCACATATTGCCATTTATTTAGGTTCTCAGCTACTTACATGCTCTTTAGTGTATGTCAGTTTGGGTTCTGGTTGGGAAACAAAAGAAATATATTGTAACTAACTTAAGCAAAAAAAAAAAAAAAAAAAGGAACTTATTGGAAGATTATCTAGAGGCTCAGACAATTATTAAAAAGACTAAATAAAAGGTTTAGAAAATTGTCAGGAAAAATGAAACCTAGGCAATGTAACACTTACAAGTATCATTTCACAGAAACTCATTCTTTTGGATGCTTCGAACACTCACTCCTCCTTCACTGGCTTCCAGCATCACCTCTACTCTAATCTCTATACCTTTGCTATGATTAGCCATTTATTTTTAAGCTGTTCTTTCAATATGTAAAGTTACAAATAGGAGCATCTAAATGGGTGACTGTAGGTCATGAGTCTACAACTCTCTAAGAGCTGAAAAAAGTAAGTTTTTATTCATCCATGGTATAAGCAGAAGAATAGTCCAAAATAGCATAATAGGAGACCAGGTTACAATAAGTAATCTGTTCACATGCTGAGTAATAGACCTAAAATGAATGACTATAATAGTTCACAACTTGGCTGCTTGACATAAATGTAGACCATTCTTCCTGTACATAAACTTCCAAACCAAAAATTTTCCTCCAAGAAATATAATGCAATGATTCCCTTTTCAATGCAAATTTCATTCATATATAACCATGTGAACCAAAGGAAGCAAACCCATAAGCAATAAGGATATATTATATTGTACAACAGAGAAATATAGCCATCATTTGATAATACCTTCAAGTGGAGCATAAGCTATAAAAATATTGAAACTATGTTATATAGCTGAAATATATAATATTGTAAATCAGCTATACTCCAATTAAAAAAAGGATGGCAGACTCAACAATTCTAAACCCATATAATTATTTTATAAATTCTAAGTTCAAGATATAGTGATATTGTTCATTTTTCATCTACTTCTGATCCATTGCCTAAATATTATCTCATATATGGGTTAGGTTCAACTGGTAACCAGAAATAATACTGTTTCTCCAAAATATATATTGGAGGGAAGGAGTAATATATATATTAGAAAAGCAAGGCATTTATTCTAAAGGATAGTTCATCATTTCTGCAACTAATAAAACCATAGATTGAATTAATGATTTTTCTCCTCCATTAATTACACTGTACTCCTTTTGATTTCAACCTATAACTCAGCTAGTAAGGTGCTAGCTAAACCTTTTTATTTTTTTGTAACATAAACCTTTACTTCTAAATGATATGAACTCATGGTGGCACTGCTTTTATACTTTTGCATTAACATTCACTATTACATTAAAAACAATGAAATATCCCCAAATAAAATGTGGACTCCATCCAAGCTCTGTCATGTTTTCAATCTGTGAAAATCATCCAAATTAACATCAAAATTTCCATTTTTCTCCAAATGGCATGATAATCCTCAAAAGGCAAGTTGCTGTCACCTTTTCTAATTTAATGAAATCATGGATCCACTAGCAGAAACCTGTCTTTAAGGTACTAAAATATCTAAGTTGTGCAAGATGACAGTCCTAGAAATAATAATTTAATATTTTGTGAATGGGTACTTAAAATTAACTATGAAAGTTATCATCTTCTACTTCTATGCATTACTTCTAGACCTATGCAGACTATACTTTTCATAAAGCTGTTGACAATTGATACCTGACCTGGAAAACTTAATGATTTCTGTGGCCATTAGGCCACTGCTGTCTTTACTTTGCTGTATAAAGTTTACCTCAGTCAAACGCCATGCTCTGTAAAATACTAATGTGGTTTGCCATCATTTAATCAGTATGTGGACTTTGTTACTGGTAGAGTCACAAAGGGAGGAAATATTTTTGAAAGCTGAATGAGTATCAATTCAAGTGAGGACAAACTGCTACTCTCTCTAAGACAAAAGGAATAAATAAAATTATTTTAAAGCTGCCCTTTGCATATTATACAAGATTAGAGACTTGAGGCTGCTAACTTCTACTAGCAGGTTTGTGTACTCAGTGGCAGCAATAACTAAAATAGCTATAGTTATGGGAAGTGCATGCCATTGATTTTCTGCATAACCTGCTCTTTGCAAAATAACTTCTTGCTTGTGATGTCCTTGTGAAAGCATCACAGTGGCACTTGAAGGAGTCTCACATGTATTTCACTTAAGAAACTTTGTATAGCTGATTATTAAAATTTCCTTTGATATAATGGCCTTTTGATAAGAATTCACATGTGACATGAATATGTTCACCCTCTAGGCCATTATACTAATATCTCTGTAAGAACCCTCCTCATTCTTTCTAATTTCTAAAACTTGCTTCTTTCATTTCCTTGGACGTCCTATAAACTTAACCATCCATACTATGAACTGTGGAGTATCCTGACCTTATGCCTTATCTACAAGTGGATGACAAGATGTACCACTCTAAGGAATATCTCCTGGCAAGCCATCGCTCATCCCCATGGCCTTCAGAACTGTTCCTGAGAAGGCTATATTGTCAACACAATGCATTTCTCATTGTTATACTAGTATATAAGACAGAATGGCTGATAAGATGTTATTTTCCACCTCCATTGCCAGATGATCAAAGAGAATTCCTTATATAAAAGTGTGAGTTGAAGAAGAGACACTAACCCTGTAGGAAAAATCATAGTAGGAAGGTTAATGACCTGATTTGATCATGCAACTTATTTGTGCATATCAGAAAATAACAAATAAACTTCAAGTTCTGTTTTAGGATAGTATGTACTTCAAATTGTATAAATTCAACAAAAGCAATTCATAAAGAACATATAGGATCATAAGATAATACAGTAACCACTCAGTATTCTCTAGTACTCTTCCATGGCCCATTACCAACTTAAAAGCTATTTCTGAAACTTATCATGGTAATATGCAAAAGATGGCATAGTCTTACTTGGAAATTAAAGTCTCTATTTTGGTTTCCAATCATAGTTTCTTAAAGCTTCTGTGGATCATTCTGAAATGTCATAAATGCTTTAGTGTTACTCAGTTTGCTGGGTCAAAGAGCCAAATGACAGATTCACGGAGCTTTCATGAAAGGTTAACTAGAGAAATTTGTCTTTCTGTCAGTCTCTTCTAGATTTGGCTGTCTTTCAGACCACAAAGTGAACAGATTAAACAAATCTTTATGTGTCCTTTTTATTGATAGTGAGGCAAAGGAATAACAATTTATTCTCTGATGTGGAAGAATCATATAAATTTCCTGGTATGAATTCCTACATATTTTGTGGAATATATTTCCCCTCTTTGATGAATGCATTACTCTGTCATTAAAGCTACTTGTTAATTTTAATTCTACAGTCCTATTGACAATGTTATCAGTATAGTGAGTTCATAAGTTGACATCTTTTGGAGTAAGGAGACACTAAAGATCCCTGAGGACTAATTGATACCAAGTTTGAAATGACCTAACCCTCAGGAAATATATTAACATACATTGCTGTGCCTACTAGGCTAAAGCAAACTATGACATGCTATATTTATAAGGAAAAAGAGAGCATCCTATATTAACAGCGAGATGTAAGTTGATAGGGAATGAATTGATTTACTCCAGAAAGACTTTCTCTAGAAAAGAATGAACTACAATTATGGTCTCATGCACTATCAACCTCCAAGACTTCTTAAATTTCTGTTCAAACTAAGTGATTTAAGTTGGCTTGTAATAGAAATCACCATCTTCATATATTAAGACTCTCTAAACATCTATGATTCAGGCAAAGATATGTAATTGCTTTTGATGAACTAATTTGGTAGTGACAAAGAACTCCAAAGATAATGGTTAAGTTATTACTTTACTCCTTAGAACAAGGAATCAATGCAATGATAAGGATATTATGGCAATTCCTAATGATATTTTTTATAATTTTATACCTAAAATTTGCTACAGTTACAATTAAATGGGTTCAGGATTTAAATGAGTCAAACATATATGTTGGCTTTGTTGCCGGAAGGGGGACCCCTTCCAGGGCCCAAAACTGGGCTCTTGTCTAACACTTGGAAATGAATTGTCCAAGGAGACATATGTGCTGACAAAGCAGGAGATTTTATTGGGAAAAGATGCCCGGGCAGAGAGCAAGAGGGTAAGGGAACCCAGGAGAATAGCTCTGCCACTTGGCTCACAGTCTCGGGTTTTATGGTGATGGGATTAGCTTCCGGGTTATCTTTAGCCAATCATTCTGACTCAGAGTCCTTCCTGGTGGTGCACAACTTGTTCGACCAAGATGGATGCCAGAGAGGAGAATTCTGGGAGGTGGTCAGACATGTGGTGTCTCCTTTTGACCTTTCCCGAACTCTTCTGGTTGGTGGAGGCTTATTAGTTCGGAGTTCCTTACCAGGACCTCCTGTGGTAAAACAACTCATACAAATGGTTACTATGGTGCCTGGCCAGGGTGGGCAGTTTCAATCAGTGTGCTTCCCCTAACAGCTTCAGGTCAAATTCCATTTACATACCTTTTCTTCTACAAGTCTATATTCTAGCCAATAGACCACTCTGATATTCTGGGTACCTAATAAATGTGAGCTCAGAGCATTCTGTTTTAATTCTTTAAATACATTTATTTTTCCCATTGCTTAGTTTTCTTGGTAAAAATACCATGATAATTTTGCATCGCCTTGGAAAAAGATCCATAGTACGTTTTTTTCTGTTATTATTTTAAGGTCATCTTTCAAATATATACCAGTCTTATAACTATATGATATTTATGTATGTGATATATATACATGTAATATTTAATGTAAAATAAATGCTGCTTCAAAATAAACACCATATATATTAGATTGCAAATATATGACTAAATACAACTTTTAGGACAGATGATGTGGAATCAAAAGAAATTTAAGTGGTTCACATACTGTTTAAGAAATATATCATGTTTAAGTAACAGCATGGTGGGCCAAAAAAGAATGAGAAATTTCTGTTTTCAATAATAATGAACTAGATGGTGACAAAGAACTTCTTGCTGAGAATAACTATTTATTGAACTAAGTAAAAATGCATCAGAGAAGAACAAGTCAGGGAGTCAATGTGAAAGCAGGGTCTGGGAGAGAAGAGAAGATTAATGTGGGAAATGGACATCTGGGATCTTTTCTTTTTAGAAAAGTGTGATGATTGGAAGTAGTATCTGTGAAGTTGGGGAGCTGAGGAAAGCTTTCCACAGCCTTATGGACATAGAAGGAGAAGCTTAGAGTTCAAGGCTACCTGGGGCCAGGGAGAAACAGAATTTGGAATGGACTCTCAAATAGATACAGTAATGGAATAAAAGTGAGCTAGACAGGAATACTTGACTTAAATTGAAGGCAGTTTCAAATCATCTCATCCTCATAATATTGTCAAATGAAAAATAAATTCTCTCTGGATGAAGTTTATATAATCTAGAGCCTCAAATTATCTTAATAAAGTATAATAATATATGGCAAGCACTGAAACTTAACCAGGTACAAACATTTTGTTTGTTTGTACAAGCAAAATGTGGATGAAAAATCAAGAGAAGCACTGGCTAGAAGTACTGACCCATGGTGGATACAGATAGTGAAGTTATCAGTGACAGACTTTAAAAGCAGCAATGATTAGCATGCCTAAGAAGCTAAAAGACCAAAGAAATACAGAGAGAGAAAGAATGTTGTCAGGGAACCAGAATTTATAATAAAAGTGTAATTAGAACTAAGACTTTTAAGAAATGAAATTAAAAACCAGTAACTTCATTGAAGATCAGGTTAGGCACTGCAGAAAAAAATTATTAAACTAGAAGATAACCCTCCCAAAAAAATAACATGCAGAATAAAGAGATATATGCAAATAATTGTGAAAGATTTGGGATTATACTCAGCTTGTGATTTAGACAAACTATTCTTTCTGTTTCTTAGGTGCTGCCAGAAAGGGGGAGATTCTTCACTTTGGAACAATGAACTTTAGCAGAGAGTATAGCAGGTAGCATGGTAGCTATCCACTACCCTTCCCATTCCTCACAAATTCCATGGGGATGGTGCTGAGGTAGAACAGGTAGATGCTGGATTTGTTTCACAGCTAAGACTGATTTTGCTTAGACAACCCCTACTCTTATAAGGAAGTTGCAAGCAAGCTTGTTCAACTCTTCCTCTAGAGGTAAATCTTACCTTTATTACTCTGGACAAAATGAATTCTTCCTTCTACCATGGGGGAGACACCATCTCTATCTTCCAATGTTATTTGCTTAATCAACGTCCTTGAAAATAGTCTGAATCAAAATCTGTCCTAAGATAAACATGGAGAATTGCCCACAAGCGACACACATCTCTCACTTCTGCATCACCACAGATTCTGGAATTTTTTTTTCTTTTGAATATATCACCCCATTGTCTACTCTTGTTAATCTGAAAGACATGGGCTGACATTCAGTAAGACACCAATGATCAGGGTTATAAGTAGCAGGATAAAGCTCATCAGTATGTACCTCAGTACCATGTAAGTACTATGTAAGTACAATAAAAGTACTGATATTATTTGTAACAACCTCCATGCTAAAAACTGCTTGGGATTCCCAGGTGACTTAGGGGTAAATATTCCATCTGCCAAGGAAGAGACGCAGGTTCAATACCTGCGTTGGGAAGATCCCATGGAGAAAAAAATGGCTACCCATTCCAGTATTCTTGCCTGGGAAATCCCATGGATAGAGGAGCCTGGTGGGCTACAGTTCATAGGATCACAAAGAGTTGGACATGACTTAGTGGCTAAACAAACAACAAAGAAATTGCTCAAATGATCACCATAGTAGAAAAGATTCATGCATAGAATACTCCTGAAATTGATAGTACAAACTAAAACTGCATGAACTAGTAGAAAGGAATCTCAGGAAATAATTTGGAGTGAAAAAGTCAAATACAAAAGATTACATATATGTCTAATTCAAATAGTATAAAGTTAAAAACAGACAAAAATAATACAGGCAGTTAGAAGTTTGACTAGTTTGATTAATCTCTGGGAGAAAACATCAGAAGGGATGGGGACTTAGTGTAGTTTTTCCTTTTTTTTTTAATTTATTTTTATTAGTTTGAGGCTAATTACAATATTGTAGTGGATTTTGTCATACATTGACATGAATCAGCCATGGATTTACATGTGTTCCCCATCCCGATCCCCCCTCCCACCTCCCTCCCCAACCAATTCCTCTGGATCTTTCCAGTGCTTTTACAGTAATATCCTTGGTGATACTGTGATTTCTTCAATTCCAAACTCTCTTTTCTAGATCTATGTGATACATGCCCATATTGCCTTCTTGCCTATCTGGAAATAAGACAAATGATCAAACACCTACTTAGCAAGGCTTTATAGCATGATGGATAGTAGGGCAGATTGAAGAAGATGTACTCATGCATCCAACCTGGGCTAGTGATCTGTTTCACCATAGATAATATACATGTTTCAATGCTGTTCTCTCGAAACATCTCACCCTCGCCTTCTCCCACAGAGTCCAAAAGTCTGTTCTGTACATCTGTGTCTCTTTTTCTGTTTTGCATATAGGGTTATCATTACCATCTTTCTAAATTCCATATATATGCATTAGTAGACTGCATTAGTAGACTGTATCTTTCTGGCTTACTTCACTCTGTATAATGGGCTCCAGTTTCATCCATCTCATTAGAACTGATTCAAATGAATTCTTTTTAATGGCTGAGTAATATTCCATGGTGTATATGTACCACAGCTTCCTTATCCATTCGTCTGCTGATGGACATCTAGGTTGCTTCCGTGTCCTGGCTATTATAAACAGTGCTGCGATGAACATTGGGGTGCACGTGTCTCTTTCAGATCTGGTTTCCTCGGTGTGTATGCCCAGGAGTGGGATTGCTGGGTCATATGGCAGTTCTATTTCCAGTTTTTTAAGAAATCTCCACACTGTTTTCCATAGTGGCTGTACTAGTTTACATTCCCACCAACAGTGTAAGAGGGTTCCCTTTTCTCTACACCCTCTCCAGCTTTTATTGTTTGTAGACTTTTGAATAGCAGTCATCCTGACTAGTGTGTAATGGTACCTCATTGTGGTTTTGATTTGCATTTCTCTGATAATGAGTGATGTTAATCTGCACAGTGGTTACATAGGGTTAAGTATATGGATATTTCATTGAGTTGTAAATCTAGGACTTTTTCACTTTAGTAAAAGGGTCCAAAATAATCTGTATGTATAATAACAAAGTAAGGAGAGAAAATATGCAAATCATGACAACTAGTTAATACAGATATTATAATATTAAGTAGTACAGATAAGGCATTTGATAAAGGTTAACATTCATTAGTGGTTAAAATACTTAGAAATTTTATTATAGAAATTCTCTATTCCAAAAAAGTATGCACAGAAAATTTACATTAAACATTATAGTTAATATGAAAGATTGAACTCATTTTCTCTGAGTCAGAAATAGAAAAGATGATTGATTTTTGCTACTTTCACTCAACATTTTATTGAAAGTCTTAGCCAATAAACTAGACATAAATATTAATAGTACAAGAATTGAAAATAAATACAGTTTAATTATTCACAGATGAAATAATTGTGAATATTCCACATCAAACATGTCTGCAAGTAAATGATCAAAGTTCAGTAAATTTAGTAATGTATTTGAAGCAAGCTCAATGTGTTAAAATCAACATACAATTGTGATATGCAAAATCAACATACAATTGTGATATGCAAAATCAATTGTTTTTTATATAAAATCAACATACAATTGTGATATGCAAAATCAGTTATAAAAGAAACATATAAAAGAAAAAAATTAAAAGATATCAAATATCTAAGAATTAATAATACTTACAAGAAATCTATCAATATATTGTTGAGTAAAATTGAAGATGTTAACAAATGGAGAGAAAATTGAAGGATTTCAAATGGTGAAAATATACATTTTCTTAAATTGGTCTACAATAAATTCAATATATATCCAATGAAAACTGTAGAAGCTTTCTCCTTCTTTGAGTTAATTGTCAAGTTGACTCTAAAATGTGCATTAAACATGTGTGTAAAGGTTCAAAGAATCAAGAACAATAAAAATGAAATGAACAAAAATTACTTACTGTACTAGACATATAATTTTTATATAATGACACTAATAAAGAATTCTGCTTTATTTCCTAAAGTATAAGCAAGGAAACTCATGAATCAAAATAGCAAGTTCAGAAAGAAACTCATTTAATTTAATACAAAAATAATATTTCAGGGCCAAAGAAAGATTACTTTAAATGGTGCTATGTCAATCAGACAGTCATATTTAAAAGTATGAAGTTGACATCTACCTCATACTATTTGTACAAATTATTATTATTTTGCTGCTGCTGTTGTATGCCTAAATGTGAAAATTAAGCCAATAACTCTTTCAGATTAGAGAATATCTTCATAAACTTAGAGCAGAAAAAATTCTTAACTAAAACTTAAAAAGTTGTAAACATTAAGAAACACCTTGCTAATCAATTACATTTGAAAGAACAACTTCTCTTCATTAAAAGACAGAAAGGGATGAAAAAGTAAATCAAAGAGGGGAGAAGCTATTGCCACAAATATACCTAGGTGCTTCTATTCAGATCAGAGAATTAATTCCTAGAAATCAATAACAAAATGACAGAAAACTCAATTGAAAAATTTTAGAAGTGCTTCAAGAAAAGAAGATATAGAAATGTCCAAGGTGGTCATTTGGCAAAAGTGCAAACTGAAATAGACTCTACCACCAACATCAGCACGGATCCTAGCAGCTTCTACATCAGTGGACCTAGGACATGACTCTCCAAGGAAGCATCCTTAGAGTGGGTATCAGCAGAACCAAATCTCCTGCAATGGGGTTAGTCTGCAAAGCTCCCAGTGTTTCCACTGACAATAATAGAATTTATCCAAGCAAGCCTGAGTGGTTAAAAACAAAAACAAAAACCTCTCAGGTGTATGAATAGATTTGTATGAACGGAAGTTCACTCGGAAAAGGTCCAGAAACAGTCCAAAATGTTCCTAAAGCAACAGGGAAGGAATTGGACTGATACACCATTTTCTGAATGGGAAGAAATGGCAGCTCTGGTGTCACATTCACAGAGGTGCCCTGTGAATATCCTATGTGATTGTTATGATGACTCTCCTGGTCATGATCATCCTGGTATAGCCACAGAGATATCTTTACATATAAATAGATAGCTGTCAAATCATATTTACCATAATCCAGAGGAAATTAATGAGCTATAATTCATTATGAAAACTCTATGCATTTGCTCCTAAGCTTTGCATTTTATTTTATTTTATTTTTTAAGCCAACTTACTCTAATTTGAAATAAGCCTTTTGAGAAATCTGCAGTCTTCAGGATAAGCCAGATTCACATTATAAGACAATTTTTGCTTACCATGATTGTTTTCCACAAAGGCCTTTGGCTGTTTAATGAACTAAGTCATGAAAACTGAATCCCTCAAAGATTCTCAATCACCTTATTTTGTCTATCCTCTAGAAAAGCTAGTTAAGTTAGAAAAAACAGCCATTCGTTTAAAATCAAAAACATTGACATTTGAAGGCATAGCTTTAGGAAAGGATTTTTTTTTTCCCCGCTTTTCAATGAAGGAAGCAAGAGTTATTTTCTAGGAGTATGTTATTTTGTGTTAATTTAAGATGCTTTTTTAGTCCATAACAAGCATAAGTATAATTTTAAGCATATGAGGAAAATATTTTTAAATATCAAAGGACAAAAATAGTTTGAAAATTAAAAAGTTGCCTTGAAAAAAGAGATATGATATAATTCCAAAACCTGAAAATATCTTGCACAGGTTTGTCTTTCAATTTATATTATTTTGCCAGTGGAAGAGCAAGCACCCTTGTCTTGAATCTGAATTTCTTCTCCACAACTATTGGACCTAATTTATTCCTCCCTTAGTCTCCTCCCTACACTTTCTCATTAGATGACAGTTTCCCATCATGGAATTTTTGTTCTGTGGTTCATTAACTCCCCCAGTGTTCCTATGTTGTTGCTAAGTCACAGGATGCCAAATGCAACAAGATTTGATATGAATATTAAATAAACCAGAAAAGAAACCAAAATAGAATTAAAAATACTTTGGAATCCATGAAGGGTGTCTTACAAGTATAAAATAGAAACAAATATTTCTTCATTTGAAATAAACTACAAATTCAAAACCTCATTGTACTAGTGAAAATATATTTCTGGAGACCAATTTTAGAATTTTCATACATTTTAATAAATAAGACTGAAATAAATGCTGAAATTAAGTTTCTGTCAATCTAAGTAAATTAATGTTGAGGTAATTGAATGAATAATTAGTTAATATTGAAATAAATTTTCTGCCAATCTGAGTAAGTCTACAAATCATCATAAATAATCTATTCATCCTGCACTAATCTCATAAACATATCCAATTGACTGATTTGACTATATTGTTTTTGCTCCCATCATTTCTAATGTTTGATTTTGATAGAAAAATATATTAAATGGTTCATTGAAACATAAATTTACCGGGTTAGAATGGGATTGGCTGTTTTTCTCCAATTGAGAGAGACAGGGATGAATGAAGACCACCCAAATGAGGACAAGACTACTGATGCAGAGTTTGCCCTCAGGTATAATAAACTATATACCATCACTTGTGTTTGCCAGAGCCTCCAAGGCAGACAAAAGGAGTGAGAAGGCTTTATGCTGGAAAGAAAGGAAGGGCTTCAGGTAAGCCCTGATTGGAGATTGTTGTCATGGAGAAACTGGAGGTCACCTACCTAGTGAAGTGTCCTATGTGAATGATTAGAGCATATTTGATCTTCCTTGATTTTCTGTGATTGGTTCTAAGTTGGAAATAAAAGTAAGAAACGGAGGGGGGGTGGTGGTGGGAAACAGTCATTGGGTCCTGACCATTTTGAACCAATTGCTACAGTACTGCAGAGGCTGTGGTTTGGCTTCTGAGCTATTGAATATGGAAGAGAGTTTTGTGTGTCAGAATTCTGTTTTCATGTATGATCTGGCCATTGTCCATTGGTTTATTCAGTCTCTCATACTAATATAATGAATCCCAAATTTTCTTCTATTAGGTATTTTAATGCTACCAATATAAGTGCATTTTTTCAAGATATTTAACCAAATTTAGTGGCTAAAATTAATTTACATATAGAAAGATAGTGAATTTCCAAATACAGCTGAAACATTCATACCAAGTTATATTGACTTTGTACCTAATGCACAAAGTGAAAGTGTTAGTCACTCAGTTGTGTCCAACTTTATGCAACCATGGACTGTAGCCCACCAGGCTCCTCTGCCCATGCAATTCTCTAGGCAAGAATACTGGGGTGGGTAGCCATTTCCTTCTCTAGGGGATCTACCCAACCCAGGGATCAAACCCAGGTCTCTTGCATTGGAGGTGGACACTTTACCATTTAAGTCATGAGAGAAGTCCACCTAACACATAAGGAGAAACATATGTAAGAAGAAACATATACCCTTTGTTACCAAAAGCAGAATTAAGTGCTTTTTGACACTGAAAGTCTTGGCAGATCTTTAGGTAGCAACTTGGTTTCTAGAGAAATAAGTGTCTGTGAGAAGAGTAGTTTTTCCTCATCGCTTATCTAATGTAAGTAAGTCTTTAGGAGTTATTTTCAATTTCCTCTTTGCACGATGGTATTTTTGGTGGCTTTTCCAAATTTCAACATATGCAGGCCCATTTATGCAGAAAACAGAGAGGACTGTTCAGTCTTAAAACACATGTAGAACAGAGACTGTTAAAACTGTGCAACTCCAACTCAGACGTAGCCACTGATGTTAACGGATGAGATCATCCCAGAGGGTAGGGGATCCCAAATACAGACAATACTCAATGGAGTTTTGTGAAAGAGCTTAAAAAGAGTCAGTGAAAAAAAAAAAAAAAAAAGGAGTCAGCGAGTCAATCTCATATCTGGGAGCGCAAAATTCACACATAGATTTGTTGTTATTGTTTTCTGTATTTACCCTTTACTGAGGAAGCCTTTCTCTATTCCTAATATAATCAGAGTCTTGGTAGTTGACTTTTTAAAAATGTTTTTGAGCATCTATTAAACTGACCATACATGTTTCTTCTTTATCAAATCAGTTGAGGAACTTCCCTGGCGGTCCAATGGTTAAGACTCTGTGCTCCAATCCTTGGTCTGGGAACTAAGATCCCACATGCCATGGGACCCGGCCAAAAAAAAAAAAATTAGTTGGAAAGTGTTTCTTCCTTTTCTCTTTTTAAAAATTGTGTAGAATTGGTGTTCTGGACTGTTGTTTAAGGTTAAGTTTTTGAAAATAAATTCATTTTTTTATAGATACAGCACCAGAAAAATTTGTATGTGGCATCTTTGGTCATTTCTGATAAGTTTAGTTTTTTTAAAGATGTGTTCATTTAATGTAAGTTGAATTCATTGTCATAAAGTTTATTGCTATATAGTCTCTTATCACTCATCTTTTGTGGGAGTGTGAGAGACACTTTTCTTGGCAACTTGCTCCAATTTCCAAACTTTCCTGCAATAGAAATATGAGAGGCTTATTTTTATTTTTTGGATAAAACCAATTAACTAACAAAAATAATCACCTTAGCTACCAGGTGAATCTAGGATGAACTGCTTGTGACAAACAGTGCTGCCAAGTCCTCTTACATGTGATTATGAACAGAGTGGGTTGGATAAGCTTGGCTGTATAAAGGTCCGAGGTTTCTTTATCTTTGCAATGTCTTTAGTGGATCCCTTAGGATGAGCATCACATTGTGGATTAAAGCTTATTCAGTATTAATACTGTTTTTCTTCTTTTCTATCAGTGTGGTAAAGTTTTATGGAGATTTTGGGAAGAGATTTTTTCATATTTCCCCAACAATTGTGGATTTATTTTTGGTTAATATTCATAATATATTGTTTTTTGTAACAGTTTGGAGCTTTTAAATTCCCTTGAGTTTTATTCTTAGATGCATGCATTACTTAGAGCTGTGTTTCTCAATTTTCAAATAGTTGAACTTATTAATTTTTCTCTTTATTACTAATTAATTCAGAATTATTTTTTCAATATATTAAAATTTCAAATGTGTTATTGTGAATGAAAATAGGACTTAAATCAAAAATTCTTGACTTACAAGTACTTAATATGTGTGACTTTGCAGATATTAGTTAATATCTTCTCTAAAACTTAGTTTCTTGTCTGTAATATAAAAAAATACATAGATTATTAGCTTGTTTTAAGATATAAGTGAAAGTACCTGTGTGGAGGTGTTAAAGACTAGAATTATTAATACATGTATGTTTTCATAGGAGACATATCCAACTCCTCATGCAAAAATTTTTATTACTGTTGTTCAAAATTAGCTTGCATCTGTGATGAAATCAATATACTCACATTACTAATGAGTGAATAAAGGGTGTGGTAAGCAATAGTGATAGCATTATTCCTGAAGGACAGAAAGTAATATCAATGTTTTATTGAGGAGACAAGTTTCATATCTAATGGATAGTTAATTGAAATAGCAAATCACAATTTTTACCACTAGTTCAGTTCAGTTCAGTCGCTCAGTCATGTCCGACTCTTGGAGACCCCATGAACCGCAGCACGCCAGGCCTCCCTGTCCATCAACAACTGCAGGAGTCTACCCAAACCCATGTCCATTGAGTCAGTGATGCCATCCAGCCATCTCATCCTCTGTCATCCCCTTCTCCTGTCCTCATTCTTTCCCAGCATCAGGGTCTTTTCAAATAAGTCAGTTCTTTGCATCAGGTGGCCAAAGTATTGGAGTTTCAGCTTCAACATCAGTACTTCCAATGAACACCCAGGACTGATTTCCTTTAGAATGGACTAGTTGGATCTCCTTGCAGTCCAAGGGACTCTCAAGAGTCTTCACCAACACCACAGTTCAAAAGCATCAATTCTTTGGCGCTCAGCTTTCTTTATAGTCCAACTCTCACATCCATACATGACCACTGGAAAAACCATAGCCTTGAATAGATGAACCTTTGTTAATAAAGTAATGTCTCTGCTTTTTAATATGCTGTCTAGGTTGGTCATAACTTTCCTTCCAAGGAGTAAGCGTCTTTTATTTATTTATTTATTTATTTTTAATTTTTATTTTTTTTATTTTTTATTTTTTCAGTGGGTGCGTCTTTTAATTTCATGGCTGTAATCACCATCTGCAGTGATTTTGGAGCCCAGAAAAATAAAGTCAGCCACTGTTTCCCTATCTATTTGCCCTGAAGTGATGGGACCAGAGGCCATGATCTTAGTTTTCTGAATTTTGAGCTTTAATCCAACTTTTTCACTCTCCTCTTTCACTTTCATCAAGAGGCTCTATAGATCTTCTTCACTTTCTGCCATAAGGGTGGTGTCATCTGCATATCTGAGTTTATTGATATTTCTCCTGGCAATCTTGATTCTAGCTTGTGCTTCTTCCAGCCCTGCTTTTCTCATGATGTACTCTGCATATAAGTTAAATAAGCAGGGTGACAATATACAGCCTTTTCGTATTTGGAACCAGTCTGTTGTTCCATGTCCAGTTCTAACTCTTGCTTCCTGACCTGAATACAGGTTTCTCAAGAGGCAGGTCAGATGGTCTGGTATTCCTACCTCCTTCAGGATTTTCAACAGTTTATTGTGATCCACACAGTCAAAGGCTTTGGCATAGTCAATAATTTTATCACTAATTATTTAATGTTTTGCACCAATCCAAAAATATGGATTTGTCCACTTATACTCTAACTGTAGTGTAGAATTCCAGTTCAGTTTTGCTCCTAGACTTGTACCTTAATAATTTATCTGTATGTGCTAAATGATAGCTTATTCAAATATATGATGCTTGATTTTGGTTATTGTAACTGCAATATTTACTTTTGCTTTTAGAAATGACATGCACAGAAATTTGGATTAAAAAAACATCCCTGCTCCAAAGAATGAATAATTTTTTATTCTAAGAATTAAAATATTCTGACTTAGTTATTGAGTGTCAGGGAAATGGCCAATAAGAAGTTCAAACAATAAATAGTTTATTATTAGGGCACATTATGGGATAGTTATTTCTAGTATCTGGGCTCATAATCTCCAAACAGTCAAGATCATTACATTTTTATTGGAATGGTGACAGTTGAAAGATGTAGAGATGTTAGAAGTTGATTTACCAACAAAGCATCCAAGATTATATCAACAATGATGACAAACATTAGACTTTTGAAATTAGACATATCACAGATATTTTTTGTTTTCTAAATGTTTTCATAGTGTGCCATCTGCAATCTTAAAAAAAGTTCAAACAATAAATACTATAGTACATTAGGTAAATTTTTTAAATGAATATTCTTCATTATTCAAAATCTCATAAGATAGATAAGAATAGATATTGCTAAGTTTCTGTTGTACTTATAAGAAGTTGACCAAAGTTTGAATGTCTATATATAAAAGACATAATGTGGACTTATACAGGGATAACTTCAAAGTTTTAGTACCTCTTTTGTTTGTGATTCTCTGTTTTTAGTGTCTATAGGAATCATCTGGGGCCCTTGAGAAATTAGATTCAGGTCCCAGAAACCAATCATAAGTATTCTAATGAAACTCAAACCTGCCTTTTAAATAAGCACCAGTGATTTTTCACAACAGGGTTATCTACTGGCCACAGTTTGCTTTACAACCTGTGCTTTTGTTCCTATTGAACTTGCATCATTAGCTTCGGGCATACACTATCTCTATTATGTTTCATCTTTCAAATGAAATAAACATAATGCATTTGTTTTCATTATATGATTGTTGAGTGTGTCTAGAATACCCACAAGATTTTCAGAATGTCACATTTGCTATCAAAACTTGCTTAAAGGTTATTATGTGTATTTTCTACATAAATAAATGGGTTATGCAAGTTCTTATGCACCCCTTAATTAAACCTGCACCCTAAACTCCAATTATATTTTCACATCTTGTTTGGATTTGATTAACATCTTTTCTAATCCTACAAAGTAATTTCCAGTCTCTGTTAAATTATTGCACTATAAATAAGAAATAATCATTTAAACTTCAACCTTCTCTTTTCAAAGATTATGACAATCAGGTTTGATGGTATTACTGCAGAAATGTCAGCTCAATTATTTTTGGAATAATTAGCTTCATTATATAGAGAAGGCACACAGATATAAAATTCAGTTTCTTGATTCTTAAGTAGCTTCAGTAGCAATCAAATCCAAATTGAAAGAAGCTCACACCTGCTGCCTTCATCCTTTGTCATTCTCCTATGGAAAGATTTACTATCATAGAATCTAATCAATTATTAACTATGAACATGGAAATGAATTTTAAACATCAACATATCAATCCAGAAGTTACTGAATTAAAATCAACCAAAATTTTTTTTCCCAATAATTGGAAAATACAATACTGTATAGGGTTGCTTGTGTATCTACAGTATCGGAGCTATAAAGAGGCCATATTATTTGATCAAGATAAAGCTTGAGATAAGACTTCCCTGGTGGCTTAGATGGTAAAGAATCTGCCCTCAGTGCAGGAGACCCCAATTCGATCCCCGGATCGGGAAGATCCCTGGAGAACAGAATAGCTGCCCACTCTAGTATCCTTGCCTGTAGAATTCCATGGACAAAGGAGCCTGAAGGGCAACACAGTCCCTGGGCTCCCAGAGAGTCAGATATGACTGAGCGACGAATACTTGCACTTTCACTTCATTTCAGGACTAAGGTGTTCTGACATAATCGCTCCTGTTATGCCAGTTTATCAGTTAAACACACTCATAGAACATAGGTATTTTCCGTATCAACTCAAAACTCTTCTGAGATGAATAAAAATATACCTCTGAATCAGAAACTTCAACTCTAAGTCCATTTGATTGTCCAAGTATAGAAATTTTTTGAAGATCATCCAATAAATTATATCCAGTATGTGGAGAAAAAAAGTAACAGTTTTAATCACTAGAAAGAATGAGGGTGAGGGATTAAGATAATCATATACAGAATAAGTCGGGAAAAGAGTTAACAATTGAGAGTTGTTTGTCTGCAAATTAGCCCAGAGGATACACTGTGGCTTCTCAGGTTTTATACATCATTAGTTAGACAAGTAACACTTCATATCTGAATAAACAATATGAAGATATTTTAAAGACATAAACCTTGCTATACCCTTCCTGAGGTATGTCCATACAATTATTTGTTTGTATGAGGGAGCAATTTCTGGGACTTGAAAGGTGTGTTTTTGTCTTTTTTTGTTTGTTTGTTTTTAATGTCTGTACTTGTTGTATAATGGTAAATACTTTACCCAAGGGAGATTACTAGATGCACTTTGATTTTTTGTTTTACTTAAAATAAGAAGCACTGTTACTGTGAAAATTGGAAAGATACTTCTCTTTCTACAAATAATTTAAAACTATAATTTTTATTTACTGTTCTAAAAGTGGTGAATACATATGCACAAAAATATGTTTTAACAAATGGATGTAACTTGATAGTTAAAACGTTGCTAACATTAAGGTTATTGTATGATCCATGAACCAACTGGTGGGGTTGCTCAGCTCAAAGGAAAGCCTTTTCTTGCCATAGATCTGGCAAGGAAAATTGCCACTTTAGTCCTCCTTGGGAAAGCATATTGATGTAGTTTTTTAAGACTTCTGTTGCAAAGGATTACTTGAACCATCTGATGAATCTTGGTAGTAGAGGATATTTTCTGGACTTTGTGAACAATCAAGCATTTAAAGAATGAGATTACTAGGAAAATGAAAAGAAAAGCTAAGGTCAATGGTTGGAGAGAAATCTAAACCCAGTTTCTTGGTCCACAGGGCACCCAGTCAAGATTTTTAGACAGTGGGTTCAGAGCATCTTTAGATGGTACAATGAAGAAAGCAGTGGAAGTCTGGTATATTTCCCAGTTGCAATTTGATGTTCTTGGTAATGATATAGACTAGATATTAGAGTAGTTATGAGTCAATAGTATTAATGACACAACTTTCTTGTGAGACTATAATGTTAAGGAATATAGAAAAAATGCATTCTATTCATAGTATGCACAGTATGCATTACATCAAGTGTTGTTATATTATTATTTCATGAATGATTCAGTATTATCTTATTTATATTACTATATAAACTGAAGTGTAGAAAACATAACACAGAACATATGTAAAATGATCTGTAATACTGAAGGATATTTCTCCCTAAGCTCTCAAATTAAATATAAGCTCCATACGAGGATATTCTGACTTCTAAATCTTTTCTACAAGTAGACATTTCTTAAGTACTACAAACATAATTTTGCATTTTACAAAGGTTTGCAGAAAAGAAAGGAATTTATAGTCTCTCTTAGATAAGATTCAGTTCAGTTCAGTTGCTCAGTCGTGTCTGACTCTTTGTAACCTCATGGACTGCAGCACGCCAGGCTTACCTGTCCATCACCAACTCCTGGAGCTTGCTCAAACTCATGTCCATTGAGTCAGTGATGCCAACCATCTCAGCTTCTGTTGTCCCCTTCTCCTCCTGCCTTCAATCTTTCCCAGCATCAAGGTCTTTTCAAATAAGTCAGCTCTTCCCATAAGGTAGCCAAAATACTGGAGTTTCAGCTTCAGCATCAGTCCTTCCAATGAATATTCAGGACTGATTTCCTTTAGAATTGACTGGTTGGATCTCCTTACAGAGCAAGGAACTCTCAAGAGTCTTCTCCAACACCACATTTCAAAAGCATCAATTCTTTGGCACTCAACTTTCTTTATAGTCCAACTCTCACATCCATACCTGACTACTGGAAAAACCATAGCCTTGACTAGACAGACCTTTGTTGACAAGTAATGTCTCTGCTTTTTAATATGCTTTTCTAGGTTGGTCATAGCTTTTCTTCCAAGGAGCAAGTATCTTTTAATTTCACAGCTGCAGTCACCATCTGCAGTGATTTTGGAGCCCCCAAAACTAAAGTCTGTCACTATTTCCTTTATCTCCTCATCTATTTGCCATGAAGTGATGGGACCGGATGCCAGGATCTTAGTTTTCTGAATGTTGAGTTTTAAGCCAGCTTTTTAACTCTTTTCTTTCACTTTCATCAAGAGGTAATAGACAAGTTAACAGTATGTAAATAGCATAGAGCAGTATACTTTGCTGTGCTATCACTGTTGCTTCTCCATTTTTCCACTAGTGAGCATAATCAGAGAAGAAAATTGAGTCCATATTAAGCGAGTGCAAAATGTTGGTTCTTTTACTTAATCACCATTAACTTAAATGGCATAATCAATGTTTAAAACACTGACTAAAAACAGAAAGGTCATGTAGTAAAGTTAAAAAGTGTTGAGAAATGTACTGGAGGCCTGATAATGGATAATTTTCCTTAAAGTGAATTTCAAAATAAAATATAAATCATTGCTTCCATCTAAAGTGGTTCAGTTACAGATACAGGGAGATCCTTTTGTAAGATGACTTCACCTTCAAGCCTCAGGTCTTGTATTCCAAAAGACATTACATAACTGTGTCCAGGGTAGATTTATATATTATACAGTAATGCTCTGAAATACACCTCCAGCTCCTTCAGCTTATTTATGATGTTTATGAGATCAATGGATGAGCCCAAATTATGCAAGATGAAACAGTGCTTACTGACATCACACATATTTCTCGTGAAAGGGCAAAGGGCCAGAAAATTAACAGACTGTCTGCTAGGAGGCTACCTGATTCTTTTCAAGGCACTTTGAAATTTTTCTTAGTAACTGACTTTTAGCAGTTTTCCACTTGTAGACAGACAGATCTGGCTCTCAAGTCATCAAGTTTAATCCAAAACCTGTAACTACCCCAGCAAGCATCCGCAGTCACATGAAATCCATGGGAGGGCCTTAAGGAAAATAGGCAGTTAATGTCACGCCTCTCTTTATCTAAATAAATTGAATCATTTGAAAAACTTTCATGTTAAAAGTGCTGAATTGGTCAGCACATGAGGGATGTTTAGGAAGAAATTAATTGATGTATTTCTCTTGAGTTTTGCTTTTAGTTGAAAATGTCCCAAATTTATCCAATGGTAAGAATTGCAAAGGGTACTTTATTTATAACATTACTATTTCTAATACTAGCATTAGTAATAATAATAAATATGAAACAAGAAAACAGATATCTGTACCCTTTATTTGTTGGTGTAATTTGTTACATCTGGATTTCATCAAGACACTTTGGGAAACACAACTAATAGCTTAAAAGTCATGCAGAACACCTCAGAATATAGCATATATTGCAAAACAAATATTAAATGTAGCTTAGCAATAGACAACAGAATATCAGATCATGGTAAATATGTGAAAGAAATGTAAGAGAACAAAAATGTATTTGAAAATAATGAAAATCAAAATATTGAAAATACATTGAAAGACACATAATTTATGATATGCAGCCCAAGAAAATGTGTGGTATTATAACCATATACATCACTTAACATTTCAGGGTTCTCTTTCTAGGTTGTAAAGTCTATTTTTCCCATTGCTGAACTGACAATCTAGAACTCATTTCTTTCCTATTAATACATGTTAGATCTGGGGATATCTATTATACACATTCAATGTGCTCTCCACATATATCTTGGAAACCACATGCACATATACTGAGTCACAAACTTTAACTCATACTGAAATATGTATGTATGCAAATTGTTACTGTGGCTGAGATACCTGGAGCTTTTTCAAGAACAATACAGATTCCAATGTACAGGAACAATCTGGTTTAAACATCACCTTATCTCATCTTTCACACATTGAATTTCTGTTCCTCTTGGACAAAATTAATCAGTCCCTACCTCAGCCTTGCTGCTTCTTCATTTAAGAATATGTTCATATGTTTGGAAGAAGCAGCATGAAAAGTTTTTAGGCACCATGACCTCTATCCTCTGGGATGCCATGTTCAAGCTACCTTAAAGCTGCTTGTTCTTCTAGTCCTTTTGCCTGGAACAATAGCATATGATGCCATTTGTTCCCTGGCTGACTGGCCGTCCCTTACACTTGTCAATGCCATGTGCCTCTAGGAGTCTGCTGGCCCTTTCGGCATGGCTCTGGCAGTCTGTTCTGTAGGCACGTTACATCAGGAACATTACTAGCTCTCCTAAGGCAAACCTCCCATGCAGATTCCCAAACATCACCCACAAGAAGTAAAAGCAGAAATAAAACTTCAGGGACTTCCCTCTGTCTGTGCCTATAGATCACCTAAAAATCTTTGATATGACCCAAACTCAAAGTGCTAGGAGCAGCCTGTCTGAAGAGTCTAATTTAAGAGTCAGAGCCCTGGTCTGCCCTCAATGATAAACTCACTAAACTATTTCCTTATTAACTGGTCAAAGCTCAGAGAGAGGAAAATCTTTCCCATTTGATTGCTTTGCCCTCCTTCCCTTGATCCTTTATGCCCCCCAAATAGAGGAGTTTTCTTTGCAGATCCCCTGTTTATTATGAATCTTTGCTTTAACACATGTAGAACTGCCATAGGTATGAGATTGTTCTCTAAATGACGCAAGGACAGTATGAACTGAGTCCTCCTATTTGAACGTGATTTACATAAATGAAGAGAAAACAATCTAATCAATGAAAATATTACCTCTCGGCTAAATACCTACTTCTAAATGTTGATCTCTTACTATATAATCCCACTTTACATACCAGAAAGCGTTATTATCTTAAAATAACCTTCTATTTCCTTTTGAAGTCAATCCTAATTTACTTACACTCATGAAGATATCTTAAACTAATCTGTGTGTACATTCTATTCTTAAAAAGGCAATACATGAAAGCATATTAGTCATTTTTGAAATATCATTCCTAAAGACATGTATATTAATATTTTATTTAACAAAGATAACAAAGTGTAAGTGATTCTTGAACCTTAAGGGTAAGCATCACTCTGTCTCTCTCCTGAAAGTGCAGCATTCTTATGAAAGCAGTTGCTTCCCATGAAAGCAATTACTTAAAGAAAATGTCTTTTTCTCATTACAGCCTTTTTGATACTCAAGCTCCAATATGCTTTTGTCTTAGCCAACTCTTCAGCTGTTGTTTATATCTGTGATTTCATTCATTAACCTCTCCATTCAGCTAGAAAGAACAATTTGGTTGCATTCTTTCTCTGTTATAGTATTACGGTTTCCTTCTCCCATCAATTACTCCAGAAAGTCAACACTTGTTCCTTTTTATGTGTCTGTTCTTTGTTCCCAGTAAGAACGCAGATAACATCTCCCCAGGCTTCAAATTCCACTTCTTTCTAGAGTGTATCTACATATCACTCAGTTAATTTTGTGGAGCCATACTTATTACTTTGTATTATGAAATGTCTTGGAGAGAAAAAGGAGTCCCCAAATTGGAGACATTCCATATAATATGGGGAGAAATAGGACTAATATTACCATCATCCCTGCTTCAGATACCTAAAAATCAACAGCATAGTAAAATGCTGTGCTTGAAAACGTATACAATTGTGATATTCTGAGAAATAGCTAGAGAAACATTTCAGTTCTATGTTTAGAATTTCATAGTTCTTTTAGATGAGTCTGAAATGTTGATATAACCTTGATGTCTCTTTCTTTATTTGATAAACATAGTCCTGAATATTTAAAAACTCATAATTTAAAGTAATGAGGAAACAACTATTTACTTATTATTCATCAGTCTTACAAGTAGCTGTTTCTATCTTAAATGCCACTGGAATAATTCACATAATTGCAGATCACTTGGAATGGCATGTTTCAGTAACATCATTTCTCGTACAAAATGATCAAATTCTGCATTACAAGGTTAATAGGACCATGCATTTCAACTGAACAGAAAGTAGGTATGATTTTTTCAGTTTTATTTATGAAAAACTAGAATGTCACTACAAAATTTTAGAGTTATAGCAATAAAACAATTCAAATGTGTTGTAGCAATTGTCATCTATTTTTTCATTTATTTAGTTCAAGTTGATTGCTATGGAGGGAATGTTTTTGTCTTTTGCAAACAGCTTGCTTGAGTCCATCATTTTTTTTCCTAGTTATGTAACGCATTATTTATGTTACCCTAAACCATTTTGCTTTTGCTTTAAAATCACTGCACAAGTCTTTTAATTTGTTTAGTCTTCTCAGAGCTTTGTAGAGCAGGCTTAGGGTCTAAAAACGAGACTATAGCAATTCCCCTTCAGGGCTTTTGCACTGACTAAAAGAGAGCAATCAAACTTATCAGCTGGAAACAGTCTTTGGCTTCAAGTGAAGAGATCAGTTCATTTACTACTTTTAAAGACTCTTACTGGGGCAGTCCAGCTCCCCTGCAAAGAAACCACCTATCCCAGCACAATGAAAGAGTCTTGAATTCTAACTGTAATGTTGTTCATCCTAACCAGGACCTGCAGTTGGATCCTCAGGGTCAAGCAAAAGGAGATGGCCAGTACTTTTCAGGTGATTTATGATAAACCTGTCCAATGAAAATAATTCTGCAATTTAAAAAGCCAGAATCTTTCTATTTTTAATACATTTTTATTATGGTATGTAGAAGGAACTCCTTTGGCATTGTATTTGTATTTTATTTCAATACATATCCTGGAATGTATTGGGGTAAAGAGGGGACAGAACATTAATAAGTCCACTCCTCTGTCAACTTAGCCAACTTTCTTTAAAAGTCAGTCACAATATAATGAATGCAAATAAAAATATTTAAAGCAATGGCTTAAAGAAAGCCCAAAAAGTCCCAGACAGTCTAGAGAGAGGAAAATGAAAATAGGGGGGGAAGAATGGCCAAAAAGGGGAAAGAAAGCCATCCTTCTCTACCACTGTGCTTAAGGAAAGATATGCAAAATAAAGGAATCCTGCTAATCCTAATATAGAATATAAATCTTAAGAAAGTAGAAAAGGGAAAATAAATGCTTTTTCCTTTCTGTACAGAAGGGACTTCCACCTGGAGGACCGAGTTGTCAGCCTTGAACAAGCATATTACAGCTCATTCAACCTTTGTATCTGTTGGTCATAGAACATATTGTTGTATCCAGCATGGCTTCCAGGAGAAAATCAGTGTTCATATTTTCAACATAAATCTCACAAAGTAAATATTGTAACAAAAATTGGTAGATAAAATGGAATCACCTATGTTCAATAAAAGTTGTGACTTCACCAGCTCTCCAAAGCAAACATAGGCAAGGCAAATCATCTTTCTAATTTTCAATTTCCTCATAGATGAATTAAAACTAGCTGAACTGGGATGAAAGATTTCCATGGTTTTCAAATACATCAATAATTATCATATTTTCAATAAACGATACTGACCTGTTTATCTATAGTTCAGTGACAGCACATGGCATTCTTTTAAATAACAGCAGGTTGAAATATACAGAAATGGCTGCTCAGAAGCTGTATATCTCCTAAATGTTAAAAAATGTAAAAAATAGAGCTATAAATAGTTCCAAATCTGAGAGCATTCTCCAAAATAATATACACACATGCTTTCACCCTTCCATAATTTAATTTAATTAGTCATTTAATTCTTTCACGCACAAATAATTAAATTTTTCTTGGCCACACTTTATCTTGTAAATCTGAAAACAAATCAGCATGACTTAATATTTGCTTTTATTGCCATGATTTTGAACTGTGAAGTTATTGTTAAAATTTTTAGACATCTGTGATCAGAAAATATTGTTTTCAGATGTAAATTAGAAAGTATCCACTGGGGTTTCTCTATAAGCAACACTGTAATTTCAACCTTTTTCCTAAGGGAATTTATTTTTGAAGTGTCTGTGTTTCTTCTTTATCATTTCCAGTCTCTTGCTTTGTTTCCATCCTCTGGGTTTCAGAGTTTCTTTTTGATATTTCCAATTAAGACTGAAGTTTGCTGGGCATTTTTTAATGCTCATATGAAAAATTTCTTGGAAAAATGCCATTTTCCTAACCCACAAAGCTGTTACTGTGAGTAGGCTTGCTCTTAGATAACTCCTTCTGTAGCAATGTTCATCATTAATTAGCATTTCTAAAGAAGTAAATGAGTGTCTTGCTTTTCACTTTCTCTGAAAAATTGTTTGACATTTTGATTGTTTGATTTTACTGTATTGCTCTTAATATATGCTAATACAAGCTTACAATGTGAGAGAATAGCATAGTGATTAAGCAGGTATAAGAATCTCAGTGAAGTGATTAAATGCTTTTCTTCTTTAATAGTAAGGTGACATAGTAGCTTTTCTATTACTGATAATGATATCATAACCATAATCTAAAAAAGGAAAAGAAATTGATTGGGTTTTATCCCCCTGACATTCTTCTGTACTCTTAATCTCCAGAGAGTATCTAGAAAATTGAAGTAAATTTTAGAAAATTTAAAAGTATTAGATTTAAGTTCAGTTAATGGGAATTTTCTATTTGTTCACTGCCACACCTCTAATTCCTAGAAGAAAATTGCTTTTTACCTTGAATATAAGAGCTATATATTTTAGATATTTTCACATTTACATCAAATAAATACTAATTTTAAAGAGAAGCAACCCACAAAAATACAATCAATTAATCTTGAACAGGGGAGCAAAGGCAGTACAATAAAGAAAAGATACAAACTGGACATCCGAGAAAATTAATGAATCTAGACACAGAACTTACACACATGAAAAAAATTAAATCAAAAGAAACTACAGACCTAATTGTAAAAGGCAAAACTATAAAACTAGAAGATTATGTAGGAGGAAATCTAGATGACCTTGGGAATAAAGATGACTGTTTAGATACAACACTAAAAACATGATCTATGAAAGAACTATTTGATAAGCTGGATTTCATTGAAATTAAACACTTCTTCCCTGTGAAAGATGCTGTTGAGAGGATGACAAAGCAAGCACATAAACTGAGAGAAAATATTTTCAAAAGACGTGTGTAATAGACTGTTAGCCAAAATATAGAAAGAACTCTTAAAATCCTCCAGTAAGAAATTGAAAAAAACCTCAATTTAAAAATGAACTAAAGATCTGTTCAGACACTTTACTAAAAGAAAAAGATGCAGATAGCAAGTAAAGATATGAAAATATGCTCCACATCACATGTCACTGCTGCTACTGCTCCTGTTGCTGCTAAGTTGCTTTGGTCGTGTCTGACTCTGTGAGACCCCGCTAGATGGCAGCCCACCAGGCTCCCCCATCCCTGGGATTCTCCAGGCAAGAAAACAGGAGTGGGATGCCATTTCCTTCTCCAAGCACATGTCACTGGTGAATTGCAAATTAAAAGAATGAGATTTTCCTACATACCTATTGGAATGGCCAGTATCCAAAACACTGATTAAACTATTCACTGCTGGTAGGAATGCAAGATGGAATGGCCAATTTGGAAGACAGTTTGTTTGTTGCTTATAAAATTGAACATACTGTTACCATATGACCCAGTAATTATACTCCCTAGCACTTACCCAGGTGAATCAAAAACAAGTGTCCACATGAAACCCTTCACGTGGACATTTTAGCAGTTTTATTCTAAATTGCCAAAACATGTATGTAACCAAGATGTCCTTTAACAAGTGAATCAATAAATTATGGTACATCCAGACCAAGAAGAGCTATTTTAGAGCTAAGAAGAAATGCCAAGCCAAGAAAAGACATAGAAGAACTTGAAATGCATATTACCAATCTTTCAGCTTCTCAAGGCTGTGTACTATATAATTCCAGCTACCTGACATTGTGGAAAAGCAAAATGACAAAGTAAAAAGATCAGTAGTTATCAAGGGTTATAGAGCAGAAGGAATAAATAGTTGAAGCACATATAATTTTAGAGTAGTAAACTATTCTATGAGTGTGTGTGTTCACATGCCCACGAACTTAGTCACTCAGTCACATTTGACCCTTTGCTACCCCATGGATATATCCACCAAGCTCTTCTGTCCATGGGATTCTCCAGGCAAGAATACTGGAGTGGGTTGCCACTCCCATCTGTGGGGGATCTTCTTGACCCAGGGATGGAACCTCGGTCTCCCGCATTGCAGGTGAATTCTTTGTCATCTGAGCTACCTGGGAAGCCCAAATGGTAAAATGGTAGATACATATCATTACACATTTGTCTAAAACCATAGAGTATGTAACACAATCACTGATCTCTAATGTAAACGACAGATTTTGAAAAATGATGTGTCAATGTAGGTATATCAATTTCAACAAATATACTACTCAGGTGACAGAAACTGACAGTGAAGGAAGCATAGCCTCCTCCTCAGACTGTCCCGCAGACTTTACTGTCTTGTATATCCTTCATATCCTTCACTGACTCTGCTCAGTTATATTTGAGACTTTTCCTTAATTTGGGTTTGCCCAGTGGTTTCTCATGATTATATTGCATAGCCTTTTGGGTGGCAGCGGGTATATGGGAAATCTCTATATTTTTCTTCTATGTTGCTGTAAAGTTGAAACTACTCTAAAATAGTCTATTTGAAAAAAAATGCTGAATAAATTAGAGCTTAAAATTTTTGTAAGCCAGACCTCACATTTTAGAGGAAATGAAGCTAACCAGAAGCTAGGTAAATTGCCCAAGGGTAGAGAGATATTTAGAGACCAAATCTTGAAAAGAAACATTCCCTGTTTACTCTCTCCTTGTTCTCAGTTCAGTTGCTCAATCGTGTCCGACTCTTTGTGACCCCAGGAATCGCAGCATGCCAGGCCTCCCTGTCCATCACAAACTCCCGGAGTTTACTCAAACTCATGCCCATTGACTCGGTGATGCCATCCAGCCACTCATCCTCTGTCATCCCCTTCTCCTCCTGCCCCCAATCCCTCCCAGCATCAGGGTCTTCTCCAACAAGTCAACTCTTTGCATGAGGTGGCCAAATTTTGGAGGTTCAGCTTCAACATCAGTCCTTCCAATGAACACCCGGGACTGATCTCCTTCAGGATGAACTGGTTGGATCTCCTTGCAGTCCAAGGGACTCTCAAGAGTCTTCTCCAACACCACAGTTCAAAAGCATCAATTTTTCGGTGCTCAGCTTTCTTCACAGTCCAACTCTCACATCCATACATGACCACTGGAAAAACCATAGCTTTGAATAGATGGACCTTTGTTGGCAAAGTAATGTCTCTGCTTTTTAATATGCTATCCAGGTTGGTCATACCTTTCCTTCCAAGGAGTAAGCATCTTTTAATTTCATGGCTGCAATCACCATCTGCAGTGATTTTGGAGCCCAAAAAAATAAAATCTGACACTGTTTCCTCTGTCTCCCCATCTATTTCCCATGAGGTGATGGGACCAAATATCATGATCTTAGTTTTCTGAATGTTAAGCTTCAAGACAACTTTTTCACTCTCCTCTTTCACTTTCATCAAGAGGCTCTTTAGTTCCTCTTCACTTTCTGCCATAAGGGTGGTGTCATCTGCATATCTGAGGTTATTAATATTTCTCCTGGCAATCTTGATTCAGATTGTGCTTCTTCCAGCCCAGCGTTTCTCATGATGTACTCTGCATATAAGTTAAATAATCAGGGTGACAATATACAGTCTTGACGTACTCCTTTTCCTATTTGGAACCAGTCTGTTGTTCCATGTCCAGTTCTAACTGTTGCTTCCTGACCTGCATACAGGTTACTCAAGAGGCATGTCAGGTGGTCTGGTATTCCCATCTCCTTCAGAATTTTCCAAAGTTTATTGTGATCCACACAGTCAAAGGCTTTGGCGTAGTCAATAAAGCAGAAGTAGACGTTTTTCTGGAACTCTCTTGCTTTTTCGATGATCCAGAGGAATTGGCAATTTTTTCTCTGGTTCCTCTGCCTTTTCTAAAACCAGCTTGAACATCTGGAAATTCTCGGTTCATGTATTGTTGAAGCCTGGCTTAGAGATTTTTGAGCATTACTTTACTAGCGTGTGAGATGAGTGCAGTTGAGCAGTAGTTTGAGCATTTTTTGGGATTGCCTTGCTTAGGGATTGGAATGAAAACTGACTTTTTCCAGTCCTGTGGCCACTGCTGAGTTTTCCAAATTTGCTGGCATATTGAGTGGAGCACGTTCACAGCATCATCTTTCAGGATTTGAAATAGCTCAACTGGAATTCCATCACGTCTACTAGCTTTGTTT
Organism: Muntiacus reevesi; assembly: GCF_963930625.1. NCBI lineage: Eukaryota > Metazoa > Chordata > Mammalia > Artiodactyla > Cervidae > Muntiacus > Muntiacus reevesi. Next base: position 52,967,714 of record NC_089259.1, on the reverse strand, counting down.
GTAGTGATGCTTTCTCAGGCCCACTTGACCTCACATTCCAGGATGTCTGGTTCTAGGTGAGTGATCAAACCATCATGATTATCTGGGTCGTGAAGATCATAGAGTATCACAGAGTTATATAAATTAATTTAGTTTTATACTTTATGTTATACAGTCTTTTAGTGCTGTAATATTTGGAATACTGTAGAAACTCCTTTCAAAATGAATAAACATTTTTAAAGAAAGGGTCAGAGCATACCTATATTTCATCCATTTTGGAACCAAGTCCAATCGTATGAATATGATGTGGGTTAAGAAATACATTATTTGGAAAATCTATAGGAAACAGACCTTTACTAACAGGAATTATTTTTTGCTGACTTGAACAGTGGCCGAATATCATGATTTAGTATTTAGTAAAAAACTTATATGTTACATCCACTCTTTGGAAGTTAGATATCATAGTATTTGGTTCCGTGCCCCAGCTTTAAATTGAAAAAATATATATATATATTAACTTTTTAAATTATATGAAATATGTCTTTCTTTATGTTGGATAAACAAAATTGATATTTTTTTGCTTTCATGTCACTGAAAAAATAACTTAATAAAAATCTTTTAAATACTTGTATAATATGAAACATCTAATAATTAGTAGATCATCTAAAGGAGTCTTTCTAATCCATGCACATACTCAGACTTACTTGAATTAGATTTTTTTGTCCACTCTGTTAGACTATTTTATAACTAAGCAGGAAATTACTCCTTAATTGAAAAACATATGGAAGATCAACATATATGAAGAAAACAAAGTGTTTTTTATTTTTTAATTTTTCACCTTTTTATTTGGAAATACATTGTGACAAGAAAGGTATAAGGCAATATACAGTATCCCAAGTATGTTAGCATTTTATATAACCAAGTACAGATATCCAACCAGGTAATTAGCATTGCTGTACTTCCATTAACTTAGCTTTAAACCTTACACACATTTCATCAGCTTCCCAACTCAGTACTTTTTTCTGGACAAGGATCCAATCAAGAATCCTATATAGAATTTGTCACATTTCCTTATTCTCCGCTAATCTGTTCTAGACAAGTTATCTGTTAAAGACTGTTCCTCAGTTCTCTCTGTCATTTATAACCTTCATATTTTAATTGCCCCTGCTCATTTATATTGGAGATTTTTCCATAATTTGTATTTGCCCAACATTTTCTCATAGCTATATTGATGCTACGGGTCTGGTACAAGAATAATCAATGCATCCTTCTGTGTGTCCTTTACAGGACACCCCGTCAGGAGATACATGATGCCAGCTTTTCTTATTACTAGTGCTGTTAACATTGTTTAAAGAAATAATTTTTTTTTTGGTATAAATAATTCAAATTAGTTTTCTGTCACTTTGAAGAGAAATAGAAGACCCCCTGGAGGAGAGCATGGCAACTCACTCCAGTTTTCTTGCTTGGAGAATCACCATGGACAGAGGAGCCTGGCGGACTACATTTCATGAGGTCGCAAAGAGTTAGGCATGACTAGCAACAGACCTAATCCTACGGTAAACACTTTAAGTATTTAAATATTTCCCGTATAGTTGACCCTTAAAGAACGTGAGGCAGGCAGTTGGGGTTCTGACACTTCTGGCTGTCGGCTTCTAGCTTTACAGATGAAAATCTGCAACTAGGCCTTCACCATTGAAGGTTCTGCATCTCAGCTTCAACCAACTTCATATGGTGCAGTTCTGTAGAACACATTGATTGGAAAAAATCCTAAGTAGACCCATGTTTGTTTGAACCCATCCATGTTGTTCAAGAATCAACTGTATCTTATCATTGTTCACTTAAAATCTGTTTTGCATCTATTTAAAAATATTAATGTAGTGATTTTCAATAAGTGACACTGTAGACTAAAAACTATCAGGTTGTCATATATATTCCTATGTGCTGAGCAGTTATCCATACAAGTGACCAGCTGCTTGGTCCAAGAATTGCTACCCATATAAAGTCCATTACTACTTCGGAGTCACACAAAGTAAACAATTTTGCTTATTTTAACTATTTCTCGGAGGAATGATAAAAATGAGTAATACAAAGAGAGTGATGTTAAAATGCATTTTGCTCAATTTCATAAATTAAATTATGAGCTTTATGGCAGTATTACTCTCTCAATGAACTGGTAAGATGTTTATGACAAACTCATAGCAATCATAAAGGGCCTCTGTGTATGACAAGTAATTTTCACGTGTCATATATATTACAACAAATAAAAGTGGAATACACTGAGGCGAATAACATTCTAAGCCCTACTAGTAAAATGTGATTTAAATGTAGTTAAATAAGCATGCGATTAAAATAATCCAATTCTAAAATTAACAGTGGAATTCTGCCTTTTATTCCTTATGCACTCATTATTATTTCATGGCCATGATATTTGTCCATGACAAGAATACAAGGTGATCTCAGAGATACATGTCTTTTTATGAAAATAAGAAGATAATGTGCTATGCAAGATTCAGTATTCTAATTTGATCCAAAGTCTGAGGTAAAATATAAATTTTACCAATTTCTGTATAATGCATACCATTTCATGTTTGAATTAAAAAAAATCAACTTTTAAGTTATTCTTGTATTTGTAATAGTGCTTAGAAGGTATTTATAATACCTAACCACTACAAAACTGTTCATGGTTATCTCTATTATAACCTATGCTGCTGCTGCTGCTGCTAAGTTGCTTCAGCTGTGTCCGACTCTGTGCCTTCCCACAGACGGCAGCCCACCGGGCTCCCCTGTCCCTGGGATTCTCCAGGCAAGAACACTGGAGTGGGTTGCCATTTCCTTCTCCCGTGCATGAAAGTGAAAAGTGAAAGTGAAGTCGCTAAGTCATGTCCAACTCTTAGCGACCGCATGGACTGCAGCCCACAGGCTCCTCTGCCCATGGGATTTTCCAGGCAAGAGGACTGGAGTGGGGTGCCATTGCCTTCTCCAATAACCTATGCTACAAGAGAATAATGATGACTTTTCTGTTTCAGTTATTCATTCCTGCCTAAGAATAGCTTCAATACTTTGCAGTTTATATCAACAAGGATTTTTTCTTTCTCAGCATTCTGTGGGACAAAATTCGTGCATTGTTGGGTTGGAAAGTTATCTTTCACATAGTAGTAGTGGCTGTTCCCTCAGCTTTATTCAACTGGTGACTGCACTGTGCTAACTCTAAATATGTGAAATACACACACTCCTCATGCAAAATCTGCCCAAAACTAGCATTAACATGAAGGCCAGGACCGCATCATATAAGTCCAGTCCAGAAGAGAAGGAATTTTTTTTTTTTTTTTTGGTAGGAGCAATTTCTCATTTGTAGTTTCTTAGTTTAGCTTTTCTTTTCCCAGAACTAAAAAGATGTTACCTCAGGTTTTTCTTAATCTAAATATAGGTGTACAAAAATAAAAATTATCTCCCCTCTTACCTTATGGGATGAAATGTAACAATGAGGCAAGAACAGAAAAGAAAATCACAGAAATTTCCTAAAAGGTAGGACTGCACATAGCAGTCATTGGTCTACAGTAGTTTTCAAATCCAATTGTGTGTATATTGTTAGAGATACTCCTGGAGCAGGAAGAGTTCTTCAGCTAAGACCTAAGTTTTCTCCCTGGAAATGTTTTCCACAGTTTTTAACACTATCTTATAGAAGTTTCTGTCAGATCTTTGAGTTTACCATTACCCAATATTTTGATAGAAAAAAATAGCCTATGTTTACAGCTTAATAGCTTTCTCACTCACTGACTTTAAAAGATAGGACACGCATATTCCTCTTTTCTTCACCCCTTTGATTCCAGGCTGAAGATTCTTTCATCAATATAGTTCTCTTAAAAAATTTTTTATTTCAATGAATAAAGCTAAGATTCCCTCAGTGCCCTCAAAGTCTCATCCATAATTCCATTGGAAAGAGACATCTCTCTACTTTAGTCAGGTAAAGCTGCTATGAGACAATGCCCCATAGTTCTTAGAATCCGTTTTGCTAGTTGCAAGAGATTTAAATCTTTCAAAGATTATAGCAAGAGACTTGAAGTCTCAACTTTTAGTTTTATCCACCCTGAAGCCAGTTTAACTGGGAAGACAATTAATTAACATTTATCATAATGCTATTTCTCACTTTAAGAATATTTTGTCAAGAGTAGTAGAGGATGAGAAAATCATATATTTTCTAACTTAGCTATTTTGAGTTTGAAATATTTTCTCCAAATTCTTTTTGAAAACTAGACAGCACCTCTTTAGTTCATCTCTTTTACAGGACCTCATTGTAGGTACATGTCTTAATTAACCGGCACTTTAAAAGTTAAATACATCTTAAAGTATGTTTAGTTAGTTCTCAGATTTGTTAGGTATATTTTCTACCATACATGTAATGCGGTCAACAGTCTTGCCAGTTTTTCCACCAAAACATAGCATGCCTGCTTTCTTCAGTCTCCAGTATCAGTTTTCTGACTGAATTTCCTGCTGCCTTTTGAACTTTGCTTACTGTTTGATCCTGGAGCCAATACCAAATGGATTAGGCTTTTGTTACAGTAGCAACCACACTCAAGGGGAGAGAATTGATATGTTCATAGAGATAGGGTAAAAATTAATAAAGAAAAAAAAACAAAACAAAAACAAACAAAAAAAAATTAATAAAGAACTATCCTTGTAGATTATTTACTAGATGATCACTATCTGCATGTGATCTCTCTTGAATTTTGAAATATATTAAACGCTGTGTGACTGAAAGCTAAAAACTATGTGTTTGGTATACAAAGATAACCTAGGATTTTTTTTCATAGATGATGCTATATAATTTTAATATACTGAATTGTATATGTGTACATTTATATTTGACTATAACATATATAAGCAGTAATATTAATTATTCAGTATTTATTTCTATTGTAAACTTCTAAAGAAAGTAGTTCTTAGAAGAAAGTTGTTTAGATTGTGGAAAGAAATATCTTCCTTTTAAAACGTTGTAATTGTTTTGTGATATCTCTATCAATCTCACTTACACTAATTAACATGAATCCCATATCTTGCTATTTAGATAAATGCTGATTGGAAATCAATATCCATAGTAGTGAAGATAGATGTGATTTTTTAATCTCACTTTCTCTCTTATCGATGTTGCATTAATCATCTTGTTCAATACTATAGCACACTTTATTCATGTTTCTTTTTTAAAAACAAAGCATACTGCTTTGCTCAACTTAATAATTTAGAAATTGAATTAAATAAAGTGCTTATATAGGTAAGTAGAAACCACCATACCACTACAACCTATTGGACCATCTCTGAGAAGTAATCAAATCTTTCATGATAAAATCTCCTTTAATTCTCTATAATGTTAATAATCCATAAAAATGCATGAAAGTATTTTATATACAAATAATTTTAAATAGTAAAATGGTGAACATATATATTTATAACATTTCACTAATAAAATTATAAAATATATCTCATACTTTATAAGTATTTTAAAATATAAATTTATTTTAAAATAATATATTAAAAGCCTAAACATATATTTCTTTATGACAATATGTTGACAACACATTAAACTGAAGTCTTCAAAATTTGAGGATGTATTTTTCCCAATGTAGTGTTGGAAAGTTAAATCTAATATTTTTATTTCTGTGCCCTAACAGCCTATTAAAAAGGTCAAAACAGAAGCTATCTGTTAGAGTTTCACTACTTTGAAAATTTGCCATGATTTGTCACTGTATCTAATCTTAATATGAAGTGACAGCATGGCAAAGGAAGTAATTGCAACACATTTTCTTAGTATCGGTTGCTCATACTTTTCCTTGTGATCTCTCCAGTGATTTAAAAAATATTTTATGCCAAGAATTTCCTCAATATTTGACTTAATTTCCCTCGTGACATAATTTTATAAGCCTTTTTTAAAATTTTTTTCTTGGTATAATCATTGTACTTTGGAAAAAGTACAATGGGAGATATTTCTTCCAAAAGGAAGATATTTCTAGTATCCCAAAGATTCTACACAGTGTTAAAATAAGATCCAAGTAAACTGCCAGAAGTCATTCCTTTTCCTTCTGGAGTTTTTTTTTTTTTTTTTCCCCTGTTATCTGCTGATCTGTTATTTGCTGATCTATTAACTGATCCAAAGCTAAATATGACTCTAATATATTTGTGGTAATGTAATCAGTATTTGAAATAAATACGCAAAGAGCTGTATCAAATTCTCTTAGAAGTAATATTATTGTTGTTCAGTTGCTAAGTCATGACTACTCTTCATAACCCCATGAACTGCAGTATTCCAGGCTTTCCTATCCTTCACTATCTCCCTGAATTTGCTCAAACTCATGTCCATGGAGTCAGTGATGCCATCCAACCATCTCATCCTCTCGTCCCCTTCTCCTCCTGCTCTCAATCTTTCCCAGCATCAGGGTCTTTCCCAATGAACTGGCTCTTCCCATCAGGTGGCCAAAGTTTTGGCGCTTCAGCTTCAGCATCAGTCCTTCCAATGAATATACAGGGCTGATTTCCTTTAATATTGAATGGTTGTCTCATTCAATCTATCCTTAGGTTGAACAAGTCTCCTTGCTGTCCAAAGGATACTCAAGTCTTCTCCAGTACTATGACTTGAAAACATCAATTCTTCCACACTCAGTTGTCTTTATGGTCCATTTCTCATATCCGTACATGACTACTGAAAAAACCATAGCTTTGACTATATGGACCTTTGTCAGAAAAGTGATGTCTCTGCTTTTTAATACACTGTCTAGGTTTGTCATAACTTTTCTTCCAAAGAGCAAGTGTCTTTTAATTTCATGGCCACAGTCACAGTCTGCAGTAATTTTGGAGACCAAGAAAATAAAATCTGCCACTATTTCCATGTTTTTTCTCCTTCTGTTTGCAATGAAATGATGAGTCTGGATGCCACGATCTTCGTTTTTTGACTGTTGTGTTTTAAACCAGCTTTTTCCATCTCTTCTTTCACCTTTATCAGTAGGCTCTTTAGTTCTTCTTTGCTTTCTGCCATTACAGTGGTATCATCTGCACATCTGAAGTTGCTGATATTTCTCCCAGAAATCTTGACTCCAACTTGTGACTCACCCAGTCTAGCATTTTCCATGATGTGCTCTGAATATAAGTTAAATAAACAGAGTGACAGTGTACAGTCTTGACATATTCCCTTCCCAATTTTGAACTAAGCCATCGTTCCATGTCTGACTCTAAATGTTGCTGCTTAACTTGCATACAGGTTTCTCAGGAGGCAGGTAAGGTGGTCTGGTATTCCCATCTCTTTGAGAATTTTCCACAGTTTGTTGTGATCCACGTAGTCAAAGGCTTTAGCACAGTTAATGAAACAGATGTAGATGTTTTCTTGGAATTCTCTTGCTGTTTCTATGATCCAACAGTTGTGGGCAGTTTGACTTCTGGTTCCTCTGCTTTTTCTAAACCTAGCTTCTACATCTGGAAGTTCTCAGTTTACATACTTTTGAAACCTAGCTTGAAAGATGTCAAGTATTACCTTGCTAGCATGTGAAATGAGCACAATTGTATGCTAGTATGAATATTCTTTGGAGAAGGAAATGGCAACCCACTCCAGTGTTCGTGCCTGGAGAATCCCAGGGATGGCGGAGCCTGGTGGGCTGCCGTCTATGAGGTCACACAGAGTCGGACACGACTGAAGCGACTTAGCAGCAGCAGCAGCAGCAGCATATTCTTTGGCATTTCCCTTCTTTGGAATTAGATTAAAACTGATCTTTTACAGTACTATGGCCTTTGCTGAGTTTTCCAAGTTTGCTGGCATGTTGAGTACAGCATTTTAGCAGCATCTCTTTTAGGATTTTACTATATATCAGTTAGTTCAGTCACTTAGTCTTGTCCTACACCTTGCAACCCCATGAACTTCAGCATGCCAGACCTCCCTGTCCACCACGAACTCCCGGAGTTTACCCAAATTCATGTCCATTGAGTCGGTGATGCCACCCAAACATCTCATCCTCTGTCGTACCCTTCTCCTCCTACCCTCAATCTTTCCCAGCATCAGGGTCTTTTCAAATGAGTCAGTTCTTCGCATCAGGTGGCCAAACTATTGGAGTTTCAGCTTCAACACCAGACCTTCCAGTGAACACCCAGGACTGATCTCCTTTAGGATGGACTGGTTGGATCTCCTTGCAGTCCAAGGGACTCTCAAGAGTCTTCTCCAACACCACAGTTCAAAAGCATCAATTCTTCGGCGCTCAGCTTTCTTTATAGTTCAACTCACATCTATACATGACTACTGGAAAAACCATAGCCTTGAATAGATGGACCTTTGTTGGCAAAGTAATGTCCCTGTTTTTTATTATGCTGTCTAGGTTGGTCATAACTTTCTGTCCAAGAGTAAGCATCTTTTAATTTCATGGTTGCAATCACCATCTGCAGTTAGCCACTGTTTCCACTGTTTCCCCATTTGCCATGAAGTGATGGGACCAGATGCCGTGATCTTAGTTTTCTGATTTTGAGCTTTCAGTCAGCTTTTTCACCCTCATATTTCCCTTCCATTAAGAGGCTTTTTAGTTCCTCTTCACTTTCTGCCATAAGGGTGGTGGTGTCTGCATAGCTGAGGTTATTGATATTTCTCCCAGCAATCTTGGTTCCAGCCTGTGCTTCATTCAGTCCAGCATTTCTCATGATGAACTCTTCATATAAGTTAAATAAGCAAGTTGACAATATACAGCCTTGATATACTCCGCTTCCTATTTGGAACCAGTCTGTTTTTCCATGTCCTGTTCTAACTGTTGCTTCCTGAGGTGCATACAGATTTCTCAAGAGGCAGGTCAGGTGGTCTGGTATTCCCATCTCTTGAAGAATTTTCCACAGTTTATTATGACCCACATAGTCAAAGGCTTTGACATAGTCAATAAAGCAGACATAGATGTTTTTCTGGAACTCTCTTGCTTTTCCGATGATCCAGTGGATGTTGGCAATTTGACCTCTGGTTCCTCTGTCTTTTCTAAATCCAGCTAAAACACCTGAAAGTTTACGGTTCACGTATTGCTGAAGCCTGGCTTGGAGAATTTTGAGCATTACTTTTCTAGTGTGTGAGATGAGTGCAATTGTGCAGTAGTTTGAGCATTATTTAGCACTGACTTTCTTTGGGATTGGAATGAAAACTGACCCTTTCCAGTCCTGTGGCCACTGCTGAGTTTTCCAAATGAGCTGGCATATAGAGTGCAGCACTTTCACAGCATTATCCTTTAAGATATGAAATAACTCAACTGAAATTCCATCACCTGCACTAGCTTTGTTCATAGTGATGCTTTCTAAGACCCACCTGACTTCACATTCCAGGATGTCTGACTCTAGGTAAGTTATCACACCGTCATGATTATCTGGGTTGTGAAAATTTTTTTGTACAGTTCTTCTGTGTATTCTTGTCACCTCTTCTTAATATCTTCTGCTTCTTTTAGGTCCTTACCATTGCTATCCTTTATTGAGCCATCTTTGCATGAATTGTTCCCTTGGCATCTCTAATTTTCTTGAAAAGATCTCTGGTCTTCCCATTCTGTTGTTTTCCTCTATTTCTTTGCACTGATCACTGAGTAAGGCTTTCTTATCTCTCCTTGCTATTCTTTGGAACTCTGCATTCAAATGGGTATATCTTTCCTTTTCTCCTTTGCTTTTGGCTTCTCTTCTTTTCACAGCTATTGGTAAGGCCTTCTCAGACAACCATTTTGCTTTTTTGCATTTCTTTTTCTTGGGGATGGTCTTGATCCCTGTCTCCTGTACAATGTCATGAACCTCCATCCATAGTTCATCAGGCACTCTGTCTATCAGATCTAGTACCTTGAATCTATTTCTCACTTCCACTGTATAGGCATAAGGGATTTGATTTAGGTCATACTTGAATGGTCAAGTGGTTTTGTCCACTTTCTTCAATTTCAGTCTGAATTTGGCAATAAGGGGTTCATGATCTGAGCCAGTCAGCCCTGGTCTTGTTTTTGCTGACTGTATAGAGCTTCTCCATCTTTAGCTGCAAATAATATAATCAATCTGATTTGGGTGTTGACCATCTGGTGATATCCATGTGTAGAATCTTCTTTTGTGTTGTTGAAAGAAGGTGTTTGCTATGAGTGCATTCTTTTGGCAGAACTCTGTTAGCCTTTGCCCTGCTTCATTCCATACTCCAAGGCCAAATTTGCCTGTTACTCCAGGTGTTTCTTGACTTCCTACTTTTGCATTCCAGTCCCCTATAATGAAAGAGACATCTTTTGGGGCACTAGTTCTAAAAGGTCTTGTAGGTCTTCATAGAACTCTTCAAGTTCAGCTTCTTCAGCATTACTGTTCGGGGCATAGACTTGGATTACCATGATATTGAATGCTTTGCCTTTGTAACAAATGAGACCGTTCTGTCATTTTTGAGATTGCATCCAAATACTGCATTTTGGAATCTTTTGTTGACTATGATGGCTACTCCATTTCTTCTAAGGGGTTCATGCCCACAATAGTAGGTA